>NC_090652.1:264485169-264860169 GCF_040937935.1 Hyperolius riggenbachi | reverse complement strand
TTGGTAGCATGTTGGTCCCGGGTGGCTTTGAACCCAGACTGTACTGCTCATCTCTGTTTGAAGCTTAGAGCACTCTCCAGGTAATGTTAGCTGCCAGGTCACATAGCAGTGGTAGGAGGGAGCATGGAGATTGGCTGCACATGACACCCCTGCTGCCACATAATTGGATTATTATGTGAAACGGAATGTGCCCTTCTAGGACAGTAACTGGTTCAGCCCTGTGCTATATCTAGTGCTGCAGGTGCATACACATTTGTTGCATCTTAAAATTTGCTAATAGGCTTCCCTGCAGAACAGGGAATCGTAAGGGACTGCATGGAAGTGAACACATGTGTTCCAGTGTTTATGGTGGTAGGATCGACATAACTCTACTCAAAATCACATTACTGTTGAAAAAAGAGGACAACCACTAAAATTGCTTCAGTGGTGTATGATCCTGGACAGCTCCACTAATATGGGCAGCACAGTGGCGTAGTGGATAAAATTCTCGCTTTCATCACTGGGTCCCCAGTTCGAATCCAAGCCAGGGCATTATCTGCACAGTTTTCGGCACCCAGGCTTTCATATACTAGTTATAGCACCCTAATTGGACCTGAAGAAGCGGTTTGAGCCATGAAACGCGTTGTCTGAAGTGCTTATTGTTAATAAAATAATTATATTCCTACAAGCGTGGAAGTCTTCTTAAATAAGGTAGGCAAACTCTTTTATATATCAATATATACAAAATTAACATACAATATACTACAAGGGCGCCTCCTACTCCTCTCTGCACAGAGTTTGTAGTTTCTTCCTGTGTCTGCATGGGTTTCTTCTGGGCAATCTGGTTTCCTCCCACATCCCAAAAGCATACAGATAAGTTAATTGTCTTCCTCCTAAATAGGCCCTAGACTACAATACATACTCTACACAATACCTACATAGCCATATGACTATGGTAGGGATTAGATTGTAAGCCCCTCTGAGGGACATTTAGTGACAAGACAATATACTCTGTACAGTGCTGTGGAAGATGGTGCTATAATACTAGATAATACTAATGTGTGTGGCCCAAAGTGTGTCCACTTTGATTCCAGTTGTGTGGCCTGGAAGTAGAGCATCAAAAGCTGTGGAAGGAGTCCCCAGAAACCCTGAAGAACAGGAGTGACTGTGTACACTTGTAATGATAGAGAGGCCCCCTTTAGGCGAACACATGACATGTTCAATTTGCCCCCTATACATTAATGGAGCCAAACTTTGACCCCTCACCCCAGAGCCAGCAGATACATGGCAGCCAATCAGCTATCCCTCCCACCTGGAAAACACACACACCTATCAGAAAGCCAGCACAGCAGCCATTTTGCAGTCTGCGTTTGGCTTCTGTTCTAGACAGATCAGGGAGAGTGTGCTGCTGAAATGGAGAGTGTTAGGTAGGCCTGTGTTCTATGTCCTCAGTGCAGATTATTGCTGCTACTACATTGTCCTTAACAGCTAAGCCCTTTTTGGGCTGGTACAATGTTCTTCTTGCTATTGTATTGCTGACCATAACCCACTAACCCTTCACCACCACTACTGGCATCTAGTATCCACTACTGCCCTCTGTATAAGGTATCAGTGTAGAATCAGTGTTTTTTGGTCACTTAACTGTCAGTGAACTGCCTCAGCATGACCATAGAGGCTGGAAAACCATGATCACCTGCACTCCCATGAAGGTGCGCACAAGCATGGCAGCCACTACACACCACTACACAAAGACTGCCGCCGAGAGGACTAATATTTATGCCCTGGAGGTGTCAACTAGCAAAAACAATGATTTTCTCATCTGACATTATCACTAAATCCCTTTGCGGTTGCTTGTGGTGCGTTTAACGTGGCGTTTCGTCTGTCAGTGTGAACCGGGCCTAACCCTTACACTACCTTATCACAGTGTATGCACGCCCGACGTTGTAAAGCACTTAAAGCCAATGGGTAACACTTTAAAAATAAAAAAGTCAGATACTCACCTAAGGAGAGGGAAGGCTCAGTCCTAATGAGCCTTCCCTCTCCTCTCCCGGTGCCCTTGGTGCTGCACTGGCTCCCCCGTTTGCGTCCGCCGCCGCAGGGGCTTCGGAGGTCTTCGGGAGCACTCGGGCTTCCGAAGACGGGCCGCTCCATACTACGCACGCACGAGTGCGTCATAGGGGGCGCTCGTGCATGCATAGTACGGAGCGGCCCGTTTTCGGGAGCCCGAGTGCTACCGAAGGCTTCCGAAACCTCCCTTCGGTGGCGGAAGTGGCAGTATTTGACCGAACTTGTCGAATACTGCTACGGGGGATCCTGCGCGGGACCGAGCACCGGGAGAGGAGAGGGAAGGCTCATTAGGACCGAGCCTTCCCTCTCCTTAGGTGAGTATCTGACTTTTTTATTTTTAAAGTAGTAAACATTCACTTTAATTCCACAAATTTAGGAATGTACAGTGATTTCTGCCTTTTAGAAATTAAAACACCACTCTGCATCAACTATGTAATTTCTGGTGGGACTTTTGCCATGGACCCCCCTCCGACATGCCCCGGTCCAGGTGTTAGACCCTTTGAAACAATTTTTCCATAACTTTTGTGGCCAGAAACAGTCCCTATAGGTTTAAAAATTTGCATTCCCATTGAAGTCTACGGTGGTTCGCCAGATTTACCCGTTCACAAACGTTTGCGGAAATTCTCGTTCGAATTTCGCGAACCAAAAATTTCATGTTCGGGCCTTCACTAGTGAAGATGGGTGGTAAGGTAGATTGATAAATAATCACCATCTTTATCCACTGTTAATTTTAGACCCACCCTAGGGATAGATCCAAAACAAAGGAGATGAGGTGAAGATTCTGAGCACCAAAACATTTTGTGTATCACATTTACTGGCTAGTCTGGCTCTTAAGGCTGCATCATTTTTCCAGATGAGGAATGAGAGAGTACAGAAACTAAAACATTAGGCTGACCAGGCATATTGCACCTTTCATTTTAAAATGAAATAAATCTGTCAACCCCCACAATTTTTTCACTGCAGATTTGGTTACATATTGTGGCACCGCCACATAATTGGGTGGTGCCCTGACTATAAATATTGGTAAATTCTGTAATTTAGATGGTCAACATTTTACCATTCACTATCCTGCACCCATTCCTTCTTGAACCCCCCCCCCCCCCCCCCCACTTAATCCCTACTTTTAACCCCCTTTTAAGTGCCTAAAATGAACCTCTTTCCTGATTCCTAACCCTTACCCCCAGTAAGTACCTAAAACTAATCTCCTTATCCTAGTATCCTAGTGCCCTAAGGTATCATCATCTACTATTGGCTACAACCATTAATTCCTATGTAGTAGACAATCGGCTACTAGCCACATCAAGATCTTAACTCTCTGCTTGGGCACCTAATTGCCAATAATTAACATGCCTGCCAATCCACACATACAAATTACCTGATGTGTTGTAGATTTCCTTTAATATTAGATAGATACCAAGGATTGATACATTTGGGTGCCAGTGGTTTGGCTTCATATAGACACTGCCATAAAGCCTAATGCTAGTTTACAGCTTGGTAGGAAGAAGTAATTAATTTAGGGGTCAGCTCTCGGCTATACAATAATCAAACACAGGTGCCCAATGCATTAATTGTAACTGATAGACAGTGCTTGGCTAAATAATAGCTAAGTGCTTGCTACAATAGCTTAGTGCTGGCAACCTGATCAAACACATAACAAGGAACATGATGTGAACATGATTTTAGGAATGTTATTGTAGCAGTAGGTTACATTTATCACTTAGGGTTAGAAGGATAGGGTAAGGAAATATGGGTTGGTCAGTATTAAGCAAGAGAAAGGGATTTAATTTACAAGGGGAGGGAGGGATAGGTATTAGGAAAGAATATACCTTTTGGGGAAAGAAGGCTAGACATGAGGGATCGGTTTCCGTGGAAAGGGTTGGAGTGACACTGTGGGTTAGGCATTAGGAAGTTAAAGGAAATAAGTTAGTGATATAGCCAGGGCCGGCCCGCTCATGAGGCGGGGTGAAACTTTTGCCTCAGGCGGCAAAATTCCAGGGGCGGCACCCGCCCGTCCGTGGGTGCGGGGAGCCGGCCGCCGAGCTGGAGGGGTAGCTGGCAGGACGGGGGTATGGGGCCTAGCGGCGGGGAGGGGGGTCGGACCCCCCCCTCCCTCGCCTGGGTCCCCCATCCTCCGCTCCCCTCCAGCCTTAAATACAAGCAGCCGCTATGTGTAAGAGGCACGGGCGGGTAGGACTCACCTCTTCTTCGTTCCAAGCGTGCGCTCCATTGACGTCACTTCCTGCAGCGTTGCCCCCTTCCCGCCGCTAGGCCCAATACCCCTGTCCTGCCAGCTACCCCTCCAGCTCGGCGGCCCCCCCCGGGGGGGGGGGGGGTGGCGCCGGAAATTTTCTTTTTTGCCTCAGGCGGCAAATAGTCTAGGGCCGGCCCTGGATATAGCAAGCCACTGCAGGGAAAGCACAGAACACCCAGACGAATGTACTATTGCTGTGCTGATGTACAGTGTCTAAATGAGCAGGCACCACGGCAAAAAAATACACTCACACAATATATGGGCTGCAAATGGTTTTGCTGACACCATGCATTTGGTGTAAACCAGGCCTGATTCACTTTGCCAACAGTAAAGATGCCGCTTCCTCTGACAAATGTAACAATGTAAATAAAGGGTGAGGTAAGATTCTTCAGTGGGCAAACATTAAAGGGAACGCTAAAGCTAGGCTTCCATATTTATTTATTTTTAACCCCTTCCCGACTGCCTAACGCCGATAGGCGTCAGGAAGGTGGAAGCCCCAGGACCGCCTACTGCCAAAAGGCGTCAAGAGCGGTGGGCGGAGACTAGTGGGGATCGTGCGCCGATGCGCATCCCCACTTGAATAATGAAGCTCCACTTTGTCAACAATTGCCGCTCAGTTCCAGAGCGCTGAGGCGAGCGATTCATTGGGCGAGGCAGCTGCTGGATACAGGAGAGAAAAGTCAGACCTTGGCGCCATTCACTCCCACCTGCCTCTAGTTGTCAATCATGGTGATTGTTGGATCCGCTAGCCAACTGTGAAGCTTGGAGGTATTATCGTATGGAAATGAATGCTGCTACTTATTGAAGAAAATCTGCTTCTTTGGGCTGGTGACCATCCGGAAGGCAAAGAGCCCGAAGGCGTGGGGAGCCTGTTAATGCCCCAGATGCGTGTTAGGCCACTGTGATATATGGCCCATCTGAGTTGGTGAGTTCGGATCACACAGGGTGACCCTGGTGGAGGTGTAGCGAATAGAGAACGGCTATAAAGTTGGTTATTGGAAGCGCTTGGCTGAAATTGAATATGCTCTTGATGGAGGAACTGACTCATTCCTAGAACAGCAGCGCACCTGCCAGAGACTTTGTGTATTAGGTCTCCTTTGTCTGGTGCCCTAACCCTTGAAGATTAAGTGGACATAAGGGACACATAGACCATATTGGCCGTGTTGTTTTATCATATTGATATAAATATTTGCATGTATTAACCTTCATATTATACATCATATTGATAGTAGTAGAGTGAATATTCCCAAGCGCTGTATATCTTGTGTATATACGTTTAATTGCCGCTAGCAGACTGAAAAAAAAAAAGGAACGGCGGTTTCTTCTGTTTGTACAGCGCTGCAATGTAATGCAGCACTGTACTGGAGACAGCCGTGTCACTCGCCAGTCCCCTGGACAGGCTCCGATCGTGATCCACTCTCATAGGCTGATGCCTAATAGAGAGGATTGCCCTGATTGGCTGGCAGGGGGAGGGAGGGGTGAAAAATAAATTTACAAAATAGTAATTTTTATTTAAAAAAAAAAAAACAAATTAAGAAAAAAAAAAAAAAGTAAAGCCTGCAGCAGTGATCAGAGCCCACCAACAGAAAGCTCTGTGAGCAGAAAAGGTATGTGCTGCATCGTATAGCTCTGCAGCAGCAAGCTATTAAAGCTGCAGAGCACTTAATTGTAAAAAATAGTTTTGTCACTGGGGGGGGGGGGGGGGGGGGTATGGGGGGGAGAGGACGGAGTCTGTGGTCCTGAAGTGGTTAAGCAATACCACGCCTGGCTATCCTGCTGATCTCTTTGGCGGCAATAGTGTCTGAATCACACACACCTGAAACAAGCATGCTGCTAATCCAGTCAGACTTCAGTTAGAACACCTGATCTGCATGTGCTTATTCAAGGTCTATGGATAGAAGTATTAAAGGCAGATGATCAGCAGGACAGCCAGGTAATATGGAGTGTTTCAAAGAAAAGAAGTATAGCAACCTCTATACCCCTCTTGCATTAGGTTCCCTTTCATGAAATAAATGATATTGTAAAAATAAGCAAATGTATTAAGTTATACACCAGAGTTTCCAAATTCCTAATGTGATTATTAAACAAGAATAACCTACGCCTTGGTGACTTTCTAATTAACAATTTCAACATAATCTTTTCTGTGAATGTCAGAATAATATCAAGACTACTAATGAGCAAAACCTGACCATTTTTACTTCAGCAACATTTTCAAGATAAGATTGTTTTGTGAAAATATTTATGAATGCATTGAAATGATCAAATTTTGCAAACTGTTTCCCCAATTGTTCATGAAAAAGAACTATAGTACATCATTTGGTGAAAAAATGATACCGTTAATACCTAAAGACCGCTCCAAGCCAATTGGCGCGGCCCCAGGACCGCCTAACGCCAATTGGTGAGCAGTCCTGGGGGCGTGTTTTGCAGGAGATCGCGCGCACCAATGCATGCGCATCTCCACTTGAATGTCTCCCAGCGGCGATTGCCGCTAGAAGACTGTTGCCGTCGATTTACATTGTACAGCGCTGTGATCTAAAGCAGTGCTGAACTCGGGACAGCAAATTTATTTTAAAAAATAAAAATAAATAAAAAAAATAAACAAACATCCCAGCAGAGATCAGAGCCCACCAACAGAAAGCTCTGTTGGTGGGCAGAGAAGGGGGGGGGGGGAATCACTTGTGTGCTGAGTTGTACGGCCCTGCAGCGAGCCCTTAAAGCTGCAGTGGCCTAATTTGTAAAAAATAGCCGGGTCACTAGGGGGGTAAAGCCTTTGGTCCTTAAGTGATTAAAAGTAAACTAGTAGGGAAAAAAAGGGTCCAGGGGATTGCCGCTAGTAGGATATCACTTTAATTATCTATATTCTTTTGTTGAATTAGGTTGCTGAATTTTGATCAATATCAGTAATGTTTACCGATATTTTACTATGGCTAAACATTACCCTACTTTCACACAGAACCCCCCCTCTAATAATGCCTAACTCTAATACCCCCCCATCGGTGCCTAACCCTAAGATCCCCCCATTTCTGCCTAACCCTAAGACCCCCTTGGTGGTGCCTAACCCTTAGACCCCACCTGGTGGTGCCTAACACTAAGACCCCCTGGTGGTGCCTAACCTTTAGACCTCCCTGGTGGTGCCCAAACCTAACCCCCCAGGTGCCTAACCCTAACCCCCCTTCTCTGCCGCAGAACCGCAATATAAGGCAAGAAAGTCAATTTGGCCACCTGGAGGGATTGCCAAAAAGCTGTGATTAGCAGCAAACAAGCTACATTTTGGTGCCCGATAGAATCACAGGTGCCAGGGGCTCAGCGCCCACTATGCAATGCCACAATTTGTATATCCGTAAGGCCCCAGTACCTGCACATCTATTGGACATCTCAGGTCACCGAAATATAGCTGGTTTGTTGCTAATCATGCAGCTTCAGGCACCAAATTTTACAAAGTAGGTGAATTTTGGCTCCCGGAGACAGCTGATAGCATGTGCTGCTGTGCGACCATATCTACGTTCTTTGCCTCAAATCTTCGTTTTTTGCCTACGGTGGGGCAATTTTTTCCATAAGAGTTCAATCTCATCTGCCCTACTGCCCTTTTTCCCTGATTTGCATTTTCTTTCTACTTATGCTCTATTTGTTGGCCTCTGACGCATTTCTCATTGAGACTCTACATGACTACCTGCAGCCGCTCCTTTTTTCCTCCTTGCTTCTGTTAGGTTATTAGATTGCAGTGCTAGTCGCATGCATTATTACAAATACTGATGGACAGGTTAAATGAAACTTGTAGGCTCATACAGAAAAAAAAAGTCATAAAATAACGTAGGCATTAATCTGCATTAATGGCCATGCTGCACGGCAGGTGTGTATTCATCAGCATGTACTTTTAACAATTCCGTATTGAACATACAGTACTCAATGTGTGAACTGCTAATCGCAGGTTTTGCTAAAACTAAACAATAGTCGTTAAAGTTCAGTTTTTTTTTTTAACCTGGCAATAAATTAGAGGTGTTACTAAAAATGATCATTAGCATAACATATTTAACATTTCATAAAATAATTGCTATAGTTAAAAAGCTTAACGATAGAAATGCTTGTAGCAAAATAACAATATATCGTATACATTATAGGTAACGTCTTTCTTTTTTTACTTTCTTTGTATTTTCAATGCAACTTTAATTCACTAGAGGGTGCTGTGAAGACAGAATAAGAAAACAGCAGCTGTTGTTTCAAAGCATAGACACAGACAATTTGTTAATAATGATGCCTCATTACTTTATGGAAACAATAGATGGAGGGTAAGAGAGAGGTCTTGAGTGAGAGGGAGAGAGAGAGCGATAAGGGGAAGTCGAGGGAGAGAGGGTGGGGGGGGGAGAGGGATATAACCTTCATTGTGGACTACTGTCTTCCTATCATTTGTGCAATGCAACAAATGTGTATATGTTTTTCTCATTAAATTGCACACGCATTGAGAGTTTTTCTGTGCTTTACAGTGTACATTAGTAAAACATTCATTTTCTGCCCAGAGAATCATAGAGGTAAGACTCCTGATCACACACACATTTAGGATCAGTGTTGATACAAGCATCCAGTGTGTTTTTGGAGTTTAGGGGCGAGGGGACAAACAACGGAAAAAAGTCCTGTAAGAAAAGAAATTCCACTTCCATTTAAAAAATGTTATAAATAGACACCAGTGCAGTTATGGCTCCAGCTTCAAATTTGTGGTGGTGGTGGTGTGGTGGTGGTGTGTGTGTGTGTGTGGGGGGGGCACAAAGGGGGCACAAGGGCTGGCTGGTGGGGCCCATAAGGGTGATAAAAATCAATGTTTGTATGGCAAGCTTTAGTTATTTTTTGCCTAACTCAGGTAATCAAATTAAGGCTAACTAGCTCAGCAATGATAAGAACCACATATATCACCACCAACAGAAATCAGAGGCTTTTAAGCAGAGCAGATTATCCAAATGATGGTGCTACTTTGTGGACAGATCACAGACAAATCATTCCAGACCCCAGCCTGTGTCTCACAACTCTCCAAGCAAAGGGGAGGAGGAAGAGGCAGGGATGAGAGAAACTGTGTGTGTAATTCCTTATCTTAGTAGCGAAGTATTGATGGAGTTTATAAAATACAAGCTCTGGTTTACTGGCTAATTTAAAAGAAAAAGAATAAGCCTTTCAGCTTGTAATCCTTCAGTTTCGGTTCCTGTTTACTGACAGTGTTGTAACATTCAATCGGAAGGAGATTTAAAGATTTTTTTTTGCAAATATAAAGCCCCATACACACGCTCAACAGCGGTCTTTTATGCTTTCACAACTTTTGAAACAAGTTGAAACACCTAAAAAAAAGTATTTTGCTATTGTTCCAACAGCTGATAAGACTGATAAGAAGTCAATCCAACTGTTGGATTGAGTGTCATCCAGATACATTATTACAAGGGCTCTTGCAAGGATTGTGAGGTATTTATGGCAAATAGATAAGACCCTTGGTTTACTTAATGCCCACATAGACTCAGACTGATATAGAGATTTTTTTTACAGATCCTATTCTGTTCACTGTATGCTGCTGGAGCCTGAAAACAATTAACTTGTTGTTACTGAGTGGAGGGGGTGCGGCACTAAGCGAGTGGGGGCACAGTGATTCCGGGGGGGGGGGCAGTGCCCCAGCATGCCTTAGTGTAACGCCACCCATGCACTAGTGCTGCACATGCCTTTTTTTATTTCAGTTGGCAGCCACCTATTAATGTCCGAAAATTAGAGGACCACAATTGTGAAAAATGGTAACGTGTAAAATACATGAAAACACATACAAATAAGAGGTATGTTTCTCCCAGAGTAAAATGAGCTATAGATTTATTTTCTCCTATGTTGCTGTCACTTATAGTAGTTAGTAGAAATCTGACAGAACTGACAGGTTTTTGACTAGTCTCCCCATGGGGATTCTCATTATTTTGTTATTATTATGTATTCTTTACAAAAGCACTCCCTAGAAAGGATCTATACAAAATGCTCCCCCCCCCTCCCCCCCCCCCCCACACACACACACACATACCTGTTTGAACACAATTCTGGCAGTTGGACTGAGCACATGCCATTCACTAAGTGCTTTTGAAAATAAAGAAAACTCTGAGGATCTCCCTCAAGGAGATGCGCTAGTCCAAAACCTGTCAGTTCTGTCAGATTTCTACTGTCTACTGTAAGTGATAGGGACTTAGGAGAAAAATAATGTGTAGAACATTTTACTCTGGGAGAAATGTCCTTTTTATTTGTTTTCATGAATTTTTTAAAAAATGCAATAGAGGCCCCTTAACATAAAACACAAATCACACTTCTTTACAATCATCAGACAACAATACTCTGAAGTATAGACTGCCCAGAAATGTTCATCTTCCTGCAGGAAAACCCAGTACAGCAGAAGGCTTTGTTTCTCATACACATAGATCAATCAATTGCTTGTCTGAATACAAATAGGATCTCTGAGGGACTCATTTTTTAAAAAAGCTTCTCTTCTAAAACACTCCATTGAACCTATATGCTGTTCTCTCTCCTCATCGTACAGCTTAAAGGAAACCAGAGCTAAAGTAAAGAAAAGATTCTATACATACCTGGCGCTTCCTCCAGCCCCATACGCGCTGATGGATCCAACGCCACCATCCACCACTGCCCGCATCTATGAGAACCGGCTCCCGTCGCTGACGTCATCGGAGTCGGGCTACACTGGAGAAGTGCGCCCTCTATGTATCTCTCCAGCGGCTGCTGCAGAGATGCACAAAGAGCGCACTTCTGCTACGCTAGACTGGCTCCGACTGACGCCAGAGCGGGGAGCCGGTTCTCGTAGATGCGGGCAGTAGTGGATGGTGGCGTGGGATCGATCAGCGCGTATGGGGCTGGAGGAAGCCCCAGGTATTTATACAATATTTTCTTTACTTTAGCTCTGGTTCTCTTTAAAGGAATATTGCAACCTGCGCCGGGACAAAACGATCCTTCAGTCCCCAACGCGGCTCGTTTCCGTTTTTTGCAACTGTGCCTGCGCTGCCCTGGCCACGCGCATCCTCGCTCCCGCTGATGTTGCTGGGAGCTCCCTGCGCATTAAGACTTTGTACAGCTCTCATGTACAGCTCTCATATACCAGCCACACTAATTCCAAGCAGCAGGCTGCTGTTTTCTCACTGTGCAGCTTATCAGAAAGTGTGTGTGTGTGTGTGTGTGTGCGTGCGTGCGTGCGTGCGTGCGTGCGTGTGTGTGTGTGTGTGTGTGTGTGTGTGTATAATAGGTGCTTCCAGCACTCTCTGTACAGTGAGTGACCTGGGTTAGCTTCTGTTTGTTATAAAGATTACATTATTCTGGGATGAAGGAAGACAGGATAACTATGTCTATATCTACTTGGTGTAGGGGTGTTACCCCCTTTTCTTCTACTTCTACGGTGAGCAACATTTTTTACCCGAGTGGGGTCGGGTCTAATCTCCCCACCTGCCTACTGAGTGGTTACCAGAGGTAAGCCACCTTTGTGAGTATATTCTCATATATTTACTCTTATGACCAATTGGTTTGACATACTGCACTATTGGGGCTCTCAATCTGATTTGTTTTTATGTGGGCATTACTGATGTGTTATGCCAGAATGTAACCCCACTTCTATAGAATTCAGATGTGTTGGAGAGGATATTTTTAATTAGAGACTGTTTTTATTTTTTATTTTTTCCTGTTGGTCAGCTACTCTTCCATTAAGTTTTCTTATGCTTGGGTTTAGACACGGTTTCAGATAACTAATCTTCAGACTCCAGTATTGGAAGGCAAGATGGCTAGCTACAGATAATCAAGCTTTTAATGGAAACCTGAACTTAGAAGAATTCCATTTAAAAAATGCCCATTGTCTGGCTTCCATGCTGATCTTTTGACCTCAGAGACATACACCTAGACCAAACTTGGAGCCAGTAAAGTTGAAGTGGAAAACAACCAAGTTTTCTACGAGGCCAATGTTTCTGAGGGCCCTTTTCCACTAGCAATCGCAATCACAAATCACAAACGCCAGTGATTGCGATTGCGATTTTTCATTAATCCTGTTATGCGATTGCGATTTGCGATTTTCATTTGCATTGCATTATCATTGTAAAAATCGCTCCAGCAAGCGATTGCGATTTGCGATTAGCGATTTCCAAATCGAATCACTGTAGTGGAAAATACTTCTCGTGATTTCTATGATAAAGTGACAACCCTAGCAATTTAAAAATCACTAGCGATTTGCGATTTTGCGATTCAGCAAACGCAATCACTCTAGTGGAAAAGGGCCCTTAGTGTATTAAAGGCTTAGGATCAGCACAGCAGCCAATATTGTTTTAAATAAACACAAAACTGAAAATATTCTCCAAACAACAATTGTAAACAGTGTAAATTACATATATCCCCTTTGGAACCCAACTTTTCAAGTTAGCAAACTCATAGCTTTGTACCTCTCCAGTCTCCACACAGAATGAAGACCTCTAGAGCCTGAGCAGCTTCTGGTGAGCAGAGTAGTGCCATCACTACTTTCAGACTGCACCAGGTGTCACCAATACAGTGGGTGACACTAAGCTCTAGGCTAAGGGAAAGTGGAGTCAAGCTGTGTAACTATAGACCAGGCCTGATGTACTTCTCCCTTCCTGCTCTTATCTCTTCTGGTTTCTCCATGCTGATCTGATAATGAAGTTCAGAGGCCACCAGGGCTGCTTAACATCTTCTTGTTCACTCCTTAGCAAAGGAGTCTGATCAAAACCTCCACCCCAAATAGCAGTGTTTCCAGCATGGTACTGCTCCCTCACCCCCAATGCCAAGCATGGCCAGAAGGCAAGAAGGGGTAAGAGAGAAGTGACACCATGGGCTTGATTCACAAAGCGGTGCTAACCTACTTAGCACGTCTAAAGTCTTTAGACGTGCTAACTAGGGTGCTAAGTAGGTTAGCACCTGATTTCTCAATTGATTAACCTACTTAGCACCCTGGTTAGCACTTCTAAAGACTTTAGACGTGCTAAGTAGGTTAGCACCGCTTTGTGAATCAAGCCCCATGAGTTTTCGCAGCGGGTAACACCGACCATATTGACGCCTTTGGAGTGGAGCATGGTCTTTTGCGCAATTACTCAACTTTGACATCTACTTTCTGTGAACTGCAAGTACGCGAAAGGAATGGAAGCAAGTGGTAGTGGAGCTTGAGAAGTTTATCTGGCCCATGAAACATGAATCTGTCCTACTCTTCGTTTCTTATACACTATTTATGTTCTCTTATCAACTTGATTGTTATTACAATTTCCTTTGTTTTGGGTTTGGTTGAGTTGAGACTCAATGTAGACAGCAGGTTTTTTCAGGTTTTTTTGTTGTTGTTGTTTGTTTTGTTTTAAAGCTTGCTCCACTGGGGATCTTATACGCTCATAAATAGGATTTCAATTAATTGTTGTTGTTGCTGATGAATTTTTAACTTAAACAGGTTTCAATAAAATTGAAATAAAATGTGTAGGCTACACACCTACAGGGATAGTTACATCCTGTTCCGAGGGTACTTAAACTTATTCCTGTCAAGTTTAGTACGTTTGGAGACAAAATAATGTAAAATTTCATATTGTTAAGAATGTTTGGAAAGCATATTCCCAATTATGAGGTTTTTTTTAAAATATAGAAATACATGTACATAATGGGATGTTATTCACAAAAGGAATACTTGGCTAACTCCATCTTTCATAAAGAGCTGAATGCTGTGATTATGTTGAGAAACACTGTTCTACAGGATGCAAGCCTTGCTATGGAGTCTTCTCCAACTTTACTTACCGAGTAGCATTGACATTAGATGAGTTATGTGTAACTTACCTGCTTCTTTTGGTTGCCCAAAATTTAAAGTAATTTGTCACAAACCTGTTTGCATATTTAGATTCTAAGGGCCCTGTGTAAATTCCTAACTCACCAGAGATAGGCGCTGGTGAGTTCCAAAACTAGGTGACAGGCAGAAATAGGTTTCCTACTAATTCAAGTCGGAAGGAGGAAGCACGATAGTGAGTCGTGGAATGCGGCTCAGTGTTCTCCTATGATGCGTAATGGAGAGCACACCATTGCACAGACTTCTGGGAAAGGTAACCCCCCATCACCCGCGGTCTCAGGTGATTAATCAGTGATTCATTAGCATTTCAATTCCGAGTAGCTTGCTAATCAGGATTTGATGCACAGCAGCGTTTTAAGGGCAGAAATCACATTGCATGCTAAATTAGAGGCCTAAAGTGCTTTAAAACATCTTGCATGTGTATACATCAATCAGGGAGTGTAATTAGAGTACTGCTTCACACTGACACACCAAACTCACTGTGTAACATACCGCAAACAGCTGTTTGTGTAGTGACGGCCATGCTGGACTGGTACGCACCATGGCCAGAGTGCAGGCCGTGGCGGTTTTCAAGCCCTTATGGTCGACCGGCTGTGGTTGCTCAATGATAGAACAACAGTCACTGTCCAGCTGATCAAATTTGGTCTGTCCACAATGAAGCAACAACCTTATTATCTTTGGTGTGCCACCCCCGAGACACTCATATAGCCGGTGGTCATTGCTTCATTGTGATACGCAAGCCCCTTCACCGCAGCAAGGTAATGATCACGAAGGGGTATGGGCACATGTACATGCCTTTTGTTTTGTTGTTGCAGCTGCACTGCAGCCAGAAAAATTAGGTAGGCATGTACACGCACCAGAAAAATTATTATAGCAGCCGCTGCTAGCAGCGGCCTTAAAAATTCAGGAATCTGCCTGGAGTCCTGGTGGACCCTGTTGGTGGTGGCGGAAAAGGCAGTCAAGCGGCCTGCAGATGCTGTGCGGGGAGCGACTTAGTCTTGGGGCAGGCAGCAAGTCACACGGCGTGCAGGCAGAGATGCTGTGTGTGGGGACTGACTTAGTCTTCGGGCGGGCAGTAGCCCTCTGGGATCCATGCCTCATTCATTTTGATAAAGGTGAGGTACTGAACACTTTTGTGACTTAGGCGACTTCTCTTCTCAGTGACAATGCCTCCAGCTGCGCTGAAGGTCCTTTTTGACAGGACGTTTGAGGAAGGGCAAGACAGAAGTTGGATGGCTAATTGGGACAGCTCTGGCCACAGGTCAAGCCTGCGCACCCAGTCCAAGGGTTCATCGCTGCTTACAGTGTCTACATCCACACTTAAGGCCAGGTAGTCGCCTACCTGCCGGTCCAGGCTTTGGTGTAGGGTGGATCCGGAAGGGCTAAGGCAAGGCGTTGGACTAAAGAATGTCCGCATGTCCGACATCACCATGAGATCTCTGGAGCATCCTGTCCTTGCCTGCATGGACATGGGAGAAGGATTACTGGCAGTGGTAACTTTATTGCGTTGTGCTGTGGCATCACCCTTAAATGCATTGTAAAGCATAGTTGCCAGCTTGTTCTGCATGTGCTGCATCCTTTCTGCCTTCTGGTGAGTTGGTAACATGTCCGCCACTTTGTGCCTATACCGAGCGTCTAGCAGCGTGACCTCCCAGTACAGCTCATTCCCCTTGAGTTTTTTCATACGGGGGTCCCTCAACAGGCTGGACTGCATGAAAGACGCCATCTGCACAAAGTTGGATGCAGACGTATTATCCATCTCCTCTTGCTCTTCCTCAGGTAAATCCTCCTCCTCCCCCCAAGCCACGAACAATACCACGGGAATGTTGAGAAGCACAAGCCCCCTGCACTGCCTGCAGCGGTTGTTCTTCTGCCACCACCTCCTCCTCCTCCAAAGAAACACCTTCCTCATCATCTGAGTCTGACTCCTCCTTCCCACACGACTCTTCCTCCTCCTCCCCTTCTGTGCTGCCGCAGGGGTTAAGGAAACCTCTGATTCTGATGTAAATTGCTCCCACAACTGTTCCTGCCGTAACTGTTCCTTTTCACGCTCCTCCACGGCTTGATCCACCACTCTACGCATGGCACGCTCCAGGACAGGGGCGCCGCGAGGCATAAAGCGAACCAAGCGGTCGCTTCAAGATCTTAGGGGCCTTGGCGGCTCCGTGACGTCAGCGTGACGTCACTGTTTCGTTTTCCCACAGCTCGCGGGGCTGTCAGAGCAGAGCAGGGCTACGGGAAGATGGCTGCCGCCGAAGCTCTGCTCTGGAGACCATCTTCCCGTAGCCCTGCATGAATCAGCGCGGGAGATTGGAGGAGGGAGGGAGCTCCGTGGGAACTGGGAACTGCGCGCCTGAGGAGCCGGCCAGGAGAGGAGACGGGGAGAGAAGACTTCAGTGCCAGGTGAGTAAATTCTTTTCTTTTTGCAGCCCTAATTGCGATTGATTTCTGCTGAACTGTGCTCTAATTGCGATTGATTTCTGCTGAACTGTGCTCTAATTGCGATTGATTTCTGCTGATCTGTGCTCTAATTGCGATTGATTTCTGCTGATCTGTGCTGATTTCTGCTGAACTGTGCTCTAATTGCGATTGATTTCTGCTGATCTGTGCTCTTATTGCGATTGATTTCTGCTGATCTGTGCTCTAATTGCGATTGATTTCTGCTGATCTGTGCTCTTATTGCGATTGATTTCTGCTGAACTGTGCTCTAATTGCGATTGATTTCTGCTGATCTGTGCTCTTATTGCGATTGATTTCTGCTGATCTGTGCTCTAATTGCGATTGATTTCTGCTGATCTGTGCTCTTATTGCGATTGATTTCTGCTGAACTGTGCTCTAATTGCGATTGATTTCTGCTGATCTGTGCTCTTATTGCGATTGATTTCTGCTGAACTGTGCTCTAATTGCGATTGATTTCTGCTGATCTGTGCTCTAATTGCGATTGATTTCTGCTGATCTGTGCTCTAATTGCGATTGATTTCTGCTGATCTGTGCTCTTATTGCGATTGATTTCTGCTGATCTGTGCTCTAATTGCGATTGATTTCTGCTGATCTGTGCTCTTATTGCGATTGATTTCTGCTGAACTGTGCTCTAATTGCGATTGATTTCTGCTGATCTGTGCTCTTATTGCGATTGATTTCTGCTGAACTGTGCTCTAATTGCGATTGATTTCTGCTGAACTGTGCTCTAATTGCGATTGATTTCTGCTGATCTGTGCTCTAATTGTGATTGATTTCTGCTGAAAATGTGGCCCTAATTGTGTTTGATTTCTGCTGAACTGTGCCCTAATTGCGTTTGATTTCTGCTGAAAATGTGCCCTAATTGCGTTTGATTTCTGCTGAAAATGTGCCCTAATTGCGTTTGATTTCTGCTGAAAATGTGCCCTAATTGCGTTTGATTTCTGCTGAACTGTGCCCTAATTGCGTTTGATTTCTGCTGAAAATATGGCCCTAATTGTATTTGATTTCTGCTGAACTGTGCCCTAATTGCGTTTGATTTATGCTGAAAATGTGCCCTAATTGCGTTTGATTTCTGCTGAAAATGTGCCCTAATTGCATTTGATTTCTGCTGAAAATGTGCCCTAATTGCGTTTGATTTCTGCTGAAAATGTGCCCTAATTGCGTTTGATTTCTGCTGAACTGTGCCCTAATTGCGTTTGATTTCTGCTGAAATGTGGCCCAAATTGCGTTTTTATTTTCTGGTGTCTGGGGTAACTGTAGCTGCATTTATTATTTAATGGTCATAGTTGGCTATATTTGCTGTGCTACGGTTAATCTCCGCCCATACAATGTCATGGCCACGCCCATCCTTCGGCGCGGCGCGCTATGCGCGCCTCAATCACCCCCGCATCCATTTTCCCCGCAAACAGCCCCGCCCCAATCAGCCCTCCTGCTCCATCCACATGTCATGGTCACGCCCACTTATGCGGGATAACCACACCCATTTTTCGCCACGGCGCGCTTCACACGCCGCAAGGTAGGGCCACTTACTACAGTCCGCTTGGGGCCACAAAAAACTTAGCTGCACCCCTGCTCCAGGAAGTAAGCGTACGGGATCAAGTCGCTGATGGTGCCTTCACTGCGACTCATCAGGTTGGTAACCTCCTCAAACGGCCGCATGAGCCTGCATGCATTTCACATCAGCATCCAGTTGTTGGGCCAGAACATCCCCATCTCCCCAGATTGTGTCCTTTTACTGTAATTGTACAGGTACTGGGTGAGGGCTTTCTCCTGTTCTAGCAGGCGAGAGAACATGACCAGGGTCGAATTCCAGCGAGCCGAGCTATCACAAATCAAGCGTCTCACCAGCAAGTTGTTTCTCCGCTGAATGACCGCAAAGCGTGCCATGGCCGTGTAAGACCGCCTGAAATGCCCACACAACTTCCTGGCCTGCTTCAGGACGTCCTCTAAGCCTGGGTACTTTGACACAAATCTTTGAATGACTAGATTCAGCACATGTTCCTTGCAGGGTGCATGTGTCAGCTTTCCCAAATTCAACGCAGAAATGAGATTGCTGCCGTTGTCACACACCATGTTGCCGTTCTCCAGCTGGTGCGGGGTCATCCACTGATCCACCTGTTTGTTAAGAGCAGCCAGGAGAGCTGGTCCAGTGTGACTCTCCACTTTGAGGCAAGACATGTCTAAGATGGCGTGACACCGTCATACCTGGCATGCAACATAGGCCCTGGGGAGATGGGGCTGTGTAGCTGGAGAGGAGATCACAGCACCAGTAGAGTTGAAGTGCCACTCAGCCGGTCGTAGACAGATCTCACCTGATGTGGTGGCTGATATGCCCTTATGGGTATTATCAGCTTGCAGGCTTTTGTCCCTCTCAGACCAGGGACCAGGTCAGAAGCAGGCTCTTTGTCCAAAGGGATCCTGTGGCTTGAAGCAGGATATCAGGAGCATGTGTCTGGTTTGTAGCCGTTGGTGTCCCAGCACTGGCTATAACACCAGAGCTGCAGGCACCTGTGGGCTGTATGAGACTCAATCCCTTAGCAGGGAGAGTCTCCTTCCTGAAAAGTTAGCAATCCACACACTGCTCTGTTCAGATACACCACAGCAGTGGCTGGGTGGTGAGCAGTAGCACTGAGGTGATTGAAAGAAAGCACAGGAGACCCGTGCTGGAAGTAACTGATTCTTTAATTAATGTAACAAATACAACTAGTTTCAGGAGGCCATTCATCCTTTCTTTTTCTTTTTCTTTTTTTTTTTTTTTTTTGCCTGAAGAAAGGAGGAATGACCTCCTGAAACTAGTTGTATTTGTTACATTAATTAAAGAATCAGTTACTTCCAGCACGGGTCTCCTGTGCTTTCTTTCAACCACCTCAGTGCTACTGCTCACCACCCAGCCACTGCTGAACAGAGCAGTGTGTGGATTGCTAACTTTTCAGGAAGGAGACTCTCCCTGCTAAGGGATTGAGTCTCATACAGCCCACAGGTGCCTGCAGCTCTGGTGTTATAGCCAGTACTGGGACACCAACGGCTACAAACCACACAGCTGCTCCTGATATCCTGCTTCCAGCCACAGGATTCCTTTGGACAAAGAGCCTGCTTCTGACCTGGTCCCTGGTCTAGGAGGGACAAAAGGCTGCAAGCTGATAATACCCATAAGGGCATATCAGCCACCACATCAGGTGAGATCTGTCTACGACCGGCTGGTCTCCATTTTATCATCAGTTTTCTGAGTGCGCTCTTTTTGTGTTTTTTCCCCTACCCCATGTCCTTTATAGATTTCTCTGCCACTGCAAGCGGACCACACAGAGCAGCACCGACTTCCATCACCCAACACATCCTCTACATATAGAAGACTAATTTTATCCAGCTCACTCCCCCTGTTCTCATTTCAGCACGGGGGTTATTTAAGTTTACCTATCTGTCTACATAATATAGATGACATACATTACATTTCTACATCTTTGCAAAAGCCTATGGAAATGAGGAATAGTACCATTTTTATCAAGTTGTTAGATTTGAATGCTTATTTATATTATTATTATTATTATTATTATTATTATTATTATTATTATTATTATTATTATTATTATTATTATTATTATTATAATTTCAACTCTCTCTCTCTCTATCTATTCATCTATCTATCTATCCATCTATCTATCTATCTATCTATCTATCTATCTATCTATCTATCTATCTGTCCATCTCTTTATCCACAGATGTACACAGACACATACTCCTTCTCTATCCGTCCATCTCTCTAGGTATTCAAGTCATATATGACTCTCTGAGCTGCAGCCCATTCCTCAGAGAATACTGTATGACCACTGCAGTTTTTGAACTGCTTTATGCATCTCAAATCCCGCATTCCAAATGCTACCCTTGGAGATACATAAGAAACTACCCTGTGAGCGATATCCATAACTCTAAGTCAATATCTCATTTTCAGTAGCTCATCAATGTTCAAGTAATGATGTCATGCCTACCTGACATGCATGCAGCAGTTCAGGGGAATAGCACAGAAGAAAATAGAGCACGGTACCTTATTAGCTACAATGTTAGGGATGAGAACTAATTTTAAAAATGTATGTTTTCCCTTGCCGCAAAATTTTCGCAAATATGTAATGGATACACACTTTTGCGTAAATAAGAACATTCTTCAAAATGTGTTTTCTTATGGCCATTCACTTCAGTTCTTTTTTGTGAAAATCCTACCAACATTTTTTTTTTGTAAGTATTTTCATTTGTACAAAAATGATTTTTTTCATGATCATTGTCTTCAATGCCCATGCTTTTTTTTGTATGTTCTTATAAATGCAAAAATGTTTTTTCTCATGCCAGTATTTTTTTGTGAATATGCTCATCAGTACATGTAATGTAATTTTTTTGCGACACTTACGGTGAAAAGAAAATGGCTATATTTACTCATCATTATGAGCCACCGGCTAAGGCAGGAAGTTTGAAATCAGGATAATGCGATTTATTTGCTACCCAGTTGGAGCACTATCTGCATGGAGTTTGTATGTTCTCCCTGTGTCTGTGTGGATTTCCTCCGGGCACTCCAGTTTCCTCCCACATCCTCAAAAAACATGCAGATAAGTTGAATGGTTTCCCCAAAATTGGCCCTACCGTAGACTATGATACATACACTACACGGTAAATACATAGACATACGACTATGGTAGGGATTAGATTGTGAGCCCCTCTGAGGGACAGTTAGAGACAAGACAATATATACTCTGTACAGTGCTGAGGAAGATGTCGAAAATACTAAATAATAATAATAATGCCTAAACGGTTCAAACAGTAAACTTTACGTCTGTAGACCTTTTTCAGACTCCACATGCTCTGAACACAGGATGTCAAGTCTCAAGAAGGTATTTTACACCCAAAAATATTTTTTTAATGTTTTTAAGTGAATGGGAACCGCATTTAAAAAATGAGACAGATACGTACCCAAGGAGAGGGAAGGCTCTGGGTCTTATAGAGCCTTCCGGCTCCTCTCCTGGCCCCGTCGTTCCAGTTCTGGCTCGCCCGGTAGCAGTATTTGACTAATTTACCCGGCCGAAGGAGGCTTCAGAAGTCTTCAGGGAGCCAGAGTGCTCCTGAAGAAGGGCGGCCCTGTACTGCACCTGCGCAAGCACGCTCTCTTGCACGCTCACGCCTGTGCAGTATGGAGCCGCACGTCTTTGGGAGGACATGGCTCCCGAAGACTTCCAAATACCCTTTCGGCGGGGGATTGAAATGGGAGGAGCCAACACAGGATAGAGAGCACCGAAAGAGGAGACGGAAGGCTCTATACGACCCAGACCCTTTCCTCTCCTTAGGTAAGTATTTGCTTCATTTTCTTTTTAAAAATGCGTTTCCCATTCACTTTAAAGCTAGCCAATTAAAATTGAAATTGGAAAAAAAAAGGTGCATTGCCAAAGTATGGTATCACCTTTGGGCATTTGTAATTTTGTACATAAACAGATTTAATCCAGGAGCCCAGTGCTGCAAGGTGAGAGTACTATCCACTATGCCACTATGCTTACTAATATGTTTTTCAAATAGGAGAGGAAATTGGAGTGCCTAGATGTAGTTCTCACACTGAGAACATACAAACTCCATGCTTATAGTGTCCTAACTGAGATCTGAACCTTGGACCCTTACAGTGCCAGACAAGAGAGCTATCCACTACCCCACTTATCACCACCCTTGAAATATACCTATTGTGCACTAAGAAATAAAAGTCCAAATGATTTCCTCCAAGGCAAAACATTTACCTAATGATCGAAATACAATTATCCTTTAATGCTGATATTTAGTAGAGGCGCATGTATAGACTATTTGCAGCCATTAGGCAGTAGAAAAAAAAAAGCCTACAAAACGACAACATCTTGCTTTCCGCCTGTATCTTAAATATGCCAAGATTGTATAAATTATTCATAAAACTTTCTCAGTTTTTCCCCTGCTGAGCAGAATGTTATATCAATCATAAGTAAACTGGTAGATAATGAGTAATAAACTCTTTCCCCAAACAATGGAATGGAATCTAAACTATTTTAAATATTGCTGGGATCGCAAACTCACAGCTGCATGACAGTAGATCTGGAATATATTTGACTCCAGGACGTCGCTTGTCACAGGTAAAGCTAGACCTTCGCACTGTTCCCAGCCAGCAATAAGGGGGAAAAAAATCTGCATGTCTCGAATCATATTCTACATATTGATTTGCAAATTCATTTGGAGGCATGCATGTCTCAGTTACAGCTGACAGATTGGATTAAACATGCCAGTCAAAGTCATTAGATCCGCTAAGAACCATTGCTGGAGCTCATATTTAGAAACATCTTTGAGGCTTGAAGCACACTAGCCAGCGCAATAAAACATTTGTTTTCTGCACTGTGCATTTTTAATATTTTGCTGCACTTTGGTGTGTTTTTGTATACGCTTGCGTTTTGGTTTGCTTACGGAAGGTTTAATGGTTAAAAGTGTAATGGTTAAGGGCTCTGCCTCTGACACAGGTAACCTGAGTTCGAATCTCGGCTCACTCGGTAAGGAGACCTTGGGCAAGACTGCCTTACACTGCTACCGCCTACTGAGCAAGCCCTAGTGGCTGCAGCTCAAGTGTTTTGAGTAAACTAGGAGAAAAGCGCTATATATATATATATATATATATATATATATATATATATATATATATATATATATATATATATATTATATATATATGTATATATATATATATATATATATATATATATATATATATATATATATATATATATATATATATGTATATATATATATATATATATATATATATATATATATATATATATATATATAAATCACCCCTTCTATAACAGGCTCCCCCACCACTCTCTGCCTCTGTTAGCTTCCTTCAATAGGAGGCCAATCAGCGACCCAGGAAGTACTCCTGGGTTGCGGTTTGGCTTCGTATTGGAGGAAGCTAGCAGAGGCGGGGAGAGACAGAGGGAGCCTGTTATCGAAGGGGTGATGGGGAGGAGGCTGATAGACAAGCCTCAGATAAACAAAGCAGGCTAGCGACAAGCAGATTGTCACTAGCCTTGCAATCTTTTCAGGAGGCACAGCAGAGTGCAGGGGGGGGGGGGGGGGGGGACTGGCAGCAGCGATAGAAGGACACAGAGGCATGTCATTGTGCACATGACATGCCTCTGGGTTCTATTAGGATTTCAATAGTCCACCTCGGGTCCTCTTTAAGCATCAGGAGGGTGGGGGTTAAGGTTAGTAATTAGGGGGTGTGGTTGGGGTTAAGCATTGGGGGGAGGGGTTTCTGTGTGAGAGTGCAGCTTAGCTTTAGTAAAATATTTACCGATATTTTACTACAGAAAATTAACTCTACAAAATGGTTGAGTATTGGTAAATGTTACAGATATTTGACTATTGGCTATATCCTGGTGCCTTTATTTCTTGGAGACCTGGGATGAGGAGTACTAGAAAGACAATAAAAAAACATAGCAAAATATAAATCAGTCTAATAAAACAAGGATTGCATATACAGTAAATGAGTCATGTACCCCATAGATGACAAAAAATTACACTAAAACAAAGGCAGAACTGGGGAAAGCGATGGAAGGTTGTGGATGGGTTTTGTTATACACTGTACTGTACCCAACAGCACAGAAAAGCAGGAAGTGCACTGTAGCATTCCCTTCTTTACAGGAAGTGACATTTTCATATAGGTTGCCTGCTGTTTGGGGCTAAAATAATGTTTAATGTGTGTGTTGTGTTCGGGTTCCGAACCATGTGGTGCCAAATTCAAACACTAGTCTCAAGGATAGAAAATTACAGAGACAGTGGGGTATATTCACCAATCTTTACAGTACACCTAAAGAATAACGAGCATCCCACCAGTGGTGCACGGATAATTTCCGTGTTCACGGAATAGCCTTGATTCACTAGCATTTTTCCACTATTCAACTGCTGAATACGAATTCTGGATCACGGAAACCGGCCATGAAAATTCTGTGATTGCAAGTATTCGGAATTCGGTTATGGCCATCCGAGATTTGGTTGCGATTGGTGGAAATGGACAAAATTGACATCCCTGGGCCAATCAGAGGCCCCCAGCCAGGCCCTAGCAACTAATCATAGGAGGGGAGGCTCTGCCCTCCCCTCCTGTATATAAAGTGGGGGCCATTTCCAGAACTCAGTCCTTGCTAGACTCTGTGGCACTGAGAGGATCATCTCCAGGCCATACTGTACATCAGCAGGAGAGTTTTCAGTCCTTACATTGCCCTTATACTGTATCTGATACCTGTATTCAGCTAGCTAGCCAGTGAGTGATTACTTGCCGTGACATCCACCCACGGACATCCACCCGCCAGGTGCCATTGGGACTCACCTTCACCTCTGTAATTGCTTAAAGTGTATTTCCCTGTTTAAAACCACGTATTACCAATTAATAGCCGCATTTAAAGAGTTGATTTAACTTTAAAATCCATTTTCTCAAAAACTAAGTAGTAGCAGTAGGGTATTGTACCGTGCTAGCCATCAGTAAAAGCAAGAAGTTTTAAATCAGGATGATACCATTTATTGGCTAACTACAAATGAATAAGAATGAACAAGCTTTCGGCCTTGCAGCCTTCGTCAGGTTTACATCCTCAAAAACTAAAAGTTCTTTTTGGAATTTGTTTAAATTTTAGCCCCTTATTACCTTTATAAACCATGTAATTTGGGGGATTGTAGCATGTATGGGGGCTTTAATAATAGTTTAAACGCTTTTATGTGATCATGGCTGTGAATTTCCGTGATTGCCTCATTCACAAAAAAAAATATGAGTCAAATTCGTAGGTCCATTTCAAATCCGGAAATTAATCAGGGAATTTCCAGATTTTTTTCAATCTCGGCCAAATAGTCAAATCCGTGATTGGGGGGTATCCGAGCAGCACTGCATCCCACATTACACAGTTTGTTGACTAAATAAGCCTTATGATAATCAGATCAGCCAGTGATATTTTACCCAGGCATGGGCTCACAAGCCCCTAAGGGGAGACAGGGGGTTAGTTACCCATAAGTCCGTCGGGCTTCCTGTGTTCCAAACGTCTTGCACGCGTCCTATTGAACGCATTGCAAGACTCACTTCTGGCTCGAAGGAGGACGTGCGCGGTAGTGAGTCTTGCAACACGTCCAATAGGACGCATGCAAGATGTGTGGAATGTAGGAAGTCCGACGGACTTATGGGTAACTAACCCCCTGTCTCCCAGCTGCACAGCTGAGGCAATTAAGCCTTATTTAAATCACAAATTCGAGTCATGAGCCTTCCACTGGTTTTACCCACAACATGTTTATTGTGGGTAATCTCACTGTAAAGATAAATATACCCAAATATGTTTAAAATCCTGAAAAAGAGGAAAATATTAAAATGCTTTTTATGTAAAACTAACATCCAGAGTTGAGTTTCCATTTGTTTGTTGGACTATTGGCCTTTTCCATCATAGGTCCAATGTCAGACATACTGTAGTCCTACATAGGGAAAATGGCTGTAGTAGGAAACCACATGTCCCTCTTTAACCACATACGGACCGGGCTATTTTCTGCTGATCTGTGCTGCATGGGCTCTCCAGCCCACAGCACAGATCAGGTTGCAGCCAGGGCTATCTGCGTGCATGGGCAGCACAGGACGGCGATCCATCCTGCACCGCCTCTGATAGGCTTCAGCCTATCAGATGCCAGCAATCCCCGGCCAATCAGAGGCCGGGGATCGCCGATCTCCTTTACGGCGCTGCTGCACAGCAGCGCCATATGATGTAAACAAAGGGGATTTCTTCCCCGCGTGTTTACATTTAGCCCGCGAGCTGTGATTGGAGGCTCGCTGGCTGTTTATGGAGACAACCTCCGTGAACTGACATGGAAAGGACACTCGAACGAGTGGCCATTTCCATGCGAAACCACTTACAACCAGCCGCCGCCTATCGGCGTTAGGCGGTCGTTGAGTGGTTAAATCAAAGTTTCAGATTAAGTCCGACACTTTGATAGTCGGCGGCCCCATCGTCAGCCACTGTGCAACATAATTTAAGTATTAGGGCGTAGTTGGACTAATCACTAGGGGCTCAATTGCCTGATCTAGTCCGCCACAGCATCAACCAATGTGGACTTTGTCTGATCCCCTCCAGCAACACTCTGCGCTACACAATTTTGAAAGGGTGCCAAGCTGCAATGCAATTTGGTGCCGGCCCCACCCACTCCCCCTGATGCTGAGTTGCCTTTTTGCTCCAGTGTGAGGAAGCAGAGACACTCCAGATCCCTGCTGCTGTACCAAACTCAAGATCATTCATGTCCCCGTCACACACTAGAAAAAAGTATGTGCTAGAGGGGACGTGGGTGATCCAGAAATTGGATTGGAAAAGGTTAAGGCAGGAGTACTAACGACTTAAAGGACACCTAAAGCGAGAGGCATATGGAGGCTGCCATATTTACTTCCTTATAAACAATACCAGTTGCCTGGCAGCCCTGCTGATCTACAGTATTTGGTTGCAGTAGACAGTGTATGGATCACACCAGAAACAAGCATACAGCTAATCTTGTCAGATGTTAATAATAACATCTTGGTGGTTTTCTTTGGGGAGGCGGAGCCATGTGCAGGAAGTCGGGTGATGCAGGTTCTATGGGACAGTTTAGAGAGAGAGGGCAGCACAGGTAACTATAACTTTCTTTTAAAAGAAGGCTGCTGGATTTTAACTTGCAAGCTGGAAACTCACTTTAACTATCATGCCGCCTACTGAATTGACCATCATAAGGAAGGAAAATAAACATGGTGACTGGTTATATTTACCCACTCTTTGTTTTATAACGATATCTTGTCTTCTGTCAGACTGGCATTCTTCTCTAATTCATGTTGTTATGCTCACAGTTGGCAATTAATTTCTCTGTCATTCCTAGAGTAACGTAGCGCGATACATACATAACACATGTAGCATAGCTGCTTCTTCCTGTAGAGGGGAAGATAATGCAACCTTGTGATCATATAAATAAGCGAGGACTGATAAGCTCCTTGTGGTCCTCTCATTGTTGAATTGCAGTGTGCATATATTCATGAATCTTTACAACGAAATACGACGCTCTCCAGAGGGCCGCTCAAGAGCGTATCATTGTTTCAATTGAGTATCTTCATTCAAACTAAACCATAGACAGGGAAAGGTGAATGCCATGTTTCCGACTTAATCCGATATCTTGTTAGTGTTTTTATTCAAGTGTCGTGCGTCATTATTAGTTTTAAATAGAAGCGAGCGAAATACAAAGCAAATTAAATGGTGGGGTTTCTTGGCAGGAGCAAAATCGAAAAATAAGCTTTCGTTATTGTTATTTTTTCACAGCTATTTTTAAATAATAACATTGTACGGGAATCGGTAAGGGGGGTCCTACAGATCACAAGCATTGAATTTTAATATGCATAAAGTTGCGCTAAATTTAGAAAACCTTCTGAGTTCAAATGAACAGAAATGTTTTTCTTGTACCATATATATTGGTCATTGTGGACAAGATCCAGAGATTTTTTTCTAATTTATCTATGATTCGATTGTGCCACTGGTGGTCTGCCTAAAGGTACTCATACACTTCTCCATGTAAGGGCAGATTGATCATGAGATAGATATCTTTCTGATCAATTATGATCAGTGAGAGATTTGTTACCTGCCCATGTACTGCATACCAATTTCCGATAGATCTCAGCTTGAAATCTATTGGAAATCAGCTTAGAACCTCTGCCTTTGCCATCTGCCTGGCACTACCCATTGTATGCGTCCCACCTTGCTCATAAACGCTCACGTCTCTGCCGGTGTGACTCCTTCGGTGCCTGCCTGTAGCATGTGGCACTGACGCATGTGTAACTTCACAACATGTGCTAAGTCACGTGGTACTGAGGGCTCACGATGACGGTGGACACCTGAGGAGGCCAGGATTTGTGCCAGTGTGACAGGTGAGTTTTTACCACTGCACCTGTCTGCCAGTGTGACTCCTTTGGTGCCTGCCTGTAGCATGTGGCACTGACGCATGTGTGACTTCACAACATGTGCCAAGTCACGTGGTAGTGAGGACTCATTATGACGGTGGACACCAGAGGAGGCCAGGATGTGTGCCAGTGGGACAGGTGAGTTTTTACCACTGCACATGAGCAGATACACTTGAGTGAAAGCTGGCTGGGGGATTGACACACACCTGATCGAGCCCTTACGACTGAGATATCACCAGTATTCCCGAGTAATCTTTTTGACTGATATTGCCCTGAAATCAACTGAAAAATCAATCCGCCGGCAATGTTGTAGCACCAATTTTCCCCTGATTCAATAAAATTATCAAATTGGTGAGTCAATTAGCCTGCATAAAATTTTCTTTGTGCAGTGGGAACACAAACACTCAGGAAGAGTTAAGAAACTTTAATTGTTTTCCATGCAAAAGAGCTTCTCTGAGCTCTTCGACCCAACTTGGTTCAAAGACAGTGTTTTCTGAATCACTTAAATAACCAAGAAACAGTGAGATACAGCTGGAAATAATGTTTTTACTGCAGGAAAGTTCAAAGGGTCATTAGCTATGCTCTGTTCTGTAGTTTAAAATACAGCATGCGGTTTGTAAACTGTAAATATGACAGAATGATGCAATGTTACACAAAAAAAGCTGTAAAAATAAAAATATGGGACTCTTTTCTTTGCTACTAATGTTCTATTAACTATTCATACTACACATACAATTCATTATATCATACATTTTTCTTCACTTCAGTTTTGCTTTAAAGAGAGCCCGAGGTGGGCTCAAAAAATAAAAAAAAGTAGGCTACCTGATCCGCAGGGCTGAGCCGCAAAAATCGCAGATCCCCGCCACTCCTGTGGGCCACAATGGCCCACTTTCACTTGCCTGACCGCTGGGTCACGACGCTGCACTGAGAGACTGTGTTGATTCTCATAGCATGCAGGAAGGTGGGGGAGCGGCAGGAGGCGTGGCCAGAGGCAGAGAGCTGCCCAATGGCAGCTTGGAAAACCCTGTAAGAACACCCCTGGTGGGCATTTTAAGCAGGGAATTCCTCTCCCCTGTGTTTACCTCTGAGTTTGCAACAAATCTTGTCACTAAACTCGGAGGGCTATAGCGCGGCGGTGTGGGGACAGAGATCGGCGGTTGGGGGACACAGAGCCATGTCATTAGGCAGAGAACATGGCTCTGCCCGCAGAAGATCCACCTCGGGTACTCTTTAAGTATCGGGCAACACAATACAACATGAGCCCGCTGTCCAAATTTAGAGAATGGAAACTTTACTGTTCTGGAAATATGACTGCAGGTTATTGAGACATCTTTGTTTTGTTTTCTGTTTTTTGCATTCATGAGTACCACTTAATGTGAAGCTAGTTTATTGGGAGCCTTCTCAGATGTTGTCTTCTTCTACTTTGAGATACCTTAAGATATTATACCCAATGAGAACAGCTGTCTTATGCAAAATTGAATCCTACATCCAGTTAAACAAGCTGCTTGGTAAACGCTGAAGCTTATATACAATATTTTATATTGAAAAAAATGTATATTTATTTTTAGTTAATACAGACAATACTCTGGCAGCCTATGATAGAAGCTGTTTAAGTAGACTGATTTGAGGACAAGCTACACAAAGCTATTATACTGCCTGGGAATACATACTTTTCTTACATGGCACTCACGTACTTTTATGTTCCATTTGAAATTGGTTCAAAGTGCACTTTGACTTCTCAGAATCAGCTAGTAAGGTCTGACATGGGGTACTTTGAATCAAAAAAGCCATTTTTGCTGAATTGTGAAATAAAGTTTGAAGATGCAATTTCTTTTGTGTAATAAAAATGGTGCAGATTAATACACAATAAACCTAGTTTTAAACACTATACTGCTTATGATACATGGGTTTTCGGGAAATGTTTTTTATAGTTTTTTAGCACTGCATTAGATATAGTATGTAATATGCTTTGGGTCAATGGTATAGTGTGCAGTAAATTATGGGGCTTGTCTGTGCAAGAATAGATCTTGACTGTGCGTACAGTAGTTCAAGCAGTATACAAACTAACCTGATTTTTAGAGTTTGTCAAGGTTCTGACTTATACTACAATGGTAATATAAAATTCACTGCAAGGGTAGCCATGTTGAATAATTACTGCAGTTTCCGAGCTATATTTTACACTTCCTTTTTCACAGTATAGATACACTCAGTACTTTTAGGAACACTATAGTAATACAGGGTATACTTACTCAGGGTATACTGAGGGTCAAATATGGTCCACTTTTATTCTCAAGTGAAGTATGGCCCGGTAAGTAGCAGAAATGCAGACATCAAAACAACAAATGCTGATTCTGGTGATACCTTTAATGGCTAACAGTACATGGTTCATTGCAAGCTTTCAAAACTTTAAGATTTTTTTTAACTCCGTTCTGTGTAATGCCTGAGAAAGAAACTTAAAGTTTCTAAAGCTTGCAATAAACCATGTACAGTTAGTCATTAAAGGTATTAACGGAATCAATGCTTCTTGGTTTAATGTCTGCATTTTTACCCTCAGAAGACTCTAAGTTCCTTTATCACAAATATCACTAGATTCCATTGAGACCGAGGTCCATATTGACATGATTTATCAACTGCTCATTCAAGTTATGAATTTTCTCAATATTATTATAGCTTGTATCCCTTTACTAATGACTCTGTTGGCCAAGTAGCCCTATCTGTGAGGAACCTCATCAAAAGTACTGTACCCCTTTATGCATATATATTGATGCTTTTAACTAATTATACTTTATTTAAAATGTATGATTTTCTTTGCCTAAAAACTTACTATAATTGGCAACAAGCTATAAATAACAGTTCCTGAAAGCCATGCATCATAAGAAGCACATATTGGGTGTACTGATTGATTTGGAACATCAGGAATCAATTTTCAATTGTGGTGAAACATTGCACAAATTAAGCACCTCATTCCTTCAGAGGATCTTTCAACCCTAGTTCACGCCTTCATCACATCACGGCTGGACGATTGCAATGCCCTCTATGCAGGCCTTCCAAATAAAAACCTGCACCACCTACAGCTACTATATAATGATGCTGCAAGACTGTTAACAAGCTAACCCCGCCATTGCTACAAAACACCAATCCTTTGCTTATTCCACTTGCTTTCCATAAAATGGAGAATCCTCTTTAAAATTGGCATGCTAAGTTATGTAGTATCTACCCGATTCAAAAACACCACCAGTCAGGCACCACCAGGGAATCGGGAAGCAGGTGCACGTAGGCCTCAGTGGTCAGTTGGAGAGAAAGGACCTGGCAGTCATAACTTTTTATGAGAAGGGGATACATACAATATTTATTTTAGACTGAATAGTCTCTTTAATATACAGTGGCAATCTCCCCAGCACTAATAGTACTGCTGCAAAAGTGGTCATACAGGACAGTACACCACAGGGCTGTGCACTTGGAAAAAATGAATGCATCACATACTATTATCAGTTGTTTTCATTCATATACTACCCACCTTGTTATTTCTATATTTTTTGTATCATTGTCATACTGATTATGTCTGTTAAGCAACAGTCACGTTGCATTTGTTTTAAATATAAACATACTTTACCAAATAAATCTGATTTTGAATCAGATTTTCTATATATACTAGATAGATGGATGGATAGATAGATAGGATAGACTGATTTATTATTTTTTTTTACAAAACACGAATTTAACTGTAAGGGGAAATGTATCCAAGGACTGAACTTTATCCCAATCAGTAGCTGATATTCCCTTTCCCCTGAGAAATCTTTACCTCGAATAGTCCATCAGGGGGTCTGTATGGCTGATATTGTGGTGATGGTTTCCTGTCTGTGAGCCTTGTTGCCTTGTGAGAAATAACAGCTGTTTCCAACTGCCAAGCAACAAACATCTCCTTCTGTGCATATGTATAGCTATAAAAACAAACAAACAACCTTTTAGCCTATTTATTTATAGAGATGGGCTGAACAGTTCGCCGGCGAACAGTTCCAGGCGAACTTTGGGGGTTCGCGTTCGCCTGGAGCAGGCGAACTTTTGCGGAAGTTCGATTCGCCCCATAATGCTCTATGAGGGTTAACTTTGACCCTCTGCATCACAGTCAGCAGGCACATTGTAGCCATTCAGGCTACACTAAACCCTGGAGCCCCACCCCCCTTATATAAGGCAGGCTCGCTGGCCATGACACTCACTCGTGTGCCTGCTGCAAATAGACAGACTAGGGAGAGCTGCTGCAGATTTTTTATCCTAGGGAAAGATTAGTTAGGCTCTTGGCTTGCTCCTGGCTGATTGTTATTGCTAAAATAGCACCCCTCAACAGCTCTTTTGAGAGCTAATGTTTTCCTGATGTGTTTTTTTTGTGTGTGTTGCTCACTGACACTGACATTATACAGCCCTATCTGTTGCAGCTGGACCTTGGTAATTGTTATTACTGTGCCAGCCAGGCCCTGCCTAACTATCTATACTGGGACACCTACCTATGCCTACCTAACTACTGGGGCACCTACTTACCTGTACAGGGACACCTACCTACCTACCTATACTAGGGGACCTACCTATGCCTACCTACCTATACTGGGACTCCTACCTATGCCTAGCTAACTACTGGGACACCTACCTATGCCTACCTACCTATACTGGGTCTCCTACCTATGCCTACCTACCTATACTGGGACTCCTACCTATGCCTAGCTAACTACTGGGACACCTACCTATGCCTACCTACCTATACTGGGTCTCCTACCTATGCCTAGCAAACTACTGAGGCACCTACCTATGCCTACCTACCTATACTGGGACTCCTACCTATGCCTAGCTAACTACTGGGACACCTACCTCTGCCTACCTACCTATACTGTGTCTCCTACCTATGTCTAGCTAACTACTGGGACACCTACCTATGCCTACCTACCTATACTGGGTCTCCTACCTATGCCTAGCTAACTACTGAGGCACCTACCTATGCCTACCTACCTATACTGGGACTCCTACCTATGCCTAGCTAACTACTGGGACACCTACCTATGCCTACCTACCTATACTGGGTCTCCTACCTATGCCTACCTACCTATACTGGGTCTCCTACCTATGCCTAGCTAACTACTGGGACACCTACCTATGCCTACCTACCTATACTGTGTCTCCTACCTATGTCTAGCTAACTACTGGGACACCTACCTATGCCTACCTACCTATACTGGGTCTCCTACCTATGCCTAGCTAACTACTGAGGCACCTACCTATGCCTACCTACCTATACTGGGACTCCTACCTATGCCTACCTACATACAAGAAGATAATAAGGTTGTTGCTTCATTGTGGACAGACCAAATTTGATCAGCTGGACAGTCACTGTTGTTCTATCATTGAGCTACCACAGCCCGGCGACCATATGGGCTTGAAAACCACCACGGCCTACACCCTGGCCACGGTGCGCACCAGTCCAGCACGGCTGTCACTATGCAAACAGCTGTTTGCGGTGCGTTACACAGTGAGTTTGGTGTGTCAGTGTGAAGCAGAACTCTAATTACACTCCCTGATTGATGTATACCCATGCAAGATGTTTTAAAGCACTTTAGGCCTGCAATTTAGCATTCAACGTGATTTCTGCCCTTAAAACGCTGCTTTGCGTCACATCCAGATTTTTCCCCGGGACTTTTGGCATGTATCCCACTCCGCCATGACCCCCTCCAGGTGTTAGACCCCTTGAAACATCTTGTCCATCACTTTTGTGGCCAGCATAATTTTTTCTATTTTTCAAAGTTTGCATCCCCATTGAAGTCTATTGCAGTTCGCAAACTTTTCCGCGAAGGTTCGCAAACGGGGTTCGTGAACCTAAAATCAGAGGTTCAGCCCATCTCTATTGATTTATTTATGTAGTTATATAGCGCCAATATATTACTCTGCCCTGTACAGAGTATATATTGTCTTGTCACTAACTGTCCCTCAGAGAGGTTTACAATCTAGTCTCTACCATAGTCATATGTCTATGTATATATCATGAAGTGCATGCATCTTAGTCTAGGGCCAATTTAGGGGGAAGCCAATTAACTTATCTGTATGCTTTTTGGGATGTGGGAGGAAACTGGAGTGTCCGGGGGAAACCCGCACAGACACGGGGAGAACATCCAAACTCCTTGCAGATGTTGACCTGGCTGGGATACGAACCGGGGACCCAGTGCTGCAAGGCGAGAATGCTAACCACTAGGCCACTGTTCTGCCTATCTCAATGTTAGTTGGTGGGGTTATAAATACCGGCAGTTGGTGCTGTCTAGTTTTTTTTCCTTGTCTGCCAGTAGTAAAGGTGATGATGTGCAAGCTCATTGTGGATTAAACAACAGAAACAAATTACATGGCAAATATCAATCATTTTTTGATCTCTCTTTTTTTTTTTTTTAACTTTTCACTTTGCAAAGTATTGATTTATAATTTCTCCCCTTTTTCGCTGACATTCCTCTTTAAATTTTTGTGAAGAGTTTGTATCAAACTGCTCCTTTAAGAGTTTGAAAGGCAGCGACCGAAGGAATCTTCATTTTACTTGTATTTTTCTGCATTAGTTAATGTCAGCTATTAGGTGCTTAATGATTAAATCCAGCCACACAAAGCTATTTTTTCTACTTAGTTTTCAAATTTAGAAATACTGCTGATAGAACAAAACACCCGGCCAAGCTTAGAAAATTCCTCTAATGTTTGTTAAGACAACAGAGTTTGCAAGTCTTGCACAACATTATGCACAATTAAGCTTAAATGCGGATAATATAAATATTGTTTGGACATCATAATGAGTCTGGCTGAGGACGGCCAAGCATAACAGATTTATTTAAGAAATATGTGGCTTGCGTATTATTGGACATGATACATGAACTTTCGGTACACAGCAGAAATGTAAATAATAACAATAATAATAAATGTACTTTTTTTATCCTTACCTTAAAAAGCAAAGATCTGTCTGTATCAATGGCAAGTCCCGCAAAAAAATGTGATGATCTATCAATGTCACCGGTATATTGCATTAATGCGACGGCATAATAGAATAAAGAAAGTTAATTTGCTTGTTCTTGCTTCGGGATAGACACAAAATGGATCTGCGCTACAAATTCTATTATTACAAAATGCAAATGTTGTTTAACAATGGAAACATCCTAGTGAATATTCACCAAATGTGTATCTCGAAAAAGAGTTTGTTTGACAAAACTAAGATCAACCCTTCAGCTTCATTTGTCTGCAGCGATGGTCAATAATAGAGTTTTAGTAGCCCATGCTCATGACCAAACTGTTACTGCAGGCCCTTGTTATTGACCTGAGGAAGTGGTTTAGGTCCTGTGAAACGTCTAATGTGCATGAATAAACATATATTTCCAATACTAATGATTAGTTCTTCTAAGATAGTAAGACACTACACTTCTCATTTACATAATAATCACTAGTTATCAAGGGTGCCTCCACCAGTGTTTTTAGTATAGTCTATACCTTGAGGGGTTCCTAGTAAAGAGGACCTTGGTGTCCTCAGAACTTATCCAGGAGAGCGACTGACCAACATCTGCACCAACAGACCTGGGACACCAAGCAGGGATGTTTTTTTTTCAGGCTCTGATGATGGATGCAAGTTTCTGCACCTTTGTGAGTACATTACTTACACAGGTAATCTTATTTAGCTCCCTTTGACCAACAATACTACACCATTGGTCTCCTGGTCTCTCTCAACCAACAGATACTTCGAGGTTACATGTATACATCAAGGATCAACACCTTTTCACTGTTTTAACAATGGAAACATCCTAGTGAATATTCACCAATGTGTATCTTGAAAGAGAGTTTGTTTGATAAAACTAAGAACAACCCCTCAGCTTCAGTTGTCTGTAGCGATAGTCTATAAGGATCAAATCATTCTGGCTTGCATGCAAATTGAATGCAAATTATATGCAGCTTGGAACTGGGCCAGTCAGGACAAACATCTAATAGGGGAACCGAGTAAAATGGTGCAAGGTAATGGCAATTATTATTATTGATTTATACAGCGCCAACATATTCCGTGGCGCTGTACAAAGTTAGAAACAAATATGGGGTACATAATAATACAGACAATGGTGTACACCAATATAAAAGATACATAATTGGTGACAAAATACAAAAACAATACAAAATACAGAATACAAGATACGGAATTGGTAATGATAGTGATAAAAGTAACATGATGAATAAAATGTATAATGATTTCCAGGACACAAAAGGGGGAGAGAGCCCTGCCCTTGTGAGCTTACAGTCTAATGGAAGCTTACAATCTAAAGAAGCAATAGTAGTATATCAGTAAATTTACCTATACAGTATGTGACTTTCCCCAATTCCCGATAGTAGAATATTGGAACAGCAGAGTCCCCGGTATATGGCACTGGTGGGGATCCCCTGATTCCGGATACATGTACTTACCAGTTGCTTGAACAACCAGACGAAAAAAGCACAAAGCTCCCCCCTAAATACTCAACGGGCCTCCAGCTGCGTCTTGTTGTCTCCCTGCAGCTCTTAGTGGCATCCTAGTGGCTTTCGGGTGTCCTCACTGAACATAAGCTGGCATGTCACCTGATCCGCATCAGATCAGGTGACATGCCAGCTTCCGTGCGCAGAACACCAGATAGCAGATAGGACAGGCTATAAGTCATCAATGATGGTTTGGTAAGTATTTTAATGCCTCCAAACCTGCCAAAACCCCCCAAAACCCAGTCATCATTATCCACCAACATGCCAGTTAGTTGAGACTTCTGTTTACATTGAGATCCGGATAATGGGGACTTTGCTGTAAATATACTAATATTGTATTATCCGCCTCTGTAACCTAATTCTCACATTAACCCTCCCCTATCTATGTCTAACACTGACCTCCTCCCACTTACTCCTGACACTAACCTCCCTGACATATATGCCTTAGCTACATAAACACTAATTGTGTGAGTGATCCTCTCAGTCTCAACCACCACATTTTTCCAGAATTTGGGCGCCATTTAAGCACCAGCCAGCTGAGAGAGGCCTTATGTACAATGTTATGTTAACTAAACTGTTAGCCTTTGTCTTTACTCACAGATATTGAACACCATGGGGTTGATTTATTATCACTATAGCTCCCCTTACTGCACACTTAGTGTGCCTTATCAGAGTTAATGTGCTTGATCAGAGTTCATGTGCCTTAGAGTTAGCATGCCTTAGAGTAACATAGCGAGCGATATGAACTTATGCCTGCTAATTGGCAATGATGAGAGCTCCACTCCTCCTGCCCTTAACCCCTGCGGGTCCAATCACTTTAAAGGACATTATCCCCGCACTTTGAGTGGCCCAATAGAATAGGCTACCTGCCACTTCACAGGAAACTTGACAGGCAGCCTATTGAGCCAATGAAAGTGCAGGGATAATGTCCTTTAAAGAGACACTGAAGCGGAAAAAAAATTATGATATTATGATTTGTATGTGTAGTACAGCTAAGAAATAAAACATTAAGATCAGATACATCAGTCTAATTGTTTCCAGTACAGGAAGAGTTAAGAAACTCCAGTTGTTATCTCTATACAAAAAAGTCATTAAGCTCTACGACTTTCAAAGTCCTGGAGAGGACTGTTTTCTGACTTTTATTATCTCAACTGTTAGTTAACTGTTTACTTTTTCTCTGCCAGAGGAGAGGTCATTAGTTCACAGACTGCTCTGAAAGAATCATTTTGAATGCTGAGTGTTGTGTAATCTGCACATATTAGAGAATGATGCAATGTTAGAAAAAACACTATATACATGAAAATAAAAATAAGAGAATATTTTCTTTACTGCTAATCTTCTAGTAATTATTCATAGTACACAACCAATTCATCATATCATATATTTTTTTTTCGCTTCAGTGTCTCTTTAAAGTGATTGGACCCGCAGGGGCTCAGGGCAGGACGAGTGGAGCTCGCGTCATTGCCAATTATCAGGCATAAGTTTTTAGCGCTTGCTATGCTACTGTGCTAAGGCACGCTAACTCTGATAAGGCACTTTAACTCTGATAAGGCATGCAACTCAGATAAGGCATGCCAAGTGTGCAGTAAGGGGCGCTATAGTGATAGTGAATCAACCCCCATGTATTGTTCAGCTGAAACACACCAGATCAGCAGTATAGTTATAATTCTGACCCTTTCTGAGCCCAGTATCTGCAACATTTAAGCTTGGTTCACACTAAGGCAATGTGTTGCGTGTCCTGTAAAAAAGGATCACAACACAATGTAGGGAAAAGGTTGCATCCTACAATACACATGCAATGTGATGCAAACAGTGAAGCATACAGTTCATAAAACCTATGCTTCAATGCAACTGTGAATGTGCACATTGTCTGGCACTGCATGCCTCACATTATGCCAATGAGTTCACTTCACTGCTAACATACTGATGTACCCTTACAATAGAATTGTGTAGTGTGACTAATGTGATTATTATATTGACCGTCCCAAATGCACTGCAATACACCCGTGTGAACATAGCCCTACTGTCATACTTCTGATGGAATGCATGTGTTTACAGTAGCATTGCGGTGGCAGAGTTCAATACTTTTTATACTTGGGAGCCTGGATAGTGTTGGGCGAAGTTGTTCGGGTGTGATTCTCAGAGTGAACTTGATTGGGGAACACCTTGAATTGTGATGAATTGGCAAACCTGCAAGATAATGTTTTCGAGGCTTAGGGGTTTGTGAACACACATTTCAACAAGAACACGGGATCTCGTTCTCACCCGCCGAATTGCACCACAACTGTGCTAACTGCCAGCTTGGCTTTCACCTCTCTCCTATTCCTTAACCACTTAAGGACCAGGGGAATTCTGGCTGATCTATGCTGCATGGGCTCTCCAGCCCACAGCACAGATCAGCAGGCACGCAGGGCAATCAGACTTCCCCCCTTTTTTTCCCACTAGGGGGATGTCCTGCTGGGGGGGGGGTCGTCTGATCGCCACCGGCTGTCTGTGGGTAGCGGGGGGGCTCCTCAAAGCCCCCCTCCACAGCGTTTTCCGCCCTCCCTGGCTTTCCCTCCCCTCCTTTCCCTGGGCGGCGCAGGACGGACATCCGTCCTGCACCGGCACTGACAGGCTTCAGCCTATCACATGCCAGCGGTCCCCGGCCAATCAGAGGCCTGGGATCGCCAATCTCCTTTACGGCGCTGCTGCGCCGTATGATGTAAACAGGTGGGATTTCTTCCCGAGTGTTTACAATTAGCCTGCGAGCCGCGATTGGCGGCTCACAGACTGTTCACGGAGACACCCTCCGTGAACTGGCATGGAAAGGCCGCTCGAACGAGAGGCCGTTTCCATGCTAAACCACTAACGACCTGCCGATGTTAGGCGGTCGTTAAGTGGTACCAAAGCCGCTAATGTCACTCTTCCAGCCCAGTCCATCACCTTTCTTCTGCTTCTTCTGACTCCCCATCCTGGTGGTGCAGTGACATCACTTCCCCTGAGTATAAAAGGCAGTCCCCTCCAGCCCATCTATCCAACTCTCCATGGTCCAGGCACAGTGACATCAGCAGTGTTAGTGAGTAAGAGGAAAGGGGAGAGGGGATGGGAGGGATCGCAGCAGGTGGTGTGTCTTATCCAGCATTCACAGGTAAGGGTTTCATGAACCCGCAAATCCTGATGCAAACAGAGGTTCAAAAACCCGTTCACCTCACTAAACCACCATTTCTAAGCTTAGAAAATTGCTATTAAAAAAAAAAGAAAAAGGTTGTCAAACAAACACAATGCACAACATCAAAATAAAAAGTATAAAAAGAATGTTGGTAGTACTTACACTTGGGTCCTGTCCAGGTTTATGCAGTAAGTACAGTTCTGTGGTTCAAAGTTCCATTGGCTTCCCTAAAGAGAAACTGCAGTGAAAATAACATAATGCATAAAATTGCTTATTGTTCATTCTGAAATGTATCACAGGGGGTCACATCTTTAGTTCTGCCAAGTGATCTATACGGAATGTTCATTTACTAAGAGTTCTATGCATAGAGGTATATAGTGCTCGTTTGGCAGTTGAAATAATCCATTATTTCCCACAATTCAACAAGGTTCAAAGATAGCAAACTATTAGGACCTTGGTCATGACATCACACTGCGGGAGGAGTTTTACCACAATATCAGCCATACAGACCCCAGATGATCTATTTGAGAAAAGGTAAAGATTTCCCATGGGAAAGGGGGTATCAGCTACTGGTTGTGATGAAGTTCAATCCTGGGTTAAAGTTCCTGGTAACTGTATAGTAGTCCTTAGCAACAAGATAAAACAAGCAGAAGCTGAATCTCATACTATTTACAGTTATTTTTTTCTATTTAGTAGAGAAGAGAGGTTTAAAGTTTTTCCATCCATTCATTAAAATTGTATCTGCAAAGCTACCAGCACAAGGAATTATACTTACCTGGGGCTTCCTCCAGCCCCTGTAGTCCATGCATTCCCTTGGTGTGGGTGTGGTCATTTCTGTTATCCCACAGTCAGTCCTTGTAAAGTCCCTGACTGAGCCAGTAAGGGATTACAGCACATGTGCAGCCCTGTCTGCATGCCTCCTTGGTTCTATTCCCATGGTGGGGAGCGTTCTGCACCTGCACATTTACAGGCCTTAACTAACTGCTCCTTAAACTAACTGCACAAGCGCAAAACACTTGCAGCCACGACAATGCTATCAAAAAGGTGCACGTGCAGGGTATGTGCTGTAGGGGACTGACTGCAGGAAAACGGACAGGAGCAGACGCACACCGAGAGAAGCCACAGACTACATGGGGCTAGAGGAAAGCCCAGGTAAGTATAAATACTTGTGTTTTTAACATCTCAGCATCTCAGGTGTACTTTAAAGGTAAGCATTGAAGTGAAGGCCTGGGGAAGTGTTATTTTAAGGTCTGGGGGTGGGTGTTATCGTGATTTAATACTCTTTACGTAACCTACGAAAGCTGCAAATATTCTTTTTTTTGGTTGTAAATTTTATTGGGGGGGAACATGTTACATATATAAATGTGGTGAATTCTGAACTGACTTGAGATGCTGTTTACAAACAGTCTAATGAAAATCACCAATCATGTTGGCTTAATTAAACATTTCCGCTGACTGTGATAGGGAAATCAGACTGTTCTGCAATACAATATGAAAAAAAAAACATATTGGTGCCATGTGACAATAAGGACAACAGTTGATGTCTTCTGTTTTTGTTTTTCTTTTTAGAGGTTATTTTTTGTCCTGTATCCAGAAGTCCACTTTAGGTTGAATAAAGGACAATTTTCTGGGCAAGGAACATTGACAAAAATAGGCCAAACATTTGATAAGCTTACACGTTACTTAACTACTTTAGGGCCACAAGGATTGAAATCTACGCCCTGTTTTGATGGCTGACTGCCAGGGCCTAGATTTCAATAAACCGACGCTGCACATTCTCGCCGCTTTCGTCGCTCCCGATGATCTAGCTGATGTCTCCCTGCCGCAACTCACTCGCTCTGCTGTCTCTATAACGGCAGAGCCCCGTGAGCGGGTCAGGAGCCAATTTCATTGACTCCCGACCCTGTCTATCAATGTAAACAGCTCCCATTGGCTTACATTGATAGACAGGGTCAGGAGCCCTGACCAGCTCACAGGAACTTTGCCGTCATTGAGACGGCCCAGGTGGGTGGACGTGTGTCGGATATGTGGGGCGATTCGTCGTTTTTCGTCGCTGTTCCACCATTTCTGTACCAGCGGTCTCTGGTCCTTAAAGCGGATGTGAGATGAAAAACTAACTATAACAAGTAACTTGTCTATATATCATATCTAAAGTTTAGATAGTTTACACAGCAAATATAGCTGCAAACAGCTTAAATGGAATATGATTCTTTCATCCTGTGATACAATGACAGCAGCCATGTTGTTTGTAAACATTACACAGAGGCAGGCTTATCTGTATCTTGAGCACTCAGCCTGTGAAAAAAACCTAATCCCCCCTCCTCCCCTCTGCTTCTGAAACCAATGGCTAGTAACACCTCCTCCTCCTGCCCAGACTGAGCTCCCATAAGCCCTTGCTACTGCCAAGGCTCTCTGAAAACCTATGGGCGTGGTTTATTTAGTTTATAGAGAATTAGCGTATTAAAACAAAAACAAAAAAGTATTTGGCTTGAGGAATGCCCTATAAACAATAGGAAAGGAACACAATTATGCAATTGGGTAAAAGTTCACCTCGGATCCACTTTAAGGGGGCAGAGACCGCTGGTACCTAAGTGGTTAATACAGTAACGTTAAAAATTCCAATAAAGCATACAGCTGAAAAAAAGAAATGTATTAAAATAATTTACATTTTTTATTGTCCTGCGTCACTTGAGTAGGTCTTACATCAAGAGATCACTTATGGTGACTTAGATACACAGAAACAATATGAAGGCGTAAATGTAAAATATCTGCTAATTACATCTAGTTTGACACAATCTTTGCATCTTATTTTAGACCTCATTGTACGAATCACTTCAAAGAGTTATTTTTGTACTTAATTCATTAATGAAAAACACATGTCTTCTTCATATAAGAGAATAACTTGCCTGTGGTTTGACTGAAACAATTATGAAAAGAATTATGAACAGATAAGTAATATTTTTTTTTCATTCCCCATTAGGGTAGAATACTCCTAGTAAATTAAAAAAAAATGGAAAACTGGAAATCAGAAGAATGGAAAATTGGGAAAATGGAAAATCAGAAATTGGCATTTCCAAACATCCAAACTGGTATTGTGTAAAAGGAAATAAATATGGCAGCTTCCTGTGAGAATCTGCTCAGCTGCTTGTGCAGACAGGCAGCGTTTTGACCACTGTTCACGTCTGCATTCTGCAGGTCTCTTTAAGAGAGACCTTCTGTCAGTTCTGCAGCTTGTGTTGCTGAGGAATGTGCATACATTAGTCATGCAAATCCCTTACCTGCCTTCTTTTGATGACTGGCACTATAAAAGCATTCTGCTCCCAGAATGCTTTGCTGGACATTTCCCTTTCATGGTCTGTTCCTGATGGACACTCCTGGAGTGTCAGCCATTCCCATTTGTTAAGGTTATCTTAGTGTAATTCGTGGGAATGCACTAGGCAATTTCCCTAGTGCAGTTAGGATTGCATTATCTGTTTTGCCTGTTCCGTCTGGCTTGTGTTTGGATCGCACAAGCCCTAGCGTTAGCGGCTGTGGATCCTTCTGATTGAGTCTGGAGTGTAGGTTGGAACAGCGGTTGTTTCTGCCTACCTCATCTGTTCTGTCTGCCGTGTGTTTGGATCGCACTCGCCCTAGCGCTAGTGCTGGGGATCCTTCTGTTCTGTCTCCTGGGATCGCGCTAGCCACTTTTCGCTAGCGCTGGGGATCCTTCTGTTCTGTCTTCTGGGATCGCGCTAGCCACTTTTCGCTAGCGCTGGGGATCCTTCTGTTCTGTCTTCTGGGATCGCGCTAGCCACTTTTCGCTAGCGCTGGGGATCCTTCTGTTCTGTCTTCTGGGATCGTGCTAGCCACTTTTCGCTAGCGCTGGGGATCATTCTGTTCTGCTACTCTGTCTCCTGGAATCGCGCTAGCTACTTTTCGCTAGCGCTGGGGATCCTTCTGTCGCTTGTCCCTGTTTTCGTGTGTCTGTCTTGTCTGCTGCGCTTGCTGGAGGCTCGGTGAGGTAACCGTTAAGCAAGCGCTCGCGTCCTCTGTTTCATGTTTGTCTGTTAATGGTTAGTTAGGCGTGCTTGTCTCTACTGTGCTTATCACGTGGAGACCGCGCATAACCGCGTGCACTGTTGCGAATGAGTGCGGTGTTTGCGGTTAGCTAGCGTTTGTTATTTTCCGTATCTCCTTATTGTATTATTTGCTGTGCCTTTGCTACTCTCGTGCTCTGCCTTGCTGTAACCTTGTGTCACGTCTGGTTATCGCACCTCTCGCGATCACGTTCCTGCTTCTTATCTGCTGTGGTGTGTGCAGAGTCGCGGGTTGGCGACTAATTTTATGCACACACACACAATCTGTCTCTGTGCTCACTCTCAATCGCTTCTCTTGCGATTGAGTTTCTTCCCTTCGTACAATTCCTGTCTGGCGTGTGTGGTAGGGCAGAGGAGCTGTTCCTCTGCACTCCACAGCTCCACCTGCCGACAGGAATTTCCCTCTGCAGGTGCATAGCACCTAGCCTGGGTGTCCGCAATAATACGCTTGTGGAGGAAATCCGCCGCGTCAGCGCACGTCTGGTGCGCTGACCACGGAGACGATTCTGCAATCGTTACAGAATGTCCAGCCCAACCAAAATTCCCAGGGCAGAGGGAACCTTCGGTTTGTTTCAGATGTCATTGCCTGAGGCAAAGGCATATGTGGATCCTATTATAGGTAGGATCGCACACTACATTAAAGGGAAGGTTCAGGGAGGGGATTAAAAAAATAAAAATAAATTTCCACTTACCTGGGGCTTCCTCCAGCCCGTGGCAGGCAGGAGGTGCCCTCGTCGCCGCTCCGCAGGCTCCCGGTAGTCTCCGGTGCCCGACCCGACCTGGCCAGGCCGGCTGCCAGGTCGGGCTCTTCTGCGCTCCATTTCCTGGGACTTCTGCGTCCCACGCCAGCGCGCTGAAGTCATCGGAGGACTGCCGGGCTGTACTGCGCATGCGCAGTACAGCCCGGCGGACATCCAATGACGTCAGCATGCCGGCGTGGGACGCAGAAGTCCCAGGAAATGGAGCGCAGAAGAGCCCGACCTGGCAGCCGGCCTGGCCAGGTCGAGTCGGGCACCGGAGACCACCGGGAGCCTGCGGAGCGGCGGCGAGGGCACCTCCTGCCTGCCACGGGCTGGAGGAAGCCCCAGGTAAGTGGAAATTTATTTTTATTTTTTTAATCCCCTCCCTGAACCTTCCCTTTAAAGCAGTTAAAAAGTCTGTCCTCGTTCCTGACCCCAACCCATATGGAGATTACCTAGATACTGGGTTGTTTGAACCGCCATTTGCCTCATGGGAGATTGGGGCCTTGTTGGAAGAGTTTGATTTCGATTGGAAAGCCTTTTGCGATTTTTATATCGCAAAGAGCGCGGATGACCTGAATAATTGTCTCGACTCTATGTACCTTTTGATTGATTCTGATGAATGTGATGAGTGTGATGTGGATCTGGTGATTTATGTGTGGCAGACTATTTTGGACGAATTGCACACACACCAACCAATTATTTCCAATAAAGAGACACCATTGTCACATGATTATTCCTGTCTTTCTGGGGTAAAGCAAGTGAGTTTGGACACTGTGCGACCTGAAATGAATGGGTGTGCCTCGACTGTGGACACCTGCGTGAATTCTGATGGAGTTTCTCCCGTTTGTTTAGAGGTTAAATCTGTGCAATCTGATGCCTGTTTCTCAGATGGTCCTGCCGATTGTGATCGGCGTGAGTGTGTCAGCTTTGTCAATGATTTGTGGGATCCCTTGTCATGTAAAAACAGATCTTCTCTCAGTACTACTTTAAGATCCTCCATCTATGATCTCGCTATGGGGAAAATTCCCAAACGATGCAGTTTCAAGAGTAAAATTAATATGATTCCTCATGATGTTGTCACAACTTCCCCTAACATTGTTCAGTATGAATGCTCAGACCTAGTCAGGTGTGAATGGGAGCCCCCGTTCCAGAAAAAACAGCTCGAAGCGTTGGTGTATGAATTGGAGAACGATTCAGAGTCGTTTTGTGAGTACTACATTGCCAGAAGTGAATCTGTCTTGAGAGCATGTATAAGTTATGCTTCCGCCTTAAGAGAAAAAAAGGGGTGTGAATTTGACTTTGTGAGTCCGCTGATTTGTATGTGAAAAATGATTCTGAATGAATTACGTGTACGTCATTCAGGTGACGTTTGTAAAGATACATTGTCAGCTGACGTTTCTGAGATCCAGCAATCCAGCCTGGAGACCTCAGAATCCCTGTCTTTGGAGTGTTCGGTTTCGCAACCTAAAGCGATTGTGGATTCGCAAATTTTGCGTTCTAACTCCTCGGATTCGACATCGTTAGCCAAGTCTAAGAGTGAAACAGCACTTTGGTTTTATGAACCTGATACTGAAGCACCTTTGCTCTGTCCAGAGAAGATGTCTCTGAGCCTGCCCTGTATCATGAATAAAGACATTATGTCCACTCGCATTGAAATTTGCGAGTCTGATTCTGAAGTAAGTACTGACTCTCCACCCAGTAATCTGGATGAGTCAATATTACCTTGTTTAAAATGTCCTGCAGTGTCCCTAGAGGCTCGTCTAGGTATTGCAACCATTGTTACCTGTTTCTCTGCTATTTTGGAATTGCAGTCTGGTTTGACTGCTATGGAGGAATTTCCCTGCAGTGAAACGAAACTCAGAAGGCCAGAGTTAGTTTCACTAGATATTTCTGTGTATCCCTGTCCTGATGATGAAATTCAGTCTCAGTTTATGGTGGAACCTTCCCTGGGACATCTGCCCGGTTCACAAAATAAAGTTCAAGCTTTGCCCTGTAACATGGATAGTTCAGAATCCTTCTTAGGAAACTTGAAAAAGGATGTTCCTGAGGTCCTGTCTGACCTCCTGGAGATCTCCGAGTACCTCCCAAGGGATGCAGAACTTGTAGGAGACGTCTCCTGCCCCCCAAGTCCTTCTGAGGTGTTGCCCACTTCAGTAGGCATTGCTGCCTTGCTGGCTACCTTTTCAGCTCTGATGGAGCTTCACGCCTGTGTAGTCAATGATGATATTGCAGTCACAGAAATTTCTGAATTTGAGTCCGAGTCTTCTTTTGAAAGTCCAGTGCCTGTGACCTCCACTCATGATGTTTCTCTGCCCGGTACTGGTTTTGGTCTTGTCGTGTCGGACTTTGAGGTTGGCAGTTCCCCAACATGTCCTGAGGTTTCTCCTGTGCTGGTGTACCCCAGTGTGCTCTGTGACCCAGAAAGCCCAAGTGTGCCTCGGTTACCAGCGTACTCAGATGCTTTCTCGGTGGAGACATGCTCTGATATGGCCTGCCTGCTTGCATGCCCAGAGGTGGTCCCTGAAAGTCTTGATCTTGTAATTCTGAATCCGGAATTGTCATTGGTTCCATGGGGGTTCTTGGTATTTCTCCATGTGAGCCTGGTGATTGTTCTGCCCTCTTGGGATCTCTGTGGAGCTTCAAAAGGTTCTGGGAGATTCCGGGAGAAATTTTGCTTGGTACCCTGGATAAGATCAACGGTGGCTTTTGTGTTGTAAGGGACACTTCGAACAGGTATTGTGGCAGGTTTGGTATTTTCGGACGCTCCTTGGAAGGTGGTGGGTATTGTCTGGAGGGTGTCGATGGCTTCTTCTCTGGCGTTCACAGTCCTGATGGGTGTTATACTGAGACTGGTAGTACTGATGGGCATGTTTCGGTGGCTTCTGTTTCTGATGAGGTCGGTTTCGGGTGGACTGACTCTGGAATTGGACCTTGTCGGGCTGCCCCGACCTTCATGAGTCTTCTGTTAGAATGGTTTGGAGATATCAGTTTTGAGGGTCGTTTGGAATTCGACCCTAGAAGGGGGGGTACTGTGAGAATCTGCTCAGCTGCTTGTGCAGACAGGCAGCGTTTTGACCACTGTTCACGTCTGCATTCTGCAGGTCTCTTTAAGAGAGACCTTCTGTCAGTTCTGCAGCTTGTGTTGCTGAGGAATTTGCATACATTAGTCATGCAAATCCCTTACCTGCCTTCTTTTGATGACTGGCACTATAAAAGCATTCTGCTCCCAGAATGCTTTGCTGGACATTTCCCTTTCATGGTCTGTTCCTGATGGACACTCCTGGAGTGTCAGCCATTCCCGTTTGTTAAGGTTATCTTAGTGTAATTCGTGGGAATGCACTAGGCAATTTCCCTAGTGCAGTTAGGATTGCATTATCTGTTTTGCCTGTTCCGTCTGGCTTGTGTTTGGATCGCACAAGCCCTAGCGTTAGCAGCTGTGGATCCTTCTGATTGAGTCTGGAGTGTAGGTTGGAACAGCGGTTGTTTCTGCCTACCTCATCTGTTCTGTCTGCCGTGTGTTTGGATCACACTCGCCCTAGCGCTAGTGCTGGGGATCCTTCTGTTCTGTCTCCTGGGATCGCGCTAGCCACTTTTCGCTAGCGCTGGGGATCCTTCTGTTCTGTCTTCTGGGATCGCGCTAGCCACTTTTCGCTAGCGCTGGGGATCCTTCTGTTCTGTCTTCTGGGATCGCGCTAGCCACTTTTCGCTAGCGCTGGGGATCCTTCTCTTCTGTCTTCTGGGATCGCGCTAGCCACTTTTCGCTAGCGCTGGGGATCCTTCTGTTCTGTCTTCTGGGATCGCGCTAGCCACTTTTCGCTAGCGCTGGGGATCATTCTGTTCTGCTACTCTGTCTCCTGGGATCGCGCTAGCTACTTTTCGCTAGCGCTGGGGATCCTTCTGTCGCTTGTCCCTGTTTTCGTGTGTCTGTCTTGTCTGCTGCGCTTGCTGGAGGCTCGGTGAGGTAACCGTTAAGCAAGCGCTCGCGTCCTCTGTTTCATGTTTGTCTGTTAATGGTTAGTTAGGCGTGCTTGTCTCTATTGTGCTTATCACGTGGAGACCGCGCATAACCGCGTGCACTGTTGCGAATGAGTGTGGTGTTCACGGTTAGCTAGCGTTTGTTATTTTCCGTATCTCCTTATTGTATTATTTGCTGTGCCTTTGCTACTCTCGTGCTCCGCCTTGCTGTAACCTTGTGTCACGTCTGGCGATCGCACCTCTCGCGATCGCGTTCCTGCTTCTTATCTGCTGTGGTGTGTGCAGAGTCGCGGGTTGGCGACTAATTTTATGCACACACACACAATCTGTCTCTGTGCTCACTCTCTATCGCTTCTCTTGCGATTGCGTTTCTTCCCTTCGTACAATTCCTGTCTGTCGTGTGTGGTAGGGCAGAGGAGCTGTTCCTCTGCACTCCACAGCTCCACCTGCCGACAGGAATTTCCCTCTGCAGGTGCATAGCACCTAGCCTGGGTGTCCGCAATAATACGCTTGTGGAGGAAATCCGCCGCGTCAGCGCACGTCTGGTGCGCTGACCACGGAGACGATTCCGCAATCGTTACACTTCCATATTCTTCTCACTCGTCCTTTAAATGTATGTGGAGGCTGTACAAGCTCTACACAGCGTTGTTGTTGCAAATTTTTGCCAGAGTCATTTTTGCTTCAAAAATGCTATTTTAAATTTCGAGAAAATATTATCAAAAATACATTGTATTCTGGCAGCATGGGAAATTTGCAAAAAATGTGAATATTGTTATTTTTACCACAAAAATTTGTGAAAAGCTCAAAAATAATTTATTGTAGAGCAAAAATTCACAAAAAAATGCATTAAAATCACAAACTTATTACACAATGATTTTCAATGACATTTTCCCTGGAAAGTCGAATTTTACATTATTTACATGAAAATCAACGTGAAAAGAATTCTGGCATTTTTCCTCATCACTGCTACACAGTCCTGAAAACTAACCTGAATTTTGCCATCATTGACTTTCATTGTGTTCAATTTCGCCATGGATCGACCAGAAGAATTTGGGCCTATTTAATGGGAATAACCAGTGAGTGATATTCGGCCAACACTATTCTGCATAAGTGTACTAAATTATTGAGTGTATTTATGGAACAAAATAAGAACTTATAGTTATCATAATAACTTATAGTTATAATAAGAACTTATAATACAGTAACTATACCTGAACTTTTGTCTTAAGGGGTCCTTATATATGTTTAATTACATTTAGTTATAAAAATACATTTAACAAATCTTTATTTTTAATCATAGGTGGGAAGGGGGCATCCAGTTGAATAAAACAATTAAAAGCAGTCTTAACTTAACTGCTTCCAAACTACACTAATTGAAATCCATGCCCTGCTTGGGACCTGTTATCCCGGCTAGTGCGTAGATTTCAATTAGCCCGCCGCACACTCCTCCCACTACCGCCAATCGTGCCATTCTCCCACACTGCAAGCCCACTCACCCTACCGTTGTTATGACAACAGAGCTCCCTGAGCCGGTCAGGAGCTGATTTCATTCTCTCCTGACCCTGTGATCACTGTGAGCCAATCTCATTACCTCACATTGATCACAGGGTCAGGAGCCAATGAAATTGGCTCCTGACCGGCTCACAGAGCTCTGCTGTCATAGCATGCAATCGGCAGTAGTGGTGGGCCCATGCACCGTGACATCGATCGGCCCCGTTTTTTGTACCAGGGGTCTCTGGTCCTTAAGGGGCCAGAGAACGCTGGTATTGACGTGGTTAAAAAAAAGTCAATAAACCAGTGCCAGTTTATTCCGATACAAGAGCTTCGCTGATAGGGATGTGACATCAACTTACATCACTTTAAACTCTCACTATGTCCATTATTAGGTACAGTATATTGTACAACAAAATATATATTTTTTACAGTAGTCAAAACGTTTATTTGCGATGCACCTGCTAAAGAGTATGGTGACTGCTTAGGCAACTTATTTGACTCTGCTATTTTAAAGTGATGCCATCTGTGTTCTGTTACATATAATGAGCAGAATCTCTGAAAATCGTGTGCACCAAAACTGTATATTAACTAATAATTCACGTTTAGATATAACAGGAAAAAGCAGGTGCATGCCTGGAGCCAAGTCTCTGAGTGGATTGTTGAGAAATGTGATTAAACTTACGCACATCTCCGCCGGTGTTGTATCAGTAGCAAATGCTTGCAATCTGGGTTATTTATTAATATGCAGCCCATAGGCGCTAATGCAATTTTGCTTTTGCTTTGTTTTTTCAATTCCTACACGCAAAAATAAAATTGAGAAACCAATTTACGCAGAGCCGTACCTTTGCGGGGAACTAACGGAGAGATTACTTAATAGCCCCAAATAGAATTGTCTCTTGTATTCTATTGTTGTAGGAGGTTTTATTAATTTTAAAGTAAAAAATATGTGTATTATGCATATTGAGCAGAATACATACAGCTGATAACCACAAATGGGGCTCACTCCTCCAACATTTGCACTACATAAAACTACAGTATATTTCTCCGTTCATAAACCACAACGCAATTACCTGATGTAATTTGTTGGCAACACGGGTTTGTGCTGCAGGCTTTATGTGTGTGTATCAATAGTTAATAGTGTAACTTTCCAGTTTGGGTGAGCAATTTCTTTGATTCCTGAGATGAGTGAATTGACTTGCTTATCTTACAATCAGAAGTGGAAAATTAGTAAATAGCTAAATATTCTAAAGGTGGCCATACACTCGTTAGATTAGCAGCAGATAGATCATCAGATAGATTTCTGATCTATCTGATGTGTTTAGGAACATTTTTTACCAGGAACAGATTTCCAATAGATTTCAGTATGAAATCTATTGAAAATCGATCTGATATAATTTTTTTGCCATCAGATTTCCATTAGGTCCAATGCGAAATGATAAGCCATCTCAGCAGATCCACCTAGATTTTCCAGCATGTCAGATCGATTGAAATCGATCGAAATCGATGGAAATCGTCCGCAAATCGATATTTCGGCCAATCGATTTTTGATCGATCAATTTCGATCGATCGATCAGCCGCTAATTAACTCAGTGTATGGGCCCCTTTGTGTAACCCTTCTGGGACTTTAATTTCACTTATGCTGCCTCACACACTCTTGCCAGTTTAAAGAGAACCAGAGGTAAGAATGATATGGAGGCTGCCATATTTATTTCCTTGTAAACAATGCCAGTTGCCTAGCAGTCCTGTTGATCTTCTGGCATACGTAGTGTCTGGGTCAAACCCTGGAACAAGCATATGGCTGATCCAGTAAAATCTGAGTCAGCTGAGTCAGAGTACCTGATCTGCATATGCTTGTTCAGAATATATGGCTAAAAGTATTAGAGACACAGGATCAGGAGGACTGCCAGGCAACTGCTATGGTTTAAAGAGAAATAAATATAGCAGCCTCCATTTCAATCTCACCTCCGGTTCCATTTAAGAGCTCTGCTTCCTTTAGACCAGGGATGTCAAACCGGTCCTTTGAGTGCCGAGGTCCTCACACATTTTTGACATAGCTCAAATTAAATAATGGGTCTGAATCAGGAAAGGTGTGGTCCATCAGGTAGAACATAGTCCTCTCTTTCTCAGTCCATCCTAAACACTGGCATGGATCTGAACCTCCAGGCCTGAAGTTCGACACCTGTGCTTCAGACTTTAAGGGGAGAGAGTGCCCAGGAGTCAATCACTGCTCATCCAAAGGTCTCTCTGAACACTAATATATCAAGAAGGCACACCTGGGAAACCAAACAAGAAGTTTAGGGTGAAGAAAGAGAAAGAGGAAACTTGGACATCTTGATAGGATATTAGAAACTTATGAACAGTAGGGTTAAGTTTAGATAAGGAGGGTTAAGAGTAGCCCTAGAGGAGAAAGTTTAGGGCAGGGTGTAGACAAGAAAGGTTGGTAGTAGCGGTGTGTGTGTGTATATGTGTGTAGGGGGCATTTGTTAAAGCAGTGCTGTCCAACTGGCAGCCCACCTGTATGCTGTTTCACCCCCCTCCTCTCTCTGCCTCTGCCAGGCAAACCTCTTTCTCTCAACTCAGCTCGGCTCCCGAAGCCAGGGAAAGCTCCACCTCTGGCTAAAATCTCAAGGCTCCATCCCCCAGATTCATGGAAAGCTGCCCATGAAGTTGGACAGCATTGTGCTATGTTAAGAAGGTGAAGGTTAGGCATCGATATGAGGTTCACAGTATGGGGTGTGGTTAAGATTAGAAACCTAGAACATCTGCAGAGGGTATAATTAGGCATCAGTTTAGGAATCTGCATCAGAAAGCCAGGAGAGGTTAACATTACGCAAAAGTAAAGCAGTTTTTGTTGTGGTTAAGGTTACAGCTAGGCAGGGGAATCAGATTGGATTGAGTAAGTTATCATTTCACACTAGGTCCCGTGCACTGCTGGACTGTTTTCTGGAATGGGTTGCAGTGGACCAATGGCCATGTAGAACTGATGTCATGATCGCTGCTGCAGCAGGTATTGCTGGAAGTAGTAGTGCTGCAGCTCAGGCAGTTCTGATCTCTTTCCATGCAAGCTGCATAGCTTTGTCTGCCTTTCCCTGCTGTCAGCTTGTGACTGATTATCATTCACCTGTGTGGGAATCTGCATGTCTGCTCCCATTGGATGACCTCAGTATAAAGATCTGCTTCCTGCAGGACTCCTCGGGTTTTCATAGCTTCAGTTTAAGCCTGTCTTGCTGTCGCTTCAGCCCCCGATCGTGTTTCTTGTTCTAAAGATACTTTGCTGGTTTTGCATCATATATTGGTTCATTGCCCATATATATGCATACCAGCACGTTTATTATTTTCCTTGTATTCGTGTTACGTTGATACATCAGTGACGCTGATATATACGTACACGAACTGTTTATATCCTGTGTTCAGTTAGTCAGTTCCAGCACGTTTTGGTGGTTGCACGTATCGTGATCACCCGTGCTGAGCTAGTTATCCTGTTCCTGGTCCTGTTTGTGGATTGCGTTCATCTCTGCGAGGAGATAACGAATCCTTCTGAATCCTGTCCTGTTACCGTTTGTGGATTGCGTTCATCTCTGCGAAGAGATAGCGAATCCTTCTGAGTCCTGTTCCCTGTATCGTTCCAGTCCTAAGTCAGTGTTTCTGCTTATGTCATATATCGGTTCATTGCCGATATATACATACGTTAGTCAGACGTTACAAATAGTTTCATTGATAGCTGTAATTGTAATACGCTAGGAAATCATACTTATTGTATATTTATCTGTGTTACGTTCATCTATCTTGATCCTGCTATTTCCTGACTATCCTGTCCTGTCTTTGTGAGGCACGCCATCGCCGCTACGCATTGGCTGCCTCATTCCAGTCTGTCTTGTTGTGGACGCTTGCTGTCACTAAGTAGCGGCTAGCTAGCAAGCGTTGATTCTGTCTACCTGTCCTGATCTCCTCAGTTCTGGTTTATGCGCTCAGCGCTACTTTGCGCTAAAATGTTATAGCGAAAGCATTGTTTGTGGCTGTCGGATCTGCACCGGCTCTGTGCGCCACAATCTCCTTTTGGAGTCAGTCCTCCCCTCCACTATACTGGGGATAGCCTGTTTCCTTGTGCTAGTGTGTGTACCTCCTCCACGTCAGCTCATGCGTTGCATGCTGACTGTGGAGAATACACCACCAAGCCTTACATTATGAAAACCCCATTACCAATCCCCATTGTGGGGGGGATTCCCAGAAAGTTTGACACTGTTAATTATGGTTCCTGTTCCTTTAAGAAATTTGAAGAACTTAGCTCTGAAACAGAAAATGAGTTTTTCTCTGAATGTGCGTTCCTGGCCAATCCCGATCTCCAAGCGACTCCTGTTTCAACCTGGGCACTCCAGCTAAGTTATATTTTATTTAAAGGGGAATTGTTTCAGTGGGCATTTGATGTTCTCAATCATTCCGATTTGAAAGAGAGACCGCTGGAATTTCTAGCGTTTGTGATCCATAACTGGTTGCGCATAGATCCATTGCCTTTTCCTCTAAATGAACTCCTGGCAGGAGGCCAATCAGCTGCCCCTTCAATTGTTTGCAAAAATGATCAGCAAGCAGAGAGTGTTCCTGATAATTTTCCTGCAGCTTTGAATAAATCACCAAAGGCAGCAGGGTCTAAGGCAAAACGCAAACGTTCTAAGAAACGTATCCGATCTGCAGAGTCGTTATCCTTAGCTACTGAGACCTGTAATGAGATTCTGCCATTAACAGATAATGAAATGCAATTGTCTGTCAGGGGAGTTAAATGGACTTATGAAACTACTAATGAACTTTCATCACTGGCTAGGGAAAATAAAGATTTTTGTTTAAAAGAATTATCTGAGTATGATTATAAGGAGATATTACAGAGTATTGAACAAATCAACTTATTTGTGAACCAAGGGAAGTTTGCATACAGTACAGTTCAACACTTGCTACAGGTATTGGAGATTCTTAAGAATAAGGAATCTGCCAATCACCTGCTAATTAACCCAATACATGTGCCTGCCACAATCATATCTGCAAACTGTGATCAGCCGGAATGTTTCGCTGTTAAGTATGCATGGGATCCTCCATTCGAGAGGGGAGAGCTGGAAGCCCCGGTCTGTGAATGGAAGAATGATTCAAGTTCATTTTGTCAATTTTACAGTGCAAAAAGTGAAATGGTATTGAATGCATGCATTAAGTCAGCCTATAACCTAATAGAGACTGGTGTGTGTAGGTATGACTGTGTGGCTCCTTTGATTGATGTGTGGGAACTGATTTTGGATGATTTTTTTGTGACTCCGAATTCGCAAATTTGGCGTTCTGACCCGCCTGCTTCAGCACCTTTGGCTGATTCAGCAGGTGATTCGGAGCTCTTTTTGTGTGAAATTGAAGTTCCTGCAATTCCACCCTGTACCATGGATAACTCAGTGTTACTTCCCAGTAAAGCAGAAGCCCAGGGGCGTAGCAATCGGGGTTGCAGAGGTAGCGACCGCATCGGGGCCCTTGGGCCAGAGGGGCCCCGAAGGGCCCTCCCCCAACTACAGTATTAGCTCTCTATTGGTCCTGTGCCCATAATAATGACTTCTATAGATACTTTGAATACTGGTAATCCTTAAGAAACTGTTTCCCATGCTTTTCTTGCACCTCTGACACTGTAGTTGCCATTGGCAGGTTTTGGTGCGCCGTATCAATTGTTATGTATAGAGTGCTTGGGGGGGCCCCATTGTCAAACTTGCACCGGGGCCCACAGCTCCTTAGCTACGCCACTGCAGAAGCCACTGATACTTTCTTAACCTTGCCCTGCACAAATTTCTCAGCAGAGAATCCAGAGGTCCTGCTGACTTCTGAGTCCAGCCTAGCCAGTACTCATGAGTCTTTGTTCAGTGAAACAGACACCAGAAAAATCTTGCCTGCCTCTGCAAACACTTCTGCAGAAATTACCTGTGTTAATAAAGTTCAACTCCTGTCTGATCCAGCAGATGCCAATAGATGCACTACATCAGTTTCCGAGTCCCAGCAATCCTGTCTAGAAACCTCAGAACCCCAGCATCTGAATTTCCCAATTTTACAAATGAATGGTGATTCAGATGAGCAAACATTGTGTCTTGATCTTCCTGTTTCTACACCTCGCTCTAGTTTCGTGAATAGCTCAGAGCATCTGCTATGTGAACCTGAAATCGCAGAATTATTACCTTGTTCAGAAAATGTTCCAGTAAATTTGCCCTGTACCATGAATTGTGCAGTAGATCTCTCCTATGAAGCTCAGGTCACAGAATCCTTATGCTGTCCAGCAGGTGCTTCCATGGTTTTGCCCTGCAATATGGACTGTTCAGTGATCCTGTCCAGTGAAGCTGGAGTCGCAGAGTCCTATGCTTCACCCAGTACTTTGGATACTTCAAACCCTCTAGCAGAAGACTCTGAGGCACTGCTTACCTCAGTGGGTGTTGCAGCAATATTCACTTGTTTAGCAGCTGTCTTAGAATTAAAGTCCACTCTAAATAAACTTGATGAATCTTTGTCTGATGAAGCAGAAGTCATTGAAATATTGTCCTCGTCAGCAAGTGTCTTAGATACCTTGCCCTGTACACAGTCTGATTTAACCAATGTTGTTGAGTCCCTCTCCAGTGTTGTAACAGCCGAGGAACTCCAGCCCTGTCCTCTGAATGTTTCAGAAGTCTTGCCCTGTAACATGGATAATTCTGATTCTCTGGTCAAAATAATAGAAATCTCAGAAATTCAGTCCGGTCTGATGAGTGTTCCTGAAACCCAGCCCTGTATCCTGAAAGATTCTGGTTCTCTGGCCGCTGTGGCAGAGGTTCCAGAGTCCCCTTCCTGTCCAGGGAATCCCTCAGTTTTGCCTGGTCCAGTGGGGGCTGCTGCAATACTGATTTGTTCTGCAGCCCCTCATGAGCTCCAATCCAGTGTATTAGATGGGTCGCTGTCCAGTCCAGAGGAAGTTGTGGAGTCCCTATCTGGTTCAGTGCATACATCAGAAGATTTGTCCTGTCTTGTTAGTGCCCCTGAACCTGATTTGTTACTGACTTTGCTGGAATCAGCGACATCTAAGTCTGATCCTGTATTCTTGTGTGAAAGTCCAGTAGTTGCGAAGTCTAGTCATGATGATTTTTTTTGGCCAGTCCTGGTTTTGGTCCTGTCTTGGCTGACCCTGAGGCTCACAGTTCCTTGACATGCCCAGAGGTTTCTCTTGTGCCAGTGTGCCCAGATGTTCTTTGTGTGCCAGAATGCCCAAGTGTGTCTAAGGTGTTAGCGTGCTCTGATGCTTCCTTAGTGGGAACATGTTCTGATGTTGCCAGTCTGCCTGCATGTCCAGAGATGGTTCTGGTCTCTGAAAGCCCTGATCTTGATGTTTGTCCCTGTGGCCCTGACTCGGGAATTGCCCTAGGTTCCATAGGGGCTCTTGATAGTTCTCCATGTGAGCCTAAGGGGCGTTCTGACCTATGGGGGTCTCTTTGGAGCTTCGAAGTGTTCTGGGAGATCTCTGAGGAAACTTGTCCTGGTGCCTTGGACTGGTTCAACAGTGGGTTTTGTGTTGGTAAAGACAGTCCTGGTGGGCATTGCAAAGGCTTTGGCAATTTTGAACGGTTCCTGGAAGGCGGTGGGTATCGCTCAGGGAGTTTCGGAGGGCTTTCTTCTGGAAATCATGGTTCTGATGGGTGTCACACTGGGGCTTGTAGTACTGATGGGTATGGTTCTGTAGGTTCTGGTTCTGATGGGTCCAGTCTTGTGGGGACTGATTCTGGAATTTGGTCTTCCAGGGCTGTCCCGGTCATCATGAATTATCAGTCAGACTGTTTTGTTGGGAATTTCAGTTTTGAAAAGCGTCTGGAATCCGCTTTTAAAGGGGGAGGTACTGTCATGATCGCTGCTGCAGCAGGTATTGCTGGAAGTAGTAGTGCTGCAGCTCAGGCAGTTCTGATCTCTTTCCATGCAAGCTGCATAGCTTTGTCTGCCTTTCCCTGCTGTCAGCTTGTGACTGATTATCATTCACCTGTGTGGGAATCTGCATGTCTGCTCCCATTGAAAGACCTCAGTATAAAGATCTGCTTTCTGCAGGACTCCTCGGGTTTTCATAGCTTCAGTTTAAGCCTGTCTTGCTGTCGCTTCAGCCCCCGATCGCGTTTCTTGTTCTAAAGATACTTTGCTGGTTTTGCATCATATATTGGTTCATTGCCCATATATATGCATACCAGCACGTTTATTATTTTCCTTGTATTCGTGTTACGTTGATACATCAGTGACGCTGATATATACGTACACGAACTGTTTATATCCTGTGTTCAGTTAGTCAGTTCCAGCACGTTTTGGTGGTTGCGCGTATCGTGATCACCCGTGCTGAGCTAGTTATCCTGTTCCTGGTCCTGTTTGTGGATTGCGTTCATCTCTGCGAGGAGATAACGAATCCTTCTGAATCCTGTCCTGTTACCGTTTGTGGATTGCGTTCATCTCTGCGAAGAGATAGCGAATCCTTCTGAGTCCTGTTCCTTGTATTGTTCCAGTCCTAAGTCAGTGTTTCTGCTTATGTCATATATCGGTTCATTGCCGATATATACATATGTTAGTCAGACGTTACAAATAGTTTCATTGATAGCTGTAATTGTAATACGCTAGGTAATCATACTTATTGTATATTTATCTGTGTTACGTTCATCTATCTTGATCCTGCTATTTCCTGACTATCCTGTCCTGTCTTTGTGAGGCACGCCATCGCCGCTACGCATTGGCTGCCTCATTCCAGTCTGTCTTGTTGTGGACGCTTGCTGTCACTAAGTAGCGGCTAGCTAGCAAGCGTTCATTCTGTCTACCTGTCCTGATCTCCTCAGTTCTGGTTTATGCGCTCAGCGCTACTTTGCGCTGAGACGTTATAGCGAAAGCATTGTTTGTGGCTGTCGGATCTGCACCGGCTCTGGGCGCCACAATCTCCTTTTGGAGTCAGTTCTTCCCTCCACCATACTAGGGATAGCCTGTTTCCTTGTGCTAGTGTGTGTACCTCCTCCACGTCAGCTCATGCGTTGCATGCTGACTGTGGAGAATACACCACCAAGCCTTACAACTGACTTGTGTTTTCCTACGGACCCATTTGCAAAGTCTGTTTTCACTGGCTATGGGTTTGTGATAACATTTATTGCATGATAATTAGCATATCCAATGATATGACTCAGTTCTGCTCCACAGAACTACCTCAATAGACATCTGGAGCCAATATATAGTGTAAACCTAGCCTCAGAAAATTATCAGCAACTATTTTTTACTTTACTTACCCGGGGCTTCTTTCAACCACCTGTAGTTTGTCAGGTCCCTCAGGGTCCTCTGGGTCCTCTCCATTCTCCTGCTGACATGTCCAAAATATCTGCAACTGGAACCCCAGTCATGCATTTTGCACATACGTGATCCTGCCTGTGCATGCTCCTTGATTGAACTCCCATGTCAGGAGCATTCTGCGCATGCGCTGTTCATTCTTTTAAGAACCACACATATTTGCAACATGCTCCCAGCAATGGGAACGCCATCATGGAACACATGCAGTTGGGCTCACACATGCACAGAAGACATGACTGGAGCTCCAGTCACAGATACTTCAGTCCTGCAAGAGGGAGAACGGAAGAGTTCCAGTGGACACCAAGGGACTTGACACTTTACGGGGCTAGGAAGAATCTCAAAATAAGTGAAAGTCAATTTTTTTAGTCAAGAGTGCTTTAATCAAAGTCTCCTTAGACTATGAACATTACTTAGGAACAAAGCAATGTAACAGGGGTGCCAAACACAGCATAAAATAAGTTAAAAACAGGGTAAAAGGAGGCAATGGTGGACTTTCCTCCAGGAAGTCAGACTCAACGAGTCTAATAACCAGGGCCGGTTTAAGCAACAATGGGGCCCCAGGGCAAAATAAACCTGGGGGGCCCCCCAACATATACCCCGAAACAAAAATCGGCATTAGGGGACCTTTTTTTCAGCTGGTATAACAGGGTGTGAAGTCCCAATCGGTCGGAGCTCCACATTCTGGCTATCCCAGCCTGCATGGGGGACAAGGGGTTAAAAAGTTTCAGGAGGGGGGACCCCACATAATTTAAAAAAAAAAAAATTCCCACACTCTAAACATAAAAAAAAAATTGGGAAAATAGGAAAAAATGCCAGGGATCTTCATACAGCCATATTGCGGCTGTATAGCGATCCCTGGCCAAAGCGCTGCGGCTGCGTATAGACCCCCTGGAAACCCCGTCAGGAAATTTATTGCGCTTTCATTTGATGTATGTAAAATTACACTACCGTTAGGTTTGCTACTAAAAGTGACATTTACCGCATTTAAAAGTATACTTTTTTTCCTTCGAAACTTTAAAATCGATTTTCTCAAAAACTATAAGGTCTTTTTGAAAAATTGTTTTTTCCTCTTATTCCTAATGATCTCCCTAACATATCCTGCAAATTTAGGGTTTCTAGCATTTAAGGTGGATTTGCTATTAACCATTAAAGTCGGCAGGTTTTTAAATGTGTATTTCTTTTTTTTTCCTTTGAAACTTTAAAATCGATTTTCTCAAAAACTATAAGGCCGATTTGAAAAATTGTTTTTCCTCTTGTAGCCACTGGGGGCCCCTACAAGCTCTGGGGCCCTGGGGCAGCTGCCTCCTTTGCCTTAATGGTAGCGCCGGCCCTGCTAATAACAAAACAGCTTTTATCTTCATGAAAAAAACCTCCAAACTGTGATGCATAAAATGTAAAATGGATCATATTTTGAAGGTTTTTGGTTTTTTTACGAAAAAAAAACAGTTTTGTTATTTGACTAGTTAAGTCTGACTTCCTGGGATTAAATCCACCCCTGCCTCCTTGTAACCAGTTTTTAACGTATTTTTAACTTATTTTATGCTGGGTTGGTGCCTCTGTTACATTGCTTAGTAGCGTGGTTGGGAACCTGCAGATTTTGGTTCATGAACTACAAACGCAAACTTGTGAAAAAGTACGCGAACCGGCAAATCAACGCGAACTGCAATAGACTTCAATGGGCAGGCGAACTTGCAAAACTACAGACACTAATTCTGGCCACAAAAGTGATGGAAAATATGTTTCAAGGGGTCAAACACCTGGAGGGGGGCATGTCAAAGTGGGATACACGACAAAAGTCCCGCGAAAAAATCCAGATTTGACGCACAGCAGGGTTATAATCCCTAAAGGCTAGAAATCACATTGCATTGCTAAATTGAAGTGCTTGAAAACATCTTGCGTGTGTAGACATGGATCAGGTAGTGTAAGTAGTGTACTGCTTCACACTGACAGACCAAACTCACTGTGTAATGCAACGCAAACAGATGGCCGTGCTGGTGCGCACGCTGGCAAGAGTGCAGGTGATGGCGGCTTTCGAGCCCATATGGTTGGGCTGAGGTAGCACAATCACAGAACAATAGTGACTGAGTGTCCAGCTGATCGAATTTGGTCTGTCCACAATGAAGCAACGACCTTATTATCTTGGGTCAGGTGTGCCCCCCCTAACACACTCATATAGGTCATTGCTTCATTGTGATATGCAAGCCCCTTCACCGCGGTAATGTAATGATCATGAAGGGGAATTGACACATGTACATGACTTTTGTTTTGTTGTTGCAGCCACAGTGCAGCCAGAAAAATTAGGCAGGCATGTACATGCAGCAGCTTTAAAAATTCAGGAATCCACCTGGAGTCCTGGACCCTGTTGGTGGTGGCGGAGAAGGAAGTCAAGTGGCCGGCAGGCAGATATGCTGTGTGGGAACTGACTTAGTCTTGGGACAGGCAGTCCCACGGCATGCAGGCAGAGATGCTGTGTGTTGGGACTGTCTTCATTCAGCCCTCACCGTGCTTTGCAGACCAGACTCCGTGGTCAGATGGACCCTGGACCTAATGCTGTGTGCCAGAGATTTCAACATCACGGTACAGTTTGGGTATTGCCTTTTTTTGAGAAATAATTGCAGCATGGTATCTTCCACTGCGGTGTGTGGCTTTGCTTTTGTGTGCTGCCTTTCTTTAGGTGGTCATCCCATTGCAGTTTGTGCTTTGTAATCATGTACCTTCGTAAGGTAGTTGTCCGTACGCGGGTCTTGGTCTTTCCACGGATCAATTTTTGGTGGCTGGGAATACAGATGGCATTGCTTTCATCTGAGGCAGATACACAAAAAATGTCCACACCGCTGAGCCCTGGGATGATGGCACTTTAGTGATGGCTGCCAATGGAGTGTTAAGTGGGGTGCCAGAATCAGAGCAGGAGGAGGGAGATATGTCACGCTTTTTTGAGAAATATGAGGTGTTCTGTGTTAAATAGTCAACTACGTCCTGACAATATTGGGGGGTTGATGGCACGTGCCTTCTTCTGAACACTGTAATTTGGTCGAGGGCCGCATGAAATCATGACAACATGACCTCGAACAGACCTGCCGGGTGGCCTGCTTCTGGCTCTGCCTCTGTCTGTTGTTTTGTCCATATTGGGGGATGAAGTGAAAAGGTATTCACAGACTGGTATATAAAACAGCATGCTGTCACACAGAGGTGCAGTTAACAGGTATGCAGTGACAGGTATATCAAACTGCATGCTGTTACACACAGGTGCAGTGAAAGGTATACAGTGACTGGTATTACAATACAATGTGCAGCTGTCACACACACAGGTGCAGTGAAAAGGTATACACTGAGTGTGCTGGCCTGGCACAGTATAGCAATTTGCAAGAACCAGCTGCGACAGAAAGGGCTATATATGCAAGTGTCAGTGGGCCACACAAAAATAAAACACTTCACAAGAACATTAGCTCTCAAAAGAGCTGTTTTGGCGGTGCTTCTCAGCAACAAATATCAGCAAGGAGCAAACTAACAGACCTCCTAACTATCGCTTTGCCTATCTCTCCAATGTCTCTCCCTTCTCTCACTAAAACAGCAGCACACAGAGTGAGAACATGGCCAACGTTGCTGCCTTATACAAGGAGGAGGAGCCTGTTTGGCTGCCATGTGTCTGCTGACTGTGATGTAGAGGGTCAAAGTATAGACCAATGATGTAATAGGAGGCCGGTTGAACCACCATAAAGTTCGCGTTTCGCTGCGATCGTGAATCCGCAATGTTCGCTTGAATAATTTTGCGCGTGAACGGTTCGGGACAACTCTATTGCTTAGTTTCTATTTGAGATTTCCACCCTTGGAGGAGGGGTGTGATTTCTTTTTTTCTACACTACAGAGAGCGACTGCTTAACCTGAATGGGTTCAGGTCTGATTTCCCCACCTGCCTACACAGTGGTTACCTTGGGGGTAACCCACTTTTGTGAGAATTTGTCTTTACAAATTTACGGTCCCAAAACCTACCGACATACTTCACCATATTGGACTCTCTGTGTCCCTTGTCCCCTTTTTTTGTATTACTTAGGAACAATTGGTGGTAATCTGGAGAGTTTTCACATTTTCTGCAAAGAGCTGAAGAAAATGTCTCTCTTTACATGCTCTGCCCTTCCATATTTTTTTTAGTATTCTAATGGAAGAGATTAGAAAACACACTGTCACTTGCATTTGAGGTCTTCTGAAAAGAAAAAATGCATACCACATTCTCCAGACAATCTTATTGTGGTTGCCCTTGCCTTCATGTGTGGTATTCCTTTTCTTTTAAATGAGTTTTATTACCTGTTTCATTTTGCTTGACATAAGATAAAACAATACAACAGCATCATTTTTTTTTTACTGGTAGATGCGATCGATATTTGCTGTAGAGCTGTTACCATCATGGCAACAGTTTTGCATTAACATTTCATTGTGGAGGGTAACTTGTCTATAGAAAGGCTCACATCTATCCAAATTGCTTTGCTTTCTGATCTATGTTTTGTTTATAGCATGTGGTCTGTCATCTCGATATATGGTGCTGTTACTGATCAGGGGGAAAAATGGGAGGAAAGGAATACAGAGGCAAAAGTAAAGAGTATTGAAAATCCTTTAAAAAAATAAAAATAAGAAAAAGCGCCTGCTAGATTAGGAAAGTTTGCCCCAGCTATTCTGAAAGCCAAATCTAAGTAAATCCATCTAGAAAATAAATGGGAAAATGCAATAGCTTAGCTTGAAGATGATTCAATGCATATTATTTCAACTATATTTCTTTATCCCAAGTGAAAAAAAGAATTGCCTTGCCAGTCACTAACCAGAGTTTCCTGTAACAGAAAAGACGAGTACTATATCTATCTATCTATCTATCTATCTATCTATCTATCTATCTATCTATCTATCTATCTATCTATCTATATATCTCACTGGCGTAACAATAGGGCCTGCATCCCCTGCACCCCTGGGTTGCAGCATGAGGGGAAAGACATAATGCACATCGGCTGGGAGAGGGGATGGTCCCCCCTCCCTCACCTGGGGCTCTCCCCTCTGCACTCCCTCCTGCATCAGTGTGTGTGTCCAGGGCTAGGCGGCGGGCAGCGGCAGATCCACATACCTTCCTTGCGTTCCAGCGCGGATGTTTCTCCCTCTTTGTGTTTATACAGGAAGTTGCGTCAGAGGCTAGAGAGAGGAACAGGAGTGTATACACTCACCTGATGGATTATTAGGAACACCTGTTCAATTTCTCATTAATGCAGTTATCTAATGAACCAATCACATGGCAGTTGCTTCAATGCATTTAGGGGTGTGGTCCTGGTCAAGGCAATCTCCTGAACGCCAAACTGAATGACAGAATGGGAAAGAAGGGTGATTTAAGCAATTTTGAGTGTGGCATGGTTGTTGGTGCCAGACGGGCCGGTCTGAGTATTTCACAATCTACTTGTAACGAATGTGGAATTATCTCCGTGGTCAGCGCACAGAATGCGCACTGACACTATGGAAATCATCCACAAGCGTATAATTTGATAGAACCCAGCTTGGGTGCAATGCACCTGTAGAGGGAGATTCCCACCGGCAGATAGAGCTGTGGAGTACAGATGAACACAGCCTCTGCACGGCCACAGATGCCAGATGGGAATTGTAGGAGTTCAAGCAATGCAGGACAAGATAGCCCTTAAAGAGAGAGAGAGCACAGAGACAGAATGTATGCGTGTCCACCAATCTAGTCGCCACCCAGCGATGGTGAACACACAACAACGGAAACCAAGTGGGAAAGCAATCGCAAGAGTGGCGATTGCTAACAGCGACACAAGACCGAAAGAGCACAGATATAGAATGTATGTATGTCCACCAATCTAGTCACCACCCGGCGACGGTGAAACACACAACAGCAGAAACCAAGTATGAATGCAATCACAAGTGTAGCGATTGCCAACAGTGACACAAGACCGAACTAGACTGAGCACAAGTGTAGAGAAAGAGCACAGAGACAGAATGTATGTGTGTCCACCAATCCAGTCGCCACCCAGCGACGGCGAACACACACCACTGGAAACGAAGTGGGAACGCAATCGCAAGTGTAGCGATTGCCAAGAGTGACACAAGACTGAATCAGACAGAGCACAAATGCAACAAGAAAGACATGCACAAAGCAACAATCAGAACAACAAGGAAAATAACAAACGCTAGCTAAACGCAAACACTGCACTCATTCGCAACCGCGAACGTGTTTAAGACACGATCACCGCGCGTTAGGCGCCCAGCGATAAGCGTGCCGCCCTAACTACCAATGAAACACAAACATGAAATAGAGAACGTGAACGCCTGCTAAATGGTACCTCACCGAGTCCACAGCAAGCGTTCATACCAGACAAGACAGACAGATGGGACCACCAGTAGCAACCGCTGCCCTGACCAGCACCCCCAAGGCAGGATACGGATTTCTTTTTATGGGCACCACCTAGACTCCCATGTATGAATGGTGTGTGTTTTGCATGAAGGTTACGTATATGCTGTACATACTTCTTGAGAGAAAGCAAAATAAAGATACATTATTATTTTTACTATTCACCTGCGCACCTTAATTTTTTAATCTTTATTGTGTAAACTACTGGTAGTGGGGTTCAGGGGCATACCCACTGTGTAATAGGTAGCTGCAGGTGGGAAGACGAACATTTAGGAGTTATACATTAACAATTTAGAGCAGCAGCGCCATCTAGTTCTTCTATAAAAACTGTTCTTTTTTTGCCCCTTAGTATGGCAGCAGCTTCGATTTGGGACTTTAGGAATCAACAAAAATGCAGGATATACTCCTTCTTTAACCAACAGGAGGTAAATGTGCAAGAAGGAGTATATTGGGAAGATGTGGCCTATAACCTCCGGAATTTAGAAAAATTACTTATTAAAGAAACTAAGAACCAATGGGAGGTGGCCACACTTGATCAATATTTACTGTGGGAGATATCACCTGTGGGATTGACTATTACCAAACAATTGGCAGCAGACCTAGTAACACCAGAGGTACAGGACGAATGGGACAAGATGTTCCACGAATTTTCCTTACAGGTAATGACCTTTATTAGGGATACAAGGAGAACCCAGTGCTTTAAATTGGGTAATGAAATCTCAAAAGTTAAACATGATATTGAACCTTTTAGTAAAATTCCAGATTACCAGAAGTTGGAAAGAAGTATACAAAATAGATTAATGACTCTGGAGGAGGAGATAATCCAGAAAAAAACGAAGAAATTCATAAGAGATTCCATCCCAGTACAGGCACTGGCTGCTCCTGATACAGTAATTGCAGACTCAGACTTAAACCCGGAGTGGAGTGTACATGATGAATCTTATGTAACGCTTGACGTGACAGGTATGGACATAACAGCTCCCAGGGAGGAGGAAAGTGATGTAGATTGGAATGAGTTAGCTGAGATAGTGGGAGAAGACAGACAAGTGGGGACAATCTGGGGGGACACTGTGCTGGACACCTCGCAATTAAGGGAAGATCAGGATAGAAGGGAAGAGTTAAGCACGGTTTCTGAGGAGTTAGAAGACCCCCAGTGGGAAGTCCCCCCAAGGAGGAACCAAAATAAAAATAAAAACAAACCTGCCAAAAAAAACAGAGGACAGAAGAACTCCATAAGAGGTAAAACATTGACACAAAGTAAGTATAGTGAGAATCAGAAAAAATCCTCTAAGAATTTAGACCCTAATTCCCATCAGGAAACCTATTTGAATATACCCACCCAGAACAGATACTCCCCATTGGTTGGGCAGGATACAAGAAAAATGGGAGGGAATACGAGGAAATCCCCGCCATATACTAGATCGAGAGGGAGGAGTCTGAATGGTGAGTATTATCCAAAGGACAACATGGATAGAAATCCCCCCAAAAAGAGAAATAGTGGATCCCTCTATAGAACCCTCAAGGGGAATAACCCAAATACTATTAGGAATTATTTTTTAGCCAAAGACATCGAACAGGGAGGAGGAGGGGGAGGAAGAGAGGCTGTAGGGGAGGGAAGGGGTCCAAGAAAGTAGTAAAGGTAGATATAGGTACGAAAACGGATTTGGAAAGAGGGATTTTTAACCTCAGTACTGTTCAATTAAAGGAATCCGAAAAAACACTATTGGAGAAAGGGTTAAAATTTGCCCCTACAGCAAAACTAAATAAGTTCGAAACGTATATTGATATTAAAAAATATACTAGAAAACTGTGTCTAAAGAAATATTTCAAAAAGAACCCGATAATATCGAGGCAGAATAATAGTTACTTTCAACACACTACTCTGAGGAATCCCTCTTGCTTCCATCCTGTGAACGAGATGAGTAAGGAAATGCTGCTTTTTGAGAGGAACATGGAACAAGGTCTGAGGCGGATAAAGCCCCGACCATCGTCTCTAAATAATTTGACCATGAAAGAAAATCAGGCATTACGGGATTTGCAGAGCAGTAAACAAGTGATTATACGACCGGCCGACAAGGGAGGGGGGGTCGTCATACAAAATACAGGTGACTATGACCAAGAAGCTTACAGACTGTTAAACGATGAAATGACATATAAACGGTTGAGAAGCGACCCCAGTGCCACCTTTTGTAAACAGCTGGAGGTTATGCTCAGGGAGGCTAAACAAGATGGGATAATTAATGATAGGGAATTTGAATTTATGAATATTGCACACCCCAGAACGGCTATTTTTTATCATTTACCGAAGGTTCACAAGTCCCTGGTGGATCCTCCGGGTAGGCCGATTGTGTCAGGTATAGGGTCCCTTACCTCTAATTTGTCCAGGTACGTGGACACATTCTTACAGAAATATGTTAGAGACACACCGGCCTACCTGGAGGATTCAAGACATGTTCTCGGCCTCCTTGGGGAGTTAAAGTGGGAGGATGGTTGGATACTGGGGACTATGGATGTCACAGCATTATACACTATTATTCAGCATGACCAGGGAATTGAGGCCGTGGAATACTATCTCACGGGAGATCCTAGTTTGAAGGTTGAACAGAAACAGTTTATTATAGATGCAATTCGCTTTATATTGGAACACAATTTTTTTCAGTTTGGAGGGGAGTGGTTCCTCCAGACGGGTGGGACGGCGATGGGGACAAGGTTCGCCCCGGGTTATGCTAATCTATTCATGGCCCACTGGGAGATGGTTAATATCCAGGGGCCGTGTGGCCCCGGGGCGGACCTGGTCCTCTGGAAAAGATTTATAGATGACGTCCTATTCGTCTGGAGGGGCACGGAGGAGACCCTTCAGAAATTCTTGTTGGACATTAAGGTAAACAGTAGAAATATTCATTTTACCTCTGTTACTAGTTGGGAGTCGGTTAATTTTTTGGATTTGAAAATATATATAGAAAACTCTGAAATAAAAACATGCACATACAGGAAACCTACAGATGTTAATGGCTACATACTTGCCACAAGCTGCCACCGAAGTGCCTGGCTCAACAATATCCCTAAAGGGCAGTTCATTCGATTAAAACGTAACTGTACTGATGATAATAACTACAGGGTGGGGAGGGATGAATTATGTGAAAAATTTAGGGAAAAAGGATATGGGGAAAATATAATTGAAGACACGATGTGTGCTGTAGACCAAGTGAAAAGGGAAGATCTACTGATTAAAAGACAGAAGGATAAAACTGATAATCATTCGCTAAAAAATAATTTAAAATATTGTGCACAAAGCCATGTAGTGAAGACATTAATTACAAAAAAATGGAATATACTGAGGGAGGATAAGGTGTTGAATGAGTTGTTACCCGAACACCCAGAATTTGTTCATAGGAAACCTGGAAATGTGGGCCTCAAAATAGCCACTGCGGCAGTGGGGCAGGGCAGGCCAGACAAAGACCCATCTGGGGGTTTTGTGAGATGTGGCAGATGTAAGAACTGTCGTTCCTCTAGGGGGTATTCGAAAATAAAACTAGTAGAGGGACCGCATGGGGATTATACAATTGATCGATTAATCACCTGTGACAGTCGAGGGGTTATTTATTGTTTAATATGTCCCTGCGGAAAAAAGTATATAGGACGCACAAAAAGGGATCTCCGTAGTAGAATTGGGGAACATTTTAACAATATACGTAAGGGTTGGGAGGAACACCCCTTATCAAAACATTACAAGCAATTTCATGCATGTAATGTATATAGTACTGTCTTTTTTGGAATAGAGATAATCGAACGGGATCCAAGGGGGGGGGGGGGGGGGGGATTTTATAGCCAAGATGTCAAGGAGTGAAAGTAGGTGGATTTTTAACCTTGACACTCGGGCCCCGAAAGGATTGAATGAAGATATGGAGATTTTTGGGTTCTTATAAGAGGGCCGAATGTAACAATATATAGTATGTATGGGGAGACTAGGTGGTAACCTTAGAGCATGGGTGGTGCCCTTTATTAAAGTAGATGGCACTTTTACATTTTTATAGTTTTTTATTTTTTATTTTCTATTTTTTATTTTCTATTTTATTGTATATATCTTTGTATATATATATATATATATATATATATATATATATATATATATACATAGTTCCTTTATTTTTGTCTCTTGTTTTTGATACATAATATGAAATCAACAATAATACTTATTTACAATCCTTTGAGAATGGATGGAATAATAACAAAAATGGCGGAGAAGGAAGGGGAGGTGCAAGCACGGGATATAAAGATGGAGTCTACTGAAGCTAAGTTAAGGTACTGATTCTGATGAAGACAGCAGGAGCTGTTGAAACATGTCAATCTAGGTCTGGAGGGGCGCCCCAAGGACTGTCAAAGTACCTATTTAGTGATTGAGACTATTCCTGGTTGGTATCCGTGGTTATTTACCTTATCTGCCTTATTCCCGCTGCCCGACTATTATTGTGGAACGCAAACAAGTACAGAGTTTCCCCTCCTGGACAAGCCGCAGCTCAGGCAACTCGGAGGGGGAATTATCGCGAGAAGTACGAGGTAACTGAGAATAGTGACGTCACATTAGAAGCTGGACGCATTGACCACGGTCACGGATCTATACCCCGCCGGCTCCAGCTTCAGCAGCGGCGTGTGGGTCGCGCGCTGTGTATACGGACGTAGCGGTGGAGTTAATTCTGGAGTTATCCCATGGAGGGTGGACTACTCCTGTCAAGTAGGTGAGGCATCTGTGGGAATATCCAGGAGGAAGGACCTGGTCATACAGGTGACAATACTTATTACACTCTCGGTTGGAAAATACTGATATCCTTGTCTCTGACATATGCCAATAGAAACTGTGGTATTGTTTAATGCAACCTTGATTGGAAACTCTTCTCTGTTACAGATACTGGAATATGTTTATTTTTTAAGGAGAGGACTGTACGATCTATAGTTACTAAATATGCTTTTTTAGCAATTTTTAAAAAAGAGCAAAAAATCCTTTTTTTTTTATGGGCACCACCTAGACTCCCATGTATGAATGGTGTGTGTTTTGCATGAAGGTTACGTATATGCTGTACATACTTCTTGAGAGAAAGCAAAATAAAGATACATTATTATTTTTACTATTCACCTGCGCACCTTAATTTTTTAATCTTTATAGGATACGGAAGGAACCACCGCTGCTACCGCTAGAGCGGATGCGATCCAGACAGACAAACAGATGGGGCCACCAGTAGCAACCACTGCTCTGGTTAGCACCCCTAAGGCAGAATACAGAAGGAAGCACAGCCACTACCACTAGGGCGAACGCAATCCAGACAGACAGCGCAGCCAGCAGAAACCGCAGTTCTGACTCACACTCCCAGACAGACAGAATGATTTGCTGTCGACCACCGCTGGCGACAAGACAATCGAAACAGAGAGAGAGAACAGGGCAATACAGATAATACAACCTGACTGCACTAGAAGGGATGCCTAGGGCAGTCCCAAGAAAGACTCCAAGCAAACAATAGCAAGGCTGACACTTCAGGTGAGTCTAGCAGGAACAAACCATCATGACCAGCAAGGAATTCTGGGAGCAAAATGTATCCACACTGCAAGCCATCAAAGAAGGCAGCCAAACAATCTGCATGACAAGTACATGCAAATTCCTCACCAGCAGAGCAACTCTGAAAGTTGCAAAGCTAAGACAGGTCTCCTTTCCAGAGACCTGCAACACTCAGACCTAAAGAATGGTCAAACAGCTGTCTGCCTGTGCAGACAGCTGAGCGGATCATTACACTACTCAGTTACTGGGATTTTCATGCACACATTTCTAGGGTTTACAAAGTATGGTGTGAAAAGGGAAAAACATCCAGTATGCGCCAGTCCTGTGGGCAAAAAAAGCCTTGTTGATACTAGAGGTCAGAGGAGAATGGGCCAACTGATTCAAGCTGATAGAAGAGCAACGTTGACTGAAATAAGCACTCGTTACAACCGAGGTATACAGCAATGCATTTGTGAAGCCACAACATGCACAACCTTGAGGCGGATGGGCTACAACAGCAGAAGACCCCACCAGGTATGACTCATCTCCACTACAAATAGGAAAAAGAGGCTACAATTTGCACAATCTCACCAAAATTGGACAGTTGAAGACTGGAAAAATGTTGCCTGGTCTGATGAGTCTTGATAGAGTCAGAATTTGGCATAAACAGAATAAGAACATGGATCCATCATGCCTTGTTACCACTGTGCAGGCAGGTGTTGGTGGTGTAATGGTGTGGGGGGTGTTTTCTTGGCACACTTTAGGCCCCTTAGTGCCAATTGGGCTTCGTTTAAATGTCACGGGCTACCAGAGCATTGTTTCTGACCATGTCCATCCCTTCATGACCAGCAGGATAATGCAGCATGTCACAAAGCTCGAAACATTTCAAATTGGTTTCTTGAACTTGAACATGACAATGAGTTCACTGTACTAAAATGGCCCCCACAGTCACCAGATCTCAACCCAATAAAAGAATGCTTTCAGCACCTTGTTGAATCAATGCCACATAGAATTAAGGCAGCTTTGAAGGCAAAATGGGGTCAAACACCGTATTAGTATGGTGTTCCTAATAATCCTTTAGGTATATATATATATATATATATATATATATATATATATATATATATACATACATACATAAATACATATATATATATATATATATATATGCATATATATATATATGTATATATATATATATATATATATATATATATATATAACTCGCAGATAAGCTGACCCGTGAATAAGCCGAGGTACCCACTTTTCCCTTGTAAACCTGGGAAAAATGATTGACTCACATATAGCCCCCTCCCCTGTATAGCCCACTCCACAGTAGCCAGATGTGCCCCCCAGTACAAGTCATCCCCTCTCCCTATTGCCAGATCCCCTCTCCCTATTGCCAGATGTGCTCCAAGAATAATACAGCTGTTTATCACGATGCCACTAGATGGCATCATAGATATTAGACACAGTGATTGCCACATGGGAAGAATCCCTGATCATTGCACCTCTGACACGTTGTTTGCATGTTCTGCTCCATAAGCCAGAGGACACAGGTAATCTACTAGTCTTGAGCACTTTGCACACCATGCTGCAGGGGATGGGGGCCATGGACACAGCAGGAAGCCAGCTAGCAAGAGCAGGATCACTAGCAGGATCACTAGTGCACTATCCTTATGCTCCTCTGCCAGTAACAAAACCTGCTCCACTCCCCATTCTGTTCCACTGACTCAAATATAGGCCGAGGGGGTAACTTCTCAACTTTTCAGCACATTTGGTGTGCTGTAAAAATTAGGCTTATACGCGAGAAAATATATATATATATATATATATATATATATATATATATATATATATAAACATACATACATACATACATACATACATATATATAACACAATGGTAAATATTTTCTGCATTTTTAGACCCTGTCTCCATTGCAAATACTAAAATGTCCTGTGAAGGCACTCAGTGGTGAGCAGTGAATCACTCTTAGGCAGGGCCGGGCCGGGGCGAGGCATAGGCTGGAGAGGCTCCAGCCTCAGGACGCAGTGTAGGAGGTGGCGCACAATTCTTTCACCTGTCATTCCTAATTGTGTTTGAAGCAGAAAGAAATAAGAAAAAGAGATATATCGCAGTGACTGCAAGCCAGATAACTAGATATTAAGGTGTTGGGGAGGTTGTGGGCCCTGTGGCGCTTCTTAGTCTAATAGCAATCAGTGTGCGATGGCTGGGGCGGCAGGGATGGAGGGGCGTACTTTGGTGTCTCAGCCTTGGGTGCTGGAGGACCCTGTCCCAGCTCTGCTCTTAGGCCACTTTCACAGTAATCCGCTGTTTTGCATTTTGCAACACAACACAACAGATCGGGAAAGCAGTGTCGCATGTAACCCACGCATTGCATCATATACAGTCTATCACAATCACACTCTAGTCTATCACAATGGATGCATAGCACTGTGAACTCTCCATAGGCAGTGTATTGCTGTGAACGTGACCTTAAAGTGTACCTGAGCTGGCATGTGACAAGAGGACATAAACATATAGTACCAGTCCTATTCAGAACCTGTTTTCCCATTTTTATTATTATTTTCATTCCAAGGGTTTATAAATCAGTGCTTTATCTGTGCAGATGAGGCAATTGGATTAATCATGAATGCAGGGGTGATATTCTACTAATAAATACTAATAGTAAAATAATGGTAGTCTTTAAAGATATTCTACTATGACCTAACCTTACTCTAACACTAGCCCTCTCTCTTGATTACTAACACTAACCAATCCCCCCCCCTGCACTGCCTAACCCTAAAATCCACCTACTGTTGTCTAACCTTACAACCCCCCCTGCCCCGTCCCCTAACCCTATCCAATGGCGCTGACATAGCAGCAACCTTTTAGCAGCCGGCCAAAATCGTTTTGCTGCCTGATGCAGCATTACAGAGTGGCAAAGGGAGCATTTTTATATTTACCTGCCCAGACGGCTGGATTGGCTTCTTCTCTCACTCCTGGCAGTGGCATTGTCTTTTGGCTTCCAATCACATGATATTACATGTGATCGGGAGAAGATAGTGTCAGTGTTACAGTGCCACTTGGGCTAGTAAAGGCACACTTCCACAGCAGCAGAAAAAATGTTGGCCCTGCAGCCACATAAAGTTTTACTCTATGTGGCTGCTAAAAGGTTAACAGCCGCAAATAGCAACTATTAGTGGTAATTTGGGTGCCGGGGGCTATGCAAACTGTGGCTACAAATAGCTGACATGAGATTGAATTGCCTTAAAGTGATCCCAAGCCAAAACTCAGGATCAAAATTGCATAAAACCTTAAAGGACCACTGTCGCGAAATTTATAAAAAAAAATCAAACTAAAAATAATTTATACTGAAACGCAAGCTAGTAAAATGGATAGTAAAGGGTTCAAAATTAGTTAAAAAATAAATCACAGTGCTGTTTACAAATTCATCACAGCCTGTATGAGACGGACTCTTGCCAACACAGCCTGTAATGGGGCTGCTAGCTGCGCAACGGCATTTCAGCTAGTTGTAAAACTGTCTCATGATAAGCCAGGCAGATACACGCAGCCTCATAGTACATCCTCCATAAACAGCACTGTGATTTATTGTTTAACTAATTATTAACCCTTTATTATCCATTTTACTAGCTTGCTTCTCAGTATTAATGATTTTTAGTTTATTTTTCATAAATTTTGCGATAGTGGTCCTTTAAGAGAGGGAAGCCTCAGGATCCTACTGAGGCTACCCTCACTGATGTACAGCCCTCGTTGTTGAGCGCAGCTCCTTTCCGCGTTGGGGCAGTGCAACTCTTCTTCCGGATGTGAGGTCGTGCAATAGCCACGCAATCCAGCCCGTGCATGCACAGTACCACGGAGCTCATTGCTCTGGCTTACTGCACATGCACGGGCATGCCGGGTCAGCTATTGTGCGGCCACACTGGAGCAAGAAGAGCTGTACGGCCCTGTTAGGATTAGCAATAATGCATTGGTGCTGATCTTCTGGGAGGCCATGCTCAGCAATGGGGGAACAGAGCAGGGAGGGGAGCCCCAAAAGAATCCTGAGAACTCTCTCTTTAGGTAAATATCTGATGTTGTGTACCCAAGCTTTGGCAGGTGTACTCTTTAAAGAGACACCGAAGCGAAAAAAAAAAGATGATATTATGAGTTGCATGTGTAGTACAGCTAAGAAATAAAACATTAAGATCAGATACATCAGTCTAATTGTTTCCAGTACAGGAAGAGTTGAGAAACTCCAGTTGTTATCTCTATACAAAAAAGCTATTAAGCTCTCTGACTAACTTAGTCGTGGAGAGGGCTGTTATCTGACTTTTATTATCTCAACTGTAATTGAACTGTTTACTTTTCCTCTGCTAGAGGAGAGTTCATTACTTCACAGACTGCTCTGAAAGACTCATTTTGAATGCTGAGTGTTGTGTAATCTGCACATTATAGAATGATGCAATGTTAGAAAAAACACTATATACCTGAAAATAAAAATATGAGAATATTTTCTTTGCTGCTAATCTTCTAGTAATTATTCATAGTACACAACCAATTCATTATATCATATATTTTTTTTTTCGCTTCAGAGTCTCTTTAAAGCAGTAGGATCAGCCATACAATTCCAGGGAAAAAAAACACATATATAAGTAGATAAATACTTGATCTACTTACATAACACATGTACTGTATTGTACTGTCCGCGTTTTGATTTCAGTGAATGTTATATAGTAAATGACGAGAATTCTGTTCCTGGTGGGGGCCATGTCTTTTGCCCACAGTAAAGGCTAACTCGTGATGTCATTTCTGCCCTTCACTTTTTTTCTTGTCTCCTCCAATCACTGAGTCACCTCAGCCTTGCTTGTAAACACAAGTGAGTAGGGGATCAGGTTTCAGATAAGCAGCAGACAGGAAAATAAAGGGAAGAGAAGGAATATATTATAGATAAAAAGAACCCCCATCATGCAATTCTTTGGCACCGACTACTAAAGAGCCAGTGCTCCTAAGGTATATGATAACTCCAAATAATAACAGCAGAAAACATTTAGAAAGTTTTGAATGCAGGATTAGCATCTTTATCACTTAATACACTCAGACCAGTTGCTGTTGAAATTTGATTTTTATGGTGACAATACCGCTTTAAAGTGGACCCAAATTAAAAATACAAGATTTCAGAAATAACATCTATTTTCTAAATTATAATAATAAATAGCAGCCTTTTTTCAGCCGCATGATGACAAATATAAAATATTTTACATTTATTGGAGGAACCCCTCCCTTCCTTTCATATTGCCGGGATTTTTCTGGCAAACTGGTGGAGTAGATGGTGTCCAGCAAAGGAGGAATTGCTAATGGCTGCCACCTGTTTAACCCTAGTTATGCAAAGAGAGGAGTGAAAAGCGTGCACTGAAATGCTCATAGGCTTGAAGGAGTGTTTATTTATCTTTGTATGTGTCAGAGTGGTGCAACTTAATATTTTGAATTAAAAAAATGTTTGGTTTGGGTTCGCTTTAAGTCATAATATCAGTTGCTGTAACAAGCATTTTGTCCTGATAATCACTTTAAATTCAAATGAACAGCAATTGATGAGAAATACATTATATATATATATATATATATATATATATATATATATATATATACAGCATATCATTAGAAGTCCAGGTTTACCTAAAGTAATTGTATTTTCTGTTTGTTCTTTTTAGCACAATTATCACAAATCAAAGGTAGTGATGTAGAATTAAAAAGACTTGAAATAATATTTCTAGACATAATCTCTTTGGTATGTACATTTTTTTCCTTCCGAGTACTTGTGACTATTTTTAATATAATTGTTCTGCGCTGATTGTGATAATGATGGCTTTGCATTTAAAGGTAATAATCCATTGAATTATTACAGTAATTTGGAAAGTTTATACTCCCACTGTCTCCCTTTGTCAGGTATTGTAATGTTATTGTAAAATACAGAAATGGCATTTCATTATATGACATCATTTCTAGCACACATTTAAACAGAAAAAGTTTAAAGTGGGAAAAAGTTTGATGGTATTTTTTACATTTCCAGATGGCATAGTTTGATGGTGCAAAGCAGCTTTGGTTAATACACGGTACATCTTTGGTAGATAAGCCCCTCTATGGCCTACTTGGAAAAGGAGTGTCTTTTATTCTGGGCACCAGATGTGGATCAGTAATATTACCAATATTTTACTATAAACTTCAGAAACCTTTTTTTTATATAGATTTATACTATATAGATTTTTTTTCACTTGATTGAAAAGGCTGATTTTTTTTTTTGGGGGGGGGGGGCTGTACCCCACAAGTATGTTCGATTTTCGCATATTTCCAACAAAAACTATTGCATTAAAGAGAAAAATAGTGTAATGTTTTACAATTATACCTGGCAGTCAGTGCATGCCTTTCACTTGAATGGATGGCAGACATGCCCTCCATAACAGATTCTCGTTAAAGGATTTAAAGTTGATTCATCTCATATACAGCAGGGCCTCGAAAGTCCTCCTGTATTGTTATTTTTGGTCACTACCTCGGGACGTGCATGCCATGCCTGCTGCCTTCCTTGGATGTGTGTGGTAGCTGTTCCTTCTCCTTTGCCCACAGTGTGCCTGCTGCCTTCCTTGGAAAGTGTGGTGGTGGTAGCCATTTCTTAGGCTCCCACTCCGGACCGGAATCGAACCAGGATTCCCTGGCCATTACCCGTGGTCACTCACAATGGCAGACTTGCCCTCCATAACAGATTCTCGTTAAAGGTAATAAAGTCGATCAGTGTCATATACAGCAAGGCCTCGAAAGTCCTCCTTTTGGCCACTACCTCAGGACGTGCATGCCATGCCTGCTGCCTTCCTTGGATGTGTGGTGGTGGTAGCCATTTCTTAGGCTTCCACACCGAACCGGAATCGATCCAGGATTCCCTGGCCACTACCCGTGGTCACTCGCAATGGCAGACTTGCCTTCCATAAAAGATTCTCAATGCAGGTACTGAACTGCAAGCAGAACAAGTATTTAAAATAATACATGTAAGCTTTAACAATGGTAGAGAAAGAACCATCAAAAGTTGATAAGGCAGTCAGACATTACCTGACATCACTGAGTGAGGAAGAGCAATCTCGCCATGGTGCGAACCAGTCCAGCACGGCCGTCACTACACAAACAGCTGTTTGCGGTGCGTTACACTGTGTGTTTGGTGTGTCAGTGTGAAGCAGTACTCTAATTACACTCCATGATTGATGTATACACATGCAAGATGTTTTAAAGAGAGTCTGAAGCGAGAATAAATCTCGCTTCAGACCTCATAGATAGCAGGGGCATGTGTGCCCCTGCTAAAACGCCGCTATCCCGCGGCTTAACGGGGGTCCTTTCACCCCCAAATCCCCTCCGTACAGCGGGGGAGCGCTTCCGCATTGGGGCAGGGCTAACCGCCGCAGCCCTGCCCCACGCGCGTCTGTCAGACGCGTATCTCTGCCTCTCCCCCGCCCCTCTCAGTCTTCCTTCACTGAGAGGGGCGGGGGAGAGGCGGCGATGCGCGTCTGATAGACAGTTAGTGTGCACTAGTGTCTTCTCCTCTGCTGTCTGACTGTCACTCGGCGCTTGCCACGTGACACGTGCCATGTGACACGTGCCATGTGACACGTGCTGTGTGACACGTGCCAAGTGCCACGTTACATGTTCTAAGTGCCAATTGCAATGTGCCACGTCTGGCATGCTCCTGGCACACATTACACCTGCTGCATTGCCCTGCTCCTGCTGCCTGTGCAGATCCCACCACCAGGCCAGGGTGCCACAGGCCACTGATACCACCTATATTTAACCCAAAACACAATTGCTGCATAATTTTTTTTATTCGGGTCCAGGGCAAATTCGGGTTTGAATTCGATCGCAACCACCGAATGTAACTTGGCATGTGTCTTGTGGCACTTGGCACGTGTCAAGTCATGTCACTTGGCACGTGTCAAGTCATGTCACTTGGCACATGTCACTTGGCACGTGTCACTTGCCACGTGTCACTCGGCACGTGTCACGTGCCATGTGTCACTTGGCATATGTCACGTGGCATGTGTCACTTGGCACATGTCACGTGTCACTTGGCACGTGTCACATGACATGTGTCACTTGGCACGTGTCACTTGGCACGTGTCACTTGGCACATATCATGTGGCACATGTCACGCGTCACTTGGCACATGCCACGTGTCACTTGGCATGTGTCACGTGGCACTTGGAACTTGGCACGCATCACTTGCCACTTGACACGTGCCAAGTGGCAAGTGCCAAGTGACACGAGCCAAGTGGCAAGTGCCAAGTGACACGTGACACATGCTAAGTGACACGTGCCAAGTGACACTTGGCAAGTGGCAAGTGCCAAGTGACACGTGACACATGCTAAGTGACACGTGCCAAGTGACACTTGGCAAGTGGCAAGTGCCAAGTGACACGTGCCAAGTGACACGTGGCAAGCGACAGGTGACAAGTGGCAAGTGACATGTGCCAGGTGACATGTGGCAAGTGACACCTGCCAAGTGACACGTGGCAAGTGACACGTGCCAAATGGCAAGTGCCAAGTGACACATGCTAAATGCCAAGTGACACATGCTAAGTGACACGTGGCAAGTGACACGTGCCAAGTGCCAAATGACTTGTGACATATGCCAAGTGACACTTGAAACATGCCAAGTGCCACATGACAAGTTCCACGTGACACGTGGCAAGTTCCACGTGACAGTCAGACAGCAGAGGAGAAGACACTAGTGCACACTGTCACACTGCCACTGCTCACAGCACAGCAGTTCTGTAGTTAGCTAACACAGTAGTACTACTACTCTAACAAGCAACTAGCACTCACTGCAGTACTACAGTACTATAATAACTACACAATGACACAGTAATGCTATTCCCTAATCCTAACCTAACCTGTATTGTAGCTAGCTAAGGCTAATAGCTGGCCAGCAAGCAGCAGCTGGCCTGGTCTGTGCAGAGCAGCACACACACAGGCACAGACACATAGCTGCAGCAGCACACACTCTGACTGTCTGTCAGACAATGACATCAAGCTAATTAATGAATTGACATAGTGATAGTGAAGGGGTTAATCATTGAACAGCTTTAGGTTATGTATACAGCACTAAGCCAGGCATTAGGCACTGGCAGCACCACACTGGAGCATGTCTCTCAGTGAGCATTCAGCAAGCTAGGGACGATCTGTCTCCTCATGGCTGCCCTCATTACTATACAGGGGGGCTGGCCAGTGCTCCTTTGTGTGATTGGGTGCCAGGGTTTAGGCTGGGAGCCCTCTGATTGGCTCAATGAGATCAGGTGGGGCTGGCCAGGGTTCCCCTCTGTGATTGGTTGCTGGGGCTTCTGCTGGTAGCCCACTGATTGGCTCAATGAGGTCAGGTGGGGCTGGCCAGGGTTCACCTCTGTGATTGGTTGCTGGGGCTTCTGCTGGGAGCCCTCTGATTGGCTCCCAGGATGTCCTGGACCTCTTACAGTATTCCAATGGTCAGATTCCCCAGAATACCGAATCGAATTTGCGATCATTCGTCCAAATTTGAGAGGCACTATTGAGAGGGTAGCTTCAAATTCGAATTCGCCAACAGCATAAGAATTTGAATTTGGATTCGACTTCGGCAACCATGAAAATTGACCCGAATATTCGGGTACATAACGAATTCGCAAATTTGTAGAGCAACCCTGGCGGTTTGATTTTGGACTCAATGTGGGCTGAAAGACCGCTGTCTGGAACCTAATGTTAATTGACAGCCGTTTTCTTTTGGGAGGGATTTGAAGTCCCCACATCATCAATTAGTGTTCCCCTTTACAAAAAAATGATGCTACATGCCTCATATACCCTAAAAAACGTTTTAAAAGCAATTTAAAGGCCACTTCCGGATTTTCTATCCGGATATCTGAATTTGCCCGGGTATCCTAGGGTATGCTAGGGTCAGATATCCGATTCGGATCAGAAAATTTTGAACTCGGATATCCGACCCGGATCGGATATCTTGGTATCCGGGTCCGAATCGGATCTGGATTTTCAAAAGGAGTATCCGAGCAGCACTATTTCGCTCACTCGTGTGCCTGCAGTAATTAGAGAAGGGACAGCTGCTGCAGACTCTCATAGGGAAAGATTAGTTAGGCTTCTTAGCTTACTCCTTGCTGATTCTTATTGCTAAAATAGCACCCCACAACAGCTCTTTTGAGAGCTAATCTTGTTCTTGTGATCTATTTTTTTGTGTGTGTGTCCCACTGACACTTGTGTTGCATAGACAGCCTTGATAATTCATACTGTGTGTGCCACTGCCAGGCCTAGCACATTCAGTGACTACCTGTGTGTGTGACAGGTGCACATTGTAATACCCATTAATGCATATACCTACCTGTTGTTTACAGTGCACCCACCTACCTACGTGAGCTGAGTGCACGCAGTGTCACTGTGCCTGTCCGCTACCTGTCTGTGTGTGACAGGAGCACATTGTAATACCCATTACTGCATATACCTACCTGTTGTTCACAGTGCACTCACCTACCTACGTGAGTTGAGCTCTGCCTCCAAAAATTGAGCCGTGGAAAGGCCAACACTCACGTAGGGAGTAGGACAACTGCCTTACGAAGGCACATGCAGAAAAGGCACAAACTGCAATGGGAAGAGCACCTGAGCAAAAGCAGCACACAAAAGCAATGCCACCCTCCTTCTCTTCTTCCTCCTTCAGATGCAGCATCTTCAGCCGCTTTCTCACTTGCACCTTCACAGCCACCCTCCTCCACTCCGCCTCTGCCCTTGAGCGGTTCCTGCTCCTCTGCCCACAGCAGAAAGGTGTCCGTGAAGGAAATCTTTGAGCGGAAGAAGCCAATTTCTGCCAGTCATCCCCTTGCCCGACATCTAACAGCTGGCTTGGTGGAACTGTTAGTTCGCCAGCTGTTACCATACCAGCTGGTGGACTCTGAGGCCTTCTGTAAATTTGTGGCCGTTGGGACACCACAGTGGAAGATACCAGGCTGCAATTATTTCTCTAAAAAGGCAATACCCAAACTGTATCGTGAAGTTGAGAGGCAAGTGGTGTCATCTCTGGCACACAGTGTTGGGTCAAGGGTTCACCTGACCACGGATGCCTGGTCTGCCAAGCACGGTCAGGGCAGGTACATAACTTACACAGCCCATTGGGTCAACCTGGTGACCGCTGACAAGCAGGGAGTACGTGGCTGTGCAGTGGACAAACTTGTGACACCTCCATGGCTTGCAGGCAAGCCCCCTGCCAACCCCTCTCCTTCTCCTCCTGCTACATCCTCTTCACTATCATCCTCCTCCTCCTCCTTGGCTGAATGGCAGTTCAACTCTACTGGTGCTGCAATCTCCTCTCCAGCTACACAGCCCCATCTCCCCAGGGCCTATGCTGCATGCAAGGTACGATGGTGTCACGCCATCTTAGACATGTCTTGCCTCAAAGCGGAGAGTCACACTAGACCAGCTCTTTTGGCTGCTCTTAACAAACAGGTGGATCAGTGGCTAACCCCGCACCAGCTGGAGATCGGCAACGTGGTGTGTGACAACGGCAGAAATCTCCTTTCCGCTTTGAATTTGGGAAAGCTGACACATGTACCCTGCATGGCACATGTGCTGAATCTAGTCATTCAAAGATTTGTGTCAAGGTACCCAGGCTTAGATGACGTCCTGAAGCAGGCCAGGAAGTTGTGTGGGCATTTCAGGCGGTCTTACACGGCCATGGCATGCTTTGAGGATATTCAGCAGAAAAACAACTTGCCGGTGAGACGCTTGATATGTGATAGCCCGACTCGCTGGAATTCGACCCTGGTCATGTTCTCTCGCCTGCTAGAGCTAGAGCCTGCAGAAGAAAGCCGTCACCCAGTAACTGTACAATTACAGTAAAAGGACACAATCTGGGGAGATAGGGATGTTCTGGCTGAACAACTGGACAACTGGATGCGAAATGCATGCAGGCTTATGCGGCCGTTTGAGGAGGTGACCAACCTGGTGAGTTGCAGTAAAGGCACCATCAGCGACTTGATCCCCTACGCTTACTTCCTGGAGCGTGCTGTGCGTAGAGTGGTGGATCAAGCTGTGGAGGAGCGTGAAGAGGAACAGTTATGGGAGGAACAGTTTTGGGAGCAATTTTCATCAGAACCAGATGTTTCCTCTACACCTGCGGCAGCACAGAGGGAGGAGGAGGAGGAAGAGTCATGTGGGGAAGAGGAGTCAGACTCGGATGATGAGGAAGGTGTTTCTTTGGAAGAGGAGGAGGAGGTGGCAGCAGACGAACAACCACAGCAGGCGTCGCAGGGGGCTTGTGCTGCTCGACATTCCCGTAGTATTGTTCGTGGCTGGGGGGAGGAGGAGGACTTACCTGACATCATTGAGGAAGCGCAAGCAGAGATGAATAGTAACTTTGTGCAGATCGCGTCTTTCATGCTGTCCAGCTTGTTGAGGGACCCCCGTATAAAAAACTCAAAGGGAATGAGAGGCAGAAAGGATGCAGCACATGCAGAACAAGATGGCAACTATGGTTTACAGTGCGTTTAAGGGTGATGTCACAGCACAACGCAATAAAGGCACCACTGCCAGTAATCCTTCTACCATGTCCACGCAGGCAAGGACAGGACTCTCCAGCGATCTCATGGTGATGTCGGACATGCGGACATTCTTTAGTCCAATGCCTCGCCTTCAGTGCTGCTCATCAGGATACCGGATATCCGAATAGACTCGGATATCCGAACTTTTTAGGCCTATCCGATCGGATCCGGATTCCGGATAGCTGGACGGAAATCCGGATAGCTCTATGCGGATAGTTGGTCGCATAACCCGGATATCCGCGGATACCGATCGGATATCCGAATCCGGGTACTGTAACCATGGACATGATGTCCATGACGTCATTCAGCCAATCAGAGCGCTCCCAGCCTAAGCCCAAGCACCCAATCACAGAGGGGAACCTTGGCCAGTCCCTCCTGTATATAAGGAGGGGGGCATGTTAAGAATCTCGTCCTTGCTTTGTGACTGCCACTGAGATAGTTTGTCCAGTGTGTTTGGCTGAAGCAAGTACATTATCCCAGTGATAACCCAGCGTTTTAACACTAAAACACCTTCTGGTTTTACTGTTTTACTGTGTTGTAGTTAGCTTAGCTAGTCTGTGTAATTTGTTAGTGTCAGTCAGTCTTGTCAGTCAGTCTTTCAGCTGCAGCAGCTGCCTGTGCCTGCTACTAGGTCCTGTGTCTTTGTGTGTGCTGTGTCTGTGTGCACACACTCCAGGCTCCTTGCTGCTGGCTGGGCTGCTATTACTACTGCTACTAGGTCCTGTGTCTTTGTGTGTGCTGTGTCTGTGTGCACACACTCCAGGCTCCTTGCTGCTGGCTGGGCTGCTATTACTACTGCTACTGTGGTTTTATATTGTGTAGTTGCAGACAGTGCTAGTACTACAGATTATTGCTGCTGTGCTGCTGCTGAGTGAGCAGTGTCAGTGTGTTTAGTTGTTGTACTCCTGTCTGTCAATCTGCTGATCATTTCCAAGCCCGCCGCCAATAATAAAAGTGCACCAAGTACCCCACACACATCATCTGTGACGTCGACTCATCAGTGACAGTGAGTCTTGTACTATGTCTGGCACTGGCAGTGTGAGACGGGGGAGGGGCAAGGCCAGAAGGAGAGTGAGCAACATTGCGGCCTCTGGCAGCAGTTCTGCCGCATCAGTCATTCCGCCGCTACCCACTGGCAGTCACGCTGCAGAGATGCAGCAGCGTGTTGCGTCAATTTTCAAGCAGGGTCAGCGGCGCAGATTGGAGGAGAAGGACGCCGCGTCTGTGATGCAGCAGATGGCGCATGACGAGGAGCAAGCCAGTGACAGTGAGGCCACCACCACCAGCCCTAGCCCTAGAGAAAATATTCTCAGCAAAATTGGCTTTACAGAAGAGTCTGAGATGCTGACAGTAATTGTTGGGGGGGAGCCCGTCCATGATGTGTCAGCAGAAGAGGAGTTTGAGGCGGGCTCATCATCCCAGCAGTTTTACGAAGGGGAGTTTGATGATGAGGTGAAGGACCCGGACTACCAGCGACCGGAGGGGCATGTCAGCTCTGACTCTGAGGAGGAGGAGTCAGTGTGTATGGCACGCAGGTTGAGCATTGCAGGGATTGGCAGGAGCAGCAGTGGGCATGGAGTACGTGACCCGCAGGCTGCTGCTCCATCTGTCAGTGGCACGACTACCACCAGCCGCACCACTCAACCCCAGGCCCCAACCACCACCGGGAGAAAATCCACAGCAGCATCCCGTTCTGAGCCACGTAAGGGAAAACTCCAATCCCCAATATGGCAGTTTTTCCATCTGCCCTCACTGGATAGCAAATTTGTAACATGCAAATTATGCCATGTGAAGCTGAGCAGAGGGTCTCACCCCTCCAGTTATGGCACCTCCAGCTTCATCAACCATCTGGGCAATAAGCACAAACCTGAGCATCAGGAATTCAAGCTGCTGAAGGAAGCTGGCGCTGGCCCTTGCAGAGGTCAGAGCACTATAACCAGCTTTGCCACTCCTGCTGACACTGAGGCCTGTTCAGGCAGCCAGTCCTCCTCAGTGGTCTCCTCTGTTCCCTCCTCAGCTTCCCGTGCAAGCCTAAAACGCCCCCACCACCAGACCCTGCTGAGTGACTCTTTTGTGGTCAGGGCTCAGCCTCCCGGCAGCCGTTGCATACGCCAGCTGAACGGCTTGCTTACACGGGCCATGTCCTCCCAGCTCCTCCCGTACTCGTTTGTGCAGGAGGGGAGCCGGATGCGTGCGCTCCTGCAGTGCGCAGCGCCGGATTGGCCAATCCCCAGCCGGCACTACTTCGCACGCAAGGCCATCCCAGCACTGCACTGCTTTGTAAAGGCCAACGTGGAGCGTGGGCTGGATCATGCGCTTGGTGCGCGCGTCCATGTGACAATGGACTCATGGAGCAGCCGGTTCGGGACAGGCCGCTATTTGTCCTTCACCGCGCACTGGGTCAGTTTGGTGGAAGGGGGTGAAGAGGAGACAGCAGCATCATCACCACGGTGGGTGGTGCCACCCCGCAGCAGGGTCAGGGGAAGTGCAGCAGCTTCCAGCTCTGATCCGGTTCCATCCGCCGCCAAACAACCCCGCCTCAGCAGCAGCGTGAAGGCCCACCACTGCCAAGCGCTGCTGCAGATGGTCACGGTGGGCAAGAACAAGCTGACGGCAGACCACGTCTTGGCCAAGCTCCGAGAGCAAGAGAGGAGTTGGCTGACCCCCAGAGGCCTCAGAGTCGGAGAGGTGGTGGCCGACAATGGTGCAAACTTGGTTGCCGCCATCCAGCGGGGAAACCTCACCCACATCCCCTGTCTGGCCCACGTCCTGAACCTAGTGGTGCAGAAATTCCTGCACACCTACCAGGGGATGGACACTCTTTTGGGAGCGGCAAGGAAAACGGTGGGTCATTTTCGCCGCTCGGGTGGTGCCACAGCGACCCTTACAGCCGTGCAGATGGAGCTGAACCTCCCACAGCACCGCCTCATTATAGACGTTCCAACACGCTGGAATTCCACCCTGGCGATGTTGGAACGTCTGGTTGAACAGAGGCGGGCTGTCAACCTGTACCTGGCCAGAGCCACCATGGATGCCAACTTGTTGGGGACCGGCACCACCCACCTCCCAGACATCATCCGCCCTGCTGAGTGGGGAAAAATGCAGCTGGTGTGCTTTGTGCTGGCACCCTTCCTGGAGGCCACCAACATGGTCAGCCGGGACCATGCGTCGCTGTGTGAGTGGTTGACCATTGTGTGCATGCTGGACAAGGCCCTCGATGCTCTGCTGGAAGTGGGAGAGGAAGCCTTGATCCAGCAGCAGGAGCAGCAGCAGCACACTTCACAGTCCACCTCTGTGCAGCAGGAGGAGGATTCGGAGGAGTTGGAGGAGGACTTGGAGGAGTTGGAGGTCCCTGACCTTGAAGAGGAGGGGGCACAGCGGAGTGCAGCTGCAGTAGTGCGGGGGTGGAGAGAGCAAGATGAGGCTCCGGAATCAGAGGAGGACGACAGCACTGTCAGCGGTGCAGAAGATGATAGGTCAGCAGAGATGGCAGCCCTCTTCCCCATGGCAGTGCACATGCTGCAGTGCCTGCGCAAAGACCCAAGGGTGAAGGAGATGAGTGCTCGGGAGGACATCTGGATCACCCTGATGCTGGACCCACGGCTGAAGGGGAAGCTGGCTCAGTTCCTGCCTGTAGGAGGAGACCCTGTGCGCCGAATCAGGGACTTGCAGCGGATTCTGGTTCGGCGCTTGGAGGAAGCCTTCCCCCGGACTCCCACCCCCCCTGCTGTCTCAGTCCAGCCAGCACAGCAGCAGGTGCCTGCATCCAGCATCAGCAGGCGCCCAACAAACCTGCTGTCTCTGACAAAGGCGCTCTATGCCACACCAGTACCGCTGCCTACAGAGGAGGTGCCTGCAGCAGCATCCGGCTCTCAAAGCCAGAACCAGCACCTGACCCGGATGGTGGCCGACTATATGGGGTCCTATAGCGGGCTTGACACCGACACCCCTGTGGACCCCTTGGAGTACTGGGTGAAGCACCTGGATATCTGGGGCGAGCTGGCGCAATACGCCCTGGAAGTGCTGTCCTGCCCGCCTTCCAGCGTTATGTCGGAAAGGTGCTTCAGTGCGGCCGGTGGCGTGGTCACTGAGAAGCGCTCTTGTCTGTCAGGCCAGTCTGTGGACAGACTGACTTTTTTAAAGATGAACGAGGCTTGGGCAATTGGTGAGTTCCTGGCCCCTGTTGTTGGCAAGAGGGGGAAATGAAGTGGCTGAGTGGTTATCACTATGCCTGCTTGCTGCTTAACCACCCTTTACCACCACAACCTCCTGACTCCATCTTCATGAAGCCAGGTTCTTATTTTTTGAACTGTGCCGTGGTACCTGCCATGGTCAACTATGTAAACACAATAGCTGTGTAATTTTTTTGGAGGTGTCTGTGCTGTGCGAGTTGTGGGGAGGCCCCAACTGCGTCAGTACGACCGCTTCCTGGAACCTCTCCTAATTTTTTACTGTGCCGTGGTACCTACAACAGTGCCATGGTCAACTATGTAAACACAATAGCTGTGTAATTTTTTTGAAGGTGTCTGTGCTGTCCGAGTTGTGGGGCCCCAACTGTGGCAGTACGACCGACCGCTTCCTGGAACCTCTCCTAATTTTTTACTGTGCCGTGGTACCTACAACAGTGCCATGGTCAACTATGTAAACACAATAGCTGTGTAATTTTTTTGGAGGTGTCTGTGCTGTCCGAGTTGTGGGGCCCCAACTGCGGCAGTACGACCGACCGCTTCCTGGAACCTCTCCTAATTTTTTACTGTGCCGTGGTACCTACAACAGTGCCATGGTCAACTATCTAAACACAATAGCTGTGTAATTTTTTTTGGAGGTGTCTGCTGTCCGAGTTGTGGGGAGGCCCCAACTGCGTCAGTACGACTGCTTCCTGATACCACTCTGATGTTGATTGACAGCCATTTTTTTAGGGGGGGGGGATTTTAAGTCCACTCCCCACATCATCAGTGTTTCCATTTTCAAAATTATGATGCTACATGCCTCATATACCCTAAAAAACCTTTTTAAAGCAATTTAAAGGCCACTTCCGGGATTAAACACGGATATCCGAATCCGATCGGATACTAGGGTCGGATATCCGAATCGGATTCGGATCGTAAAATTTTGAATTCGGATATCCGACCCGGATCGGATAGCGGGGTATCCGGATCCGAATCGGATCCGGATTTTGAAAAGGGGTATCCGAGCAGCACTGCTCGCCTTAGTGCTTCCGGATCCACCCTCCACCAATGCCTGGACCGGCAGGTAGCCGACTACCTGGCCTTAAGTGTGGATGTAGACACTGTGAGCAGTGATGAACCCTTGGACTACTGGGTGCACAGGCTTGACCTGTGGCCAGAGCTGTCCCAATTTGCCATCAAACTTCTGTCTTGCCCTCCCTCAAGCGTCCTTGTCAGAAAGGACCTTTAGCGCAGCTGGGGCATTGTCACTGAGAAGAGAAGTCGCCTAAGTCACAAAAGTGTTCAGTACCTCACCTTCATCAAAATGAATGAGGCATGGATCCCGGAGGGCTCACTCCCTGATTGATGAATACGCCCATCGGCGTTGCGTCCTTTCGGCATACCCGGGGAGCGATCGCATCACTAGTGACGCGTGCGTCCCCCGGCAACTGGCTCCGCCCACCTGTGACGACAACCCGACGGCCGTTTGGAAGCGCCGGCGTTTTGTTAACCCCACGATCGCCGCATACAAAGTGTATAATACACTTTGTAATGTATACAAAGTGTATTATACAGGCTGCCTCCTGCCCTGGTGGTCCCAGTATCTGAGGGACCACCAGGGCAGGCTGCAGCAACCCTAGTCTGCACCAAACACACTGATCCTGCCCCCCCCTTCCCTCTGATCGCCCACAGCACCCCTCAGACCCCGCCTGCCCACCCCCAGACCACTGTTTGCACCCAATCACTCCCCTAATCACCAATCAATCACTCCCTGTCACTATCTGTCAACGCTATTTTTTATTTTAGGTCCTAACTGCCCCCTGGGGGCTCCTGATCACCCCCCACCCCTCAAATTCTCCCCAGTCCATAACCCACTGATCACCTGTCAATCACCTGTCAATCACCCATCAATCACCCCCTGTCACTGCCACCCATCAATCAGCCCCTAACCTGCCCCTTGCGGGCAATCTGATCACCCACCCACACCGTCAGATCACCTGCAAACCCGCCGTCAGATCACCTCCCAGGTGCATTGTTTACAACTGTTCTCTCCTCTAAACACCCACTAATTACCCATCAATCAACCCCTATCACCACCTGTCACTGTTACCCATCAGATTAGACCCTAATCTGCACCTTAAGGGCACCCAATCAACCGCCCACACGCTCAGATTGCCCTCAGACCCCCCTTATCAATTCGCCAGTGCATTATTTACATCTGTTCTTCCCTGTAATAACCCAGTGATCACCTGTCAATCACCCATCAATCACCCCCTGTCACCCCCTGTCACTGCCACCCATCAATCAGCCCCTAACCTGCACCTTGCGGGCGATCTGATCACCCACCCACACCATCAGATCGCCCCGCAAACCCGTCGTCAGATCACCTCCCAAGTGCATTGTTTACATCTGTTCTCTCCTCTAAACACCACTAATTACCCATCAATCACCCATCAATCACCCCCTATCACCACCTGTCACTGTTACCCATCAGATCAGACCCTAATCTGCCCCTTGCGGGCACCGATCACCCGCCCACATGCTCAGATTGTCCTCAGACCCCCCCTTATCAATTCGCCAGTGCATTATTTACATCTGTTCTTCCCTGTAATAACCCACTGATCACCTGTCAATCACCCATCAATCACCCCCTGTCACTGCAACTCATCAATCAGCCCCTAACCTGCCCCTTGTGGGCAATCTGATCAACCACCCACACCATCAGATCGCCCACAGACCCGCCGTCAGACCACCTCCCAAGTGCATTTTTTACATCTGTTCTCTCCTCTAAACACCCACTAATTACCCATCAATCACCCATCAATCACCCCCTGTCACCACCTGTCACTGCTACCCATCTGATCAGACCCCTATCTGCCCCTAGGGCACCCAATCACCTGCCCACACCGTCAGAACGCCCTCAGACCCCAACCCTGATCACCTCGCCAGTGCATTGCTTGCATCTATTCCCCCCTCTAATCACACCTTGAGACACCCATCAATCACCTCCTGTCACCACCTGTCCCCCCCTAGCACACCTACTCATCAGATCAGGCCCTAATTTGCCCCGTGTTGGCTCATGATCACTCGGCCAAACACTCAGATCCCCCTCAGACCCCCTTTCAATCACCTCCCCAGTGCATTGATTGCATCTATTTTCCCCTCTAATCACCCCCTGAGACACCCATCAATCACCCCCTGTCACCCCCCTAGCACTCCTATCCATCAGATCAGGCCCAATACAACCTGTCATCTAAGAGGCCACCCTGCTTATGACCGGTTCCACAAAATTTGCCCCCTGATAGACCACCTGTCATCAAAATTTGCAGATGCTTATACCCCTGAACAGTCATTTTGAGGCATTTGGTTTCCAGACTACTCCTCAAAGTTTTGGGCCCCTAAAATGCCAGGGCAGTATAGGAACCCCACAAGTGACCCCATTTTAGAAAAAAAGACATCCCAAGGTATTCCATTAGGTGTATGACGAGTTCATGGAAGATTTTATTTTTTGTCAAAAGTTAGCGGAGATTGATTTTTATAGTTTTTTTCACAAAGTGTCATTTTCCACTAACTTGTGACAAAAAATAAAATCTTTTATGAACTCACCATACACCTAACGGAATACCTTGGGGTGTCTTCTTTCTAAAATGGGGTCACTTCTGAGGTTCCTATACTGCCCTGGCATTTTAGGGGCCCTAAACCGTGAGTAGTCTAGAAACCAAATGCCTCAAAATGACCCGTGAATAGGACGTTGGGCCCCTTAGTGCACCTAGGCTGCAAAAAAGTGTCACACATGTGGTATCGCCGTACTCAGGAGAAGTAGTATAATGTGTTTTGTGGTGTATTTTTACACATACCCATGCTGGGTGGGAGAAATATCTCTGGAAATGACAATTTTTAGAATTTTTTACAATTGTGTGTAAAGAAATCCAAAAATTGTCATTTACAGAGATATTTCTCCCACCCAGCATGGGTATATGTAAAAATACACCACAAAACACATTATACTACTTCTCCTGAGTACGGCAGTACCATATGTGTGGCACTTTTTTGCACCCTAACTGCGCTAAGGGGCCCAAAGCCCAATGAGTACCTTTAGCATTTTACAGGTCATTTTGAGAAATTTGGTTTCTAGACTACTCCTCACAGTTTAGGGCCCCTAAAATGCCAGGGCAGTATAGGAACCCCACAAGTGACCCCATTTTAGAAAGAAGACACCCCAAGGTATTTCGTTAGCGGTATGTTGAGTTCATAGAAGATTTTATTTTTTGTCACAAGTTAGCGGAAATTGATTTTTATTGTTTTTTTTTTACAAAGTGTCAATTTCCGCTAACTTGTGACAAAAAAAAAATCTTCTATGAACTTACCACACTCCTAACAGAATACCTTGTGGTGCTGTCTTTCTAAAATGGGGTCACTTGTGGGGTTCCTAAACTGCCTTGGCATTTTAGGGGCCCTAAACCGTGAGGCGTAGTCTTGAAACCAAATGCCTCAAAACGACCTGTGAAATCCTAAAGGTGCTCATTGGACTTTGGGCCCCTTACCGCAGTTAGGCTGCAAAAAAGTGCCACACATGTGGTATTGCCGTACTCAGGAGAAGTAGTATTATGTGTTTTGGGGTGTATTTTTACACATACCCATGCTGGGTGGGAGAAATATCTCTGTAAATGACAATGTTTTGATTTTTTTTACACACAATTGTTCATTTACAGAGAGATTTCTCCCACCCAGCATGGGTATGTGTAAAAATATACCCTAAAACACATTATACTACTTCTCCTGAGTACACATGTGTGGCACTTTTTTGCATCCTAACTGCGCTAAGGGGCCCAAAGTCCAATGAGTACCTTTAGGATTTCACAGGTCGTTTTGAGACATTTGGTTTCAAGACTACTCCTCACGGTTTAGGGCCCCTGAAATGCCAGGGTAGTATAGGAACCCCACAAGTGACTCCATTTTAGAAAGAAGACACCCCAAGGTATTCCGTTAGGGTATGGTGAGTTCATAGAAGATTTTATTTTTTGTCACAAGTTAGCGGAAATTGATTTTTATTGTTTGTTTTTTTTACAAAGTGTCAATTTCCGCTAACTTGTGACAAAAAAATCTTCTATGAACTTACCACACTCCTAACAGAATACCTTGTAGTGTTGTCTTTCTAAAATGGGGTCACTTGTGGGGTTCCTAAACTGTCCTGGCATTTTAGAGGCCCTAAACCATGAGGTGTAGTCTTGAAACCAAATGTCTCAAAATGTCTCTGAAATCCTAAAGGTACTCATTGGACTTTGGGCCCCTTAGCGCAGTTAGGATGCAAAAAAGTGCCACACATGTGGTATCGCTGTACTCAGGAGAAGTAGTATGTGTTTTAGGGTGTATTTTTACACATACCCATGCTGGGTGGGAGAAATCTCTCTGTAAATAAACAATTATGTGTAAAAAAAAAAAAACATTGTCATTTATGGAGATATTTCTCCCACCCAGCATGGGTATGTGTAAAAATACACCCCGAAACACATGATACTACTTCTTCTGAGTACGGCAATACCACATGTGTGGCACTTTTTTGCAGCCTAACTGTGGTAAGGGGCCCAAAGTCCAATAAGCACCTTTAGGCTTTACAGGGGTGCTTACAATTTAGCACCCTCCAAAATGCCAGGACAGTAAACACACCCCACAAATGACCCCATTTTGGAAAGTAGACACTTCAAGGTATTCAGAGAGGGGCATGGTGAGTCCGTGGCAGATTTCATTTTTTTTTTGTCACAAGTTAGCAGAAATGGAAACTTTTTTTTTTTGTCTCAAGTAGAGATGCGAACGGTTCCAGGCGAACTTTGGGGGTTCGCGTTCGCCTGCACCAGGCGAACTTTTGCAGAAGTTCGATTCGCCCCATAATGCACTATGAAGGTCAACTTTGACCCTCTGCATCACAGTCAACAGGCACATTGTAGCCATTCAGGCTACACTAAGCCCTGGAGCCCCACTCCCCCTTATATAAGGCAGGCTCACCGGCCATTACACTCACTTGTGTGCCTGCTAGAGACATACTAGGGACAGCTGCTGCAGACTTGTTCTTCTAGGGACAGATTAGTTAGGCTCTTGGCTGCTTATCTTGCTCCTGGCTCATTGTTATTGCTTTTATAGCACCCCTCAATAGCTCTTTTCAGAGCTCATTCTGTACTTTTTTTTTCTGTGTGTCAAACTGACACTTTTGTTGCATGCAAAGCCTTGCAATTGATAGTGTGTGTGCCACTTCCAGCAGCCCAGCACATTCAGTGACTACCTGTGTGTGTGACAGGGAGCTGCACATTGTACTACCCAGTACTGCATATATTGCAGTACCTGTTGTGTTTACTTAACCCACCTCATCACTGCATCTTACTACCTGTTGTGTTGAGTGAACCCACCTCACTGCATCTAAGTACCTTTACTGTTCAGTGAACCCAGCTCACTGCATCTTACTACCTGTTGTGTTGAGTGAACCCACCTCACTGCATCTAAGTACCTTTACTCTTCAGTGAACCCAGCTCACTGCATCTTACTACCTGTTGTGTTGTGTGAACCCACCTCACTGCATATACCTAGCATCTACCCGAGATGGACAAAATGGACAAACCAGGTAGAGGAAGAGGTAGAGGCAGACCAAGAGGAAGGCCACCAGGCACCGGCATGTCTGTGCGAGGTAGTGTTGCTGTGATTTCGTGCGGACCTGCCCCAAACTACAGTGCTCAGAAGAAGGCACGTGCCATCACTTCCCAAGATCAGGACGTGCTTGACTATTTAACACAGAACACCTTTTCTCCTGCAGCCACCAGCACTACAACAAGCACCAGATCCACTGCATTTGACACTTTGCAGGAGTTATTTGGTGGTGGTGGTGAAATCACTGATTCCCAGCCACTACTGCAACAACAAGAAGAAGGCGCAGGTACACCACCTCATACGTCTGAGTTAGGTGGCGATAGTATGGATGTAACGTATGAGGAGGGGGATGATGAACCACCTGAAGTTGGTGCAGTTGAGGAGGTGTCTGAGGAAAGCGAAGCTGGCCAGGAGGATTATGATGACTATTATACGGATACCACATATGTTCCCGGTAGAGGAGATGACCAGGGGGACAGTTCAGAGGGGGAGTCAGAGAGGAGTAGGAGGAGACGACTCCATGATAGAAGCAGAGGGAGCTCGTCCTCCGAAACAGCTGGGGGCAGTGTCCGGCGCCATGTATCGCCAGCTATGGCCAGCCAGCCAACATGCCCTTCAACGTCAGCTGCTGATGCCACCGTAGCGCCATCACCCCAGGGGGGTTCAGCGGTTTGGAAATGTTTTCACGTGTGTGTCTCAGATCGGAGCAAAGCCATCTGTTGTCTCTGCCAGCAAAAATTGAGCCGTGGAAAGGCCAACTCTCACGTAGGGACAAGTGCCTTACGAAGGCACCTGGAGAGAAGGCACAAACAGCTATGGCAAGAACACCTGAGGAAAAGCAGCACCCCACAAAAGACAAGCCACCCTCCTTCTCCTCTTCCTCCTTCAGGTGCATCGTCTTCATCCACTTTCTCCCGTGAGCCTTCACAGCCACCCTCCTCCACACCGCCTCTTCCCTTCAGTGGTTCCTTCTCCTCTGACCACAGCAGTACCCAGCTGTCCGTGAAGGAAGTATTTGAGCGTAAGAAGCAAATGTCTGCCAGTCACCCTCTTGCCCGGCGTCTAACAGCTGGCGTGGCAGAACTATTAGCTCACCAGCTATTTCCATACAAGCTGGTGGAGTCTGAGGCTTTCCGTAAGTTTGTGGCCATTGGTACACCGCAGTGGAAGATACCAGGCCGCAATTATTTTTCACAAAAGGCCATACCCAAACTGTATCGTGCAGTTGAGAGGCAAGTGGTGTCATCTCTGGCACACAGCGTTGGGTCAAGGGTCCACCTGACCACGGATGCCTGGTCTGCCAAGCACGGGCAGGGCCACTACATTACATACACAGCCCACTGGGTCAACCTGGTGACCGATGGCTGCAAGCAGGGAGTGCGTGGCTGTGCAGTGGACCGACTTGTCACACCTCCACGGCTTGCAGGCAGGCCTCCAGCCACCTCCTCTCCACCTGCTACCACCGCTTCACTGTCATCATCCTCCTCCTCCTTCTTGGCTGGTGCCGTGATCTCCTCTCCAGCTACACAGCCCCAGCACCCCAAGGCCTATGCTGCATGCCAGGTACGACGGTGTCACGCAGTGTTAGACATGTCTTGCCTGAAAGCGGAGAGTCACACTGGAGCAGCTCTCCTGGCTGCTCTTAAAAAACAGGTGGAGCAATGGCTGACCCCGCACAAGCTTGAGATGTAACGTGGTGTTTGACAACGGCAGCAATCTCATTGCTGCGTTGAATTTGGGAAAGCTGACACACATACCCTGTATGGCACATGTGATGAATCTGGTCATGCAATGATTTGTGTCCAAGTACCCAGGCTTAGAGGACGTCCTGAAGCAGGCCAGGAAGTTGTGTGGGCATTTCAGGTGCTCTTACAAGGCCATGGCACACTTTGCGGACATTCAGCGTAGAAACAACTTGCCGGTGAGACGCCTGATTTGCGATAGCCTGACTCGCTGGAATTCCACCCTGCTGATGTTCTCTCGCCTGCTAGACCAGGAGAAAGCCGTCACCCAGTACCTGTATCATTACAGTACAAGGACACAATCTGAGAGGATGGGGATGTTGTGGCCCAACAACTGGACACTGATGCGAAATGCATGCAGGGTCATGGAGCCCTTTGAGGAGGTGACCAAACTGGTGAGTCGCGATGAGGGCACCATCAGCAACTTGATCCCCTACGCCTACTTCCTGGAGCGTGCCGTGCATAGAGTGGTGGATACAGCTGTGGAGGAGCGTGAACGAGAACAGTTACAGCAGCAGGAGTCGTGGGAGTGATTTACATCCGAACCCGATGTTTCCACAACACCTGCGGCAGCACAGAGGGGGGAGAAGAAGGAGGAGGAAGAAGAGGAGTCATGTGGGGGAGGAGAGGAGTCAGACTCTGATGATGGTGATGATGAGGAAGGTGTTTCTGTGGAGGAGGAAGAGGCGGCGGAAGAAGAACAACCGCGGCAGCCGTCACAGGGGGCTTCTGCTTCTCCACGTTCCCGTAGTATTGTTCGTGGCTGGGGGGAGGAAGAGGAGTTGCGTCCCATCACTGAGGAAGAGCAAGAGGAGATGGAGAGTACGTCTGCATCCAGCTTTGTGCAGATGTCCTCTTTCATGTTGTCCAGCCTGTTGAGGGACCCCCGTATCAAAAAACTCAAGGCGAATGACCTGTACTGAGTGGCCACGCTACGAGACCCTCGGTACAGGCACAAAGTGGCGGACTTGTTACCAACTCAACAGAAGGCCGAAAGGATGCAGCACTTGCAGAACAAGCTGTCGATGATGCTTTACAATGCATTTAAGGGTGATGTGGCTGCACAACGCAATCAAGGTACCACTGGCAGTAACCCTCCTCCTCCCAAGTCCATGCAGGCAAGGACAGGACGCTCCAGCGATCTCAGGGTGATGTCGGACATGCGGACATTCTTTAGTCCAACTCCTCGCCATAGTCCTTCCGGATCCACCCTTCACCAACGCCTGGACCGGCAGGTAGCCGACTACCTGGCCTTGAGTGTGGATGTAGACACTGCGAAAAGCGACGATGAACCCTTGGACTACTGGTTGTGCAGGCTTGACCTGTGGCCAGAGCTGTCCCAATTCGCCATACAACTTCTCTCTTGCCCTGCCGCAAGTGTCCTGTCAGAAAGGACCTTCAGTGCAGCTGTAGGCATAGTTACTGAGAAGAGAAGTCGCCTAAGTCACGACAGTGTTCAGTACCTGACCTTTATCAAAATGAATGAGGAATGGATCATGGAGGGCTACTGTACGACCGAAGACTAAGTCAGTCCCCACACACAGCATCTCTGCCTGCAGGCCGCTTGCCTTCTCCGCCACCACCAACAGGGTCCAGGACTCTAGGCGGATTCCTGAATTTTTAAGGCTGCTGCTTGCAGCAGCCACTACACTAATTTTTCTGGTGGGTGTACATGCCTGCCTAATTTTTCTGGCTGCACTGCGGGCGGCTGCAACAAATAAACAAAAGGCATGTACATGTGCCCATCCCCCTTCGTGATCATTACCTTGCCGCAGTGAAGGGGCTTGCGTATCACAATGAAGCAATGACCGCCGGCTATTTGAGTGACTCGGGTGGGGGTGGCACACAAAAGATAATAAGGTCGTTGCTTCATTGTGGTCAGACCAAATTTGATCAGCTGGACAGTCACTGTTGATCTATAATTGAGCTACCACAGCCCGGCTACCATATGGGCTTGAAAAACGTCACGGCCTACACTCTGGCCATGGTGCGCACCAGTCCAGCACGGACGTCACTACGCAAACAGCTGTTTGCGGTGCGTTACACGGTGCGTTTGGTGTGTCAGTGTGAAGCAGATCTCTAATTACACTCCCTGATTGATGTATACACATGCAAGATGTTTGAAAGCACTTTAGGCCTGCAACTTAGCATTCAATGTGATTTCTGCCCTTAAAACGCTGCTTTGCGTCAAATCCAGATTTTTCCCCGGGACTTTAGCCATGTATCTCACTCCGCCATGCTCCCCTCCAGGTGTTAGACCCCTTGAAACATCTTTTCCATCACTTTTGTGGCCAGCATAATTTTTTCTATTTTTCAAAGTTCGCATCCCCATTAAAGTTTATTGCGGTTCGCAAACTTTACCGCGAACCGAACCTTCCTCCGAAAATCGGAGGTTCGCGACATCTCTAGTCTCAAAGTGTCATTTTCTGCTAACTTGTGACAAAAAATAAAATCTTCTATGATTCACAGAGGTGCTTAATTCACTGCACATTGATTGCTGTGTTTGTTGTCCCCGTTTTATTGCCTGAAGAAGTGGGTCTGTTCCCACGAAACGCGTTGCAGATTTTGGGGTACTATTGAATAAATGTATTCGTTTGATTTGGTGACAGATCTTGGTGTCTAATTATTGAGGGGAAGTCCACCACTTTCCCTCTCGGCAATTTTTAACAATTTTATATTACTTTTATTCTGCTAGCGCCTCTGATCACCTACCAGTATAAAATCTTCTATGAACTCACCATGCCTCTCAGTGAATACTTTGGGATGTCTTCTTTCCAAAATGGGGTCATTTGGTGGGTATTTATACTATCCTGGAATTTTAGCACCTCATGAAACATGACAGGTGCTCAGAAAAGTCGGAGATGCTTCAAAATGGGAAAATTCACTGTTGGCACCATAGTTTGTAAACGCTATAACTTTTACCCAAACCAATAAATATACACTGAATGTTTTATTTTTATCAAAGACATGTAGCACAATAAATTTGGACAAAAATGTATACAGAAATTTTACTTTATTTGACAAATTTTATCACAGAAAGTTAAAAAAAATCATTTTTTTGACAAAATTCATGTCTTTTTTGATGAATATAATAAAAACTAAAAATCTCAGCTGCAATCAAATAGCACCAAAAGAAAGCTGTATTAGTGACAAGAAAAGGAGGTAAAATTCATTTAGATAGTAGGTTGTATAACCGAGCAATAAACCGTTAAATCTGCAGTGGTCTGAATGGAAAAAAAGGCTCTGGCCCTTAAGGGGTAGAAAAACTGTGGTCCTCAAGTGGTTAAAGCACTTTAGGCCTGCAATTTAGCATTCAATGTGATTTCTGCCCTTAAAACGCTGCTTTGCGTCCAATCCAGATTTTTCCCCGGGACTTTTGGCATCTACAGTATCCCACTCCGACATGCCCCCTCTAGGTTTTAGACCCCTTGAAACATCTTTTCCATCACTTTTGTGGCCAGCATAAATGTTTCTCATTTTCAAAGTTCACCTCCACATTGAAGGTCTATTGCGTTTCACAAAAGTTTGCGCAAATTTAATGTTTGTCCAAGGTTCGCAAACCCGGTTCACGTGAACCTAAAATCGGAGGTTCGGGACATCTCTATTCCAGTCCCGAGGCTTCTGATACATTTAAAGTGACAGCAAGTGCAGGGACCTTTGCATTATCAAATATTGCAAGGCTCAAAACCAAGTGTATCAACATAACAGCTAAATGCACCATGGCAAAGAGTACCTGTCTTAGAAGTGGCTGCAGATAGAGCTTCCTGATACATTTAAAGCGACAGCATATGCAGGGGCCTTTGCATTATCAGTAATTGCAATCAGTAATTGTAATCAATGAGTGACTTTCCTGAGTTTAGTCATCACCTAAATGTGCATAATTACTATAAGAAATAAAATTACGTTCGTTTACGTAACTAAAATAACTTTGTTTCTATAGAAAACATGAAATTACTAAATTTCGCATTAAACACAAACTTGTGTCGAAAGGCGAAATTACGAAACCGAAATGTCGCTTACGGAATTCTGAATTACAGTTTGTATGGCAATTATGAAATTACGAATTTGTGTCGTAGCGCAAAATTTGCGTCCGTAATTAGGAAACACGAGATTTTGAAAATTTCTGCTCAACACTAATGCCAGTTTTTTACATAATGTATATTTTCCTTGAGCCCAACCTTTTTTCAAATTACTTTTGAAAATGTAGGACAGAAATTTTGGTCATGTCACTTATTGCCATGAGATTTTTTCCTATTTCAAAGTCATCTCAAGGAGTCCAGAACCTTTGCTGGTGCTTGTAGGAAGTTAGTATAAATGATTGGCACGTTTTCCATTCTGCACATTCCACTGAGCTGGGAAGAGAACTGAGGACATGAGAAGTGAGAGGGAGTGACTTAATAGTAGGCTGCATCATGTTGCCGTATTTTGAAAGGGGAGTCTAACCACTTTCCGACCACCATACTTGAACATGCGAGTCCCCCCCCACCCCTCCCTCTGCGCAACACCCATAGGTGCATCCCCTGCCCTGAAAAACAGATTTTTTGGGGGGAACGTCTGTTTTCCACTGATAGGTGCTGAAACAGACATCCATTTTGCAGGAAGTGGTTAAAGAGGAACTGTAACATAAAAATATCCCCTGGGGGGTACTCACCTCGGGTGGGGGAAGCCTCCGGATCCTAATGAGGCTTCCCACGCCGTCCTCCATCCGTCAGGGGTCTCGCTGCAGCCCTCCGTGGAGTCCGGGCAGCGGTGACGTCATTATTTACCTTCCTGGCTCCTGCGCAGGCGCTCTGACGGCTTTCCATTCCGAACTACACGGAAATACCCGATCGCCGTCGGGTCCGCTCTACTGCGCAGGCGCAAGTTTCCTGCGCCTGCGCAGTAGAGCGGACCCGAATGAGATCGGGTATTTCCGTGTAGTTCGGAATGGAAAGCCGCCACAGCGCCCCCGCTGGAGCCAGCAAAGGTAAATATTGAAATGACAGTCGGCACAGTCGCCGGCTGTTCGGAGGGCTGCGGAGAGACCCCCGTGGGACAGAGGACGGCGTGGGAAGCCTCATTAGGATCCGGAGGCTTCCCCCACCCGAGGTGAGTACCCCCCAGGGGATGTTTTTAATGTTACAGAGTCTCTTTAAAGTCATGATAGTAGAACATTAGGATTTACCACTTCTGACTTATCCACGGATATATAGTAAACACTGCCTTGCATAGACAGTTTTTCAAGTGAACTGTAATTTGCTAACTAATTTGCATTTTTTTTCCTTTTTAAAATGTGCATCCTTCCACAAAGCTAGATTTTATTTTATTTTTTTTGAATCTCAATATATTTTTATTGAAGTTTTTCAATACAAAATAGAATGCATAGCATGAGAATATATAACAGATATGAAATAGAAGCAGTAAGCGCCCCTTTAATGCATAAGGTGCTGTCTAACAAACAAATATATATAGCGCTTACATACATTGATTATCCATTCAATCAAAAACTAAGGCTACTTTCCCACCAAGACGTTGCATTTTAGGTGACATTATGGTCGCATAACGTGCCCCTAACGCAACGCATGGTGGTGTTGAAGTAGGACGTCAGATTGAGCCGCTCTCAAAGCAGCCACTCCGGATCTTTTTAAGGATTTGGATCATTTGAATCAGATCTTTGAACCAAATCATTTGAATCATTTTACTAGGGAAGCAGACTGGGTGAAATGACTAGCAGGACAGGACTTTCCCTGCACTGTACATTCTGTATGTTCCTGTTTCTTCCAGACAGACATCTACTGTGAACTGAATCTTTCATTGTGATGATCCGGATGATTTGACTCACAAAAAAGATCCGGATCAAATGAATGATTCATTCATGATCCGGACAACACTACAGTCCAGTGAATACTAATTAGCCATGTGGCTGGTCTCGGAGGAGGAGGGGAGACCTCCTCCTCCAACATTACTGATCATGTGCAAACAGTCTAACGTGGCTTAGCCCAGTATAACTTACAGCATGCAGCACTTTGTTTAAACGTGCTGCGTTACTAAGTAACGCAACGTGGGCACTGTGAACAGCCCATTGATTTATCCTTGCTGTGAGTTAGGCTGCGTTACTGGCTGCTGTAACGTGGGACTTTAACATCCCACTGTGAAACCAGCCTTAAGCCAATAAATCCAATATGATGTACATTCAGGTAACTATAAGCCTCGTAGTTGCCAATTAAATTTTAAGTACAAATCAATCCAAAGGAACTTTAATATACCAAAATAAGTATAACAATCATGCACAAATAAAACAAACAAACTAAAATTGTTTCTACCTCTCTAACCCATTTAAGGATTTTCATCCTGACTGAGGTAAAGTATTAGCTCGTCGTATTAGCTTGTCTGAGCAATGGGACGGGGGTAGCACAGGGAAAGTCAGCAGGGAGAGGGGGTGTGGGGGATTAGATGGTAATCTCCATATTGGGACTCTGGTCTGCCTGCATGTTTCACAAGTTATATGAATCCATTAAATCGAGTTGGGCTAAATTGAAATGGTCATAAATTTGTCGCCAATCTATCCTATGAAGAGGGACTTTTATCATCGGTGTTGATAGAGGAGTTTGGCATTCCTCCATCTCTAGGTTGTAACAGGTGGCATAAATGAATTGAGATAAAGAAATAATATATTTGCAATTCCAGCTTGCAAGGATTAGTTGGATTGTATTTCTCCAGTATATCAAGAGAATTTGTTATATAGCAATCAAAAGTAATGCCATCTAGGGAGATAGTAAAAAGTTATTATTTGTAGTAACTAATATTATCTGGGAAACTATTTTCCAAACGTTTTGGGTTAATGGACATTCCCATACTACAGTATGTGGAAGACAAATCTACTCCAGGCTTTCTGAGTGGCATCAATGGTCAGGCGGGATGATACTCTAGGTTAACACAGGTTTTATTAGCATGGTTTGACCACCAATGTTTCACCATGTTTAGTATACATGTCTGATGGTACCTATAGAGATTTGGAAGACCATAGCCCCCCTTTTTTAAGGAGTGTATGAAGGGTGGTGAAATCAAGTCTGTACCTCTTTTCTTACCACGCATACAGTATTTTGATATCCGTTTATTCATCCCTGTACAGAATTGATTGGGTAGGTCTAAAGGGATTGTGCAAAATAAATAAAAGATTTTAGGTTATACTGACATATTGTATGCTGCAGTTATCCCTAATAATGAGCTCTTAAACTTCCCCATGCAAGTGAGGTCTGAATGGATTTTTGTAATAAGGGGGAAAGTTAGCCTTATACAGGTCCTTATGATGAAGTGGAATCTTAATACCTAGGCGTAATATTTGTTCTTTCACCAAGTGGAAAATAAATTTAGTTGAGATGACTGAATTTAGGTGTGGGTTGATGTTAATGCACATTAATAAGTATTTTCTCCCATTTACCTTATATTTCGAGAGTTGAAAGAATGTGACTAGAGCTTGCCTTAATCTGAGAGGATCTAGGGCCTGCAGATCCCTCTATAGAAATGGCAATGGAAGCATGATCATTCCATGTACTGCACCCAATCTCAGATTTAGCAATAAGCTGTAGTAGTTTCCTATCTGTTTAAAAACAAAAACAAACTGTCAATCCTGGAATAGGATATGTGCACATGTGAGAAAAAAGAGTAATTCCTCTTCTCACTATGCTGTGCCCTCAATACATCATCGAGTTCTTGCTTTAGGTGAAGCTACTGCAAGGAGGAAGTAGTGATAGATTTTTTTGTTGCTATAATAAAGCCTTGGATTTAGGCAGCACCAACAGCTAGATTGGTTATGTTGAGAGGCCTGATTTCTTTCAATAGGTGAGCAATAAATTAATTTTGGTTAGAGTTTTCTGCATAGAGGTTGACCAGAGTTAGTTTAATGTTATTCACTGAGCATAGAATTATCAAGTTTCGGCCTTGATCATCTTCCACTGTGGTGGGAATGTTTATTGTAACCTCTTATTTGAAAGCTTCCAGGATGCCTCTCTTCTTTTTAGAGAAGGCGCTGTGTAGGACTGTATGGGTATGCCCCTTTTTAAAATATGTCTCCTGGGCAAAAAGGTATCTGCTTTTATGGAGAGTGCCTCTTTCCAAAACATCTTCCTCGTGAAGTGGCAGTTACACCCTTTGATATTACAACAAATTTCAGGGAAATTTCAGGGACATTTTAAAAGGTGATACAAGAGAATAAAGAAGACCTTTCTGACAGTTTTTAGTAGAGAGATCATTAGCAGATATCAATACCAATTCAGGGGTGTGGGTAAGGTAAAATAAGCTCTAAGCTTAAGCAGAGCTATCCCAGGTTTGGGCAAATAACTAGGAAGTTAACATGGAAGGATTGTATAGATCACAAACAAATGGGATACAATTCCTCTGAATTTCAGGTTTGACCAATGGTTACGGTCCTCTAGATCTGCAGCTTTAATTCTAAGCCAATCAATGTTGGATTAGTGTGCTTCAATCATGTCCACTGCATTATTGTGTTCATTAGTAAGTTTAGTGATTTGCTCCTAAAGAGAGATTCTGTTCCCCGGAGAGCTGACAGTTTGTTGTAAGTTGTGAGTGAGTGGTACCTAAGAGCTCCTTAGATAGAGAGGTTTTGACTGAAAGCATGAGGTCCTTCATAGAAGTCTGCTATGTTATTCTTTTCTAGACTGCAGGTAAGGCTTCTATGCAGGGAATGAGAGGGGGAGGCTCATTAAGAGTCAGTGATTCTTGCTCGTGGGCATCAGCCATCCTTTATTTACCTGGGCTGCGGGCTAATGGGGGGTCGGTACCTAGTGAGGAATGTCCTGATCCAGTGGGTAAAAGAGCTGGAGCTTCAGTGCAGGAGTTAGTCTTTGCCATCAGTGCGAGGATGCCAGCGCCATGTTTGTCAGAGCTGCTTTCACCAGGCCTGCATGCTGGCGAAAATGTTTGGCAGTTATTATAGCTTAATGTCTAATTTGTTCTCTCTTTTTTCTGGTGTCCACCTCCATGGTGTCCTCCTCGGCTGATAGGGTAATGTTGCAAGGCTCTAGCAGTGTGGTAATTGTAGCTTTTGGCCTGGTACGGGGAGAGCTGATTCGCTACACGTCCACCATGAATGAAAGCTGGACACACCCATCCTGATTAATTTTGAATAGCAATGATACGGGCTGCTGAAAATGGTCAAAAACACAGTTTCCGAGCCATTCAAAGGACGTTCTGCAAAATTTTAGTAATTGTTTAGACCTTTAATACTAAACAAAGTCTTTATGGTAAATATTTAATTAGCATTACAATAAATGACCAGGGAGAGAGCTACTGACATGGAAGAAGGTAAAACAATGTATATGAGAGGGGACAAGAGGAAAAGTGGTGTAGTTTTTTATTTGAACGCTATATATAATAATATGAATTTCTCAAAGCATAGAGTGACAGACACTTTATAATAAATAATAATTATAGTTATCCTACAATCCCAACTCACTTAGTAATTACGATGTCTACTTTGTTAATAATAGAGAATAATCTATTTCTGCTGCATGTCTCTTATACTGTATAACTTATACTTAGTTTCATTTTGTTTTGATTGATTTGTAATAGAACAATAGTAGCATTTATTACAACTTTATTATTAATATATTCATGTAAAGGCTACTACATTTCTAAGAGCTTATTATAACTAAATCATTAGCACAATAAAGAATCTAATATGACTGAAAAAAAAACCACACTGAAAAAAACACACTAAGGCTCCCTGCACACTACATGTGATTCCGATTTTGAATTGATTTTCACATGCAATTCCGATTCTTAATCAGTCCTGCATGCTGTGTTTTTTCTTCGTTTTTCTTTTTAATAGCATCCATGGAAAATTGGAATCGCAAATTGGAATCTCAAATTGGATTTGCATTGTGCAGGGAGCCTAAGGCCTCTTGCACACTACATGTGATTCCGATTTTTTTTATACGTCCGATTTTGGATTCCGATTAAAAATCTTAGCAGCAAGGAGTACGTTTTTTAATCGGAACCCAAATCGGATCAGATAAAAAATCGGAATCGCATGTAGTGTGCAAGAGGCCTAACAGTTATTTAACCGATTTTTAAATAACTGTAAGTAGTGTTAAAGAACTGAATTAAAGCCCCAGATAACACTGTCATTCAGATTCAGGAACAAATAAAATGTATCTGCAATATCAAAGGCAAAACGGGGGTGGGGAATACGGGAGGAAACAAAGAGTCAATTAAGTGTAGTTCCTCCCCCTGGTCCATATGCAATTAACTTTTTCTCCTGAGTTGTCTCCTAGGTGATATTTTCAAATTTGTCAATAAAATGGCTTTTACCGCCAACAAGCAAGGAAATACTCTAAGGGCTCATTCAGACTATACGCGCTGCCTTGCGCTTTTTGGCAGCGCGTATAGTGTGCGACACGCAAGAACGGTAGAAGGGCATAGACAGCCCTTCTACCGTTCCCATCATATGCGCTCTGCTGCCTGCATTTTGGGGAATTGCAGTGCAGATTCCATTCATTGTAATGAATGGGATCTGCGTCGCAGCGCATAGTAGCGCAGATGGCGTGCGATCGTAGGCATTGCGTTCAAGTAATACTACACCTGAAAAAAAAAAACAAACAGAATTAACACACACTTACATTATAAATCTATTGTTTACCTCCCACCCTCCCAAAAGTACCCAAATAAAATGTTTAGTATAAAAAAAAAACCATTACAATAAAAAAAAAAAAAAACATGTAAATATTTACCTAAGGGTCTAAACTTTTTAAATATCAATGTAAAGATGAAATATTTCTATATTTTTTTTATTTTAAACTTGTAAATAGTGATAGATGCAAAATGGAAAAAATGCACCTTTATTTCCAAATAAAATATTGTCGCCATACATTGTGATAGGGGCATAATTTTAACGGTGTAATAACCGGGACATATGGACAAATACAATACGCTAGTTTTAATTATGGAGGCATGTATTATTTTAAAACTATAATGGCTGAAAACTGAGAAATAATGAATGTTTCCATTTTTTTCTTATTCTTCCTGTTAAAATGCATTTACAGTAAAGTGGCTCTTAGCAAAATGTACCCCCCAAAGAAAGCCTAATTGGTGCGGAAAAAACAAGATATAGATCAGTGCATTGTGATAAGTAGTGATAAAGTTATAGGCTAATGAATGGGAGGTGAACATTTCTCGCGTGAAAACAACGGAACCTGAATGGGTTAATGTTTATGCACTGCCCACCCTCCTATCAGTCTTCAGACACTCCCATCCAGCTCTGCAGTAGAAGGTGCATTGTCTCAGCATGAGAAATATTGGCCAATCAGAGAGGAACAGAGGTGTAGCAGGGGAAAACAGGGGGGGGGGGGAGGCTTCAGCCAATCAGGATGCATTAGTTAAGTCTTTTGAAAGCAAGTTAAAGAAGCAAAAAAAGACAACCCAGCATGCCCTGCAACTTCCTTTGTGCAGCAATGTATCAAATAAGAGTCAGGTAAACTGGGGAATGATCATTTATCAACAAGAAAAGTAATAGTGATTTTAACTTCTGGATTGCCTGGTTAGCATCCTTATTACTTGTTTACTAGATAAAAATAAAGAATTGATTTTTTATTTTATGCCCAACAGTTACACTTTAACATTGTGTTAATATACACAGGAACAAAGTCTGAAGAAGAATTATTAGCCTAAAGCTTACTTTTTATTTACCTCCAAATAATCCAATAAATGATATCATTCTGATTCAAAACTTCTTGCTTTTACTGATGGCTAACACAGTACAATATACTACTGCTTCTAAAAGTCTCTGATGAGATAAATAGATTGCATTAGGATGAATAATTAGCCACATTTCTAAACAAACTAAGCAAATGTGGAAGTTAGAATGCAAAAAATCAGTCATTTAAAAAAAAATACTCAAAAGGAAAATCCTGTATCTTCAAAAATAGTTTTTCAAAAGAAATGAAAGGTGACTTTTTTTGCAAGCCAACATAACTGCAGCAAGAACAGATTAGAACTTACAATGAACATGACAACTGACCAGCTTATACTTGTTCCAGAGTTAAAATCATTGCATTTATAGCTAACTTTCTCACCAATGTGGGGCAAGTTACACTGCAGGGTAGTTACTCTTCTCAAAAAAGAGGGATAATCATCCTGGTAGAAAAATACGCTGACTTCAAATGCAATACAAACACATCCAAAGCAAGATCTAAAGAAGTGAAAAGATGTGAAAGCTATTACTATTTCCCCAGCTCATCTCTTTTCAGGCATTCCCTTCCATAGACATGTTCAAATTTAAAACTACAAAGTACAGACAGAGAGGGACGATCAATTTGCTACATACTTGTAATGGATAAGAAACCAAAATAAGTCAAACTAAATTATGAGAGTAAATGACCTGCTAGGAAGCATAATACTAAATTCAAAGAACAGTTAAGAGTTTTCTTTGATCTTTTTAGCTTCACAGAGTGAAATTTAAAATCTGTATTTAATATTTGATTGCATATGCCAGTTTAATTTCTAACATCACAAATCATTTTAAATTGTGGTACATTCTAAGTTGGTATTTCTTTGAAAGGCTTACTTGCTCATTTAGCACTGAGCAAGGACTCTTTAAAATATGCTGACACATTTAGAGAGTTGGATTCAACACACAAGGGAAATTTGCTTATCTTAATTTGAATCTTCTAAAATACACAATTGTACGACAGTCATAAAACTTTGTGTTTTGACACACAAGGCTACCGTGTGTTTACAGGTATGTCAAACAACATACTGATAGGCTTGAAATTGAATCTTAGTTCATTTAAAATAAATAAATATGACTAATATTGAATACTATGCAGTACTACTACCGATACCTTCTTAGCAAGGCTTCAATGTTCCACTGATTTCATGTAGTTACTTTGAAGCCCAGATACCATCCATGCCCATGCTGTGAAGAAGCCTTTGTACTATTGGGAAGGCCAAAACATATATTAGATAACATAGAGTATCATAGAAGTCAAAAGGGTTTGTCAACCCAAATGTAAAAAAACAAACAGAGGAGCACTCTGCATTGTGTTACCATTTATTGAATGAGTATACGCAAGGATAAAAGAAACACTTACTAGAAAGAAGTATGAAATGAGCCTTAAAAGGGGACCAGCCCCATGAATACAGGCAGTTCCTTCCCCTGTGGCCAACAGTGGTGGTCATCCAGGATGGTATGTGGACCTCAGGTGACTCCATCTGGTGAACGTGTGTCAGAGATGTCACAAAACATTTCAGCATTCCCATGCCTTCGTCAGGTTAACCGACGGAGGCACCTGAGATCCTCATACCATCCTGAGGTCCACACACCATTCCGGATGACCACAGTTGTTGGCCACAGGGGAGGGACAGGCTGCCACCTGAGGACATATTTAAGGGGCTGGTCCCCTTTTAAGGCTCATGGCACATTTCTTTCTAGTAATTGTTTATTTTATCCTTGCATATACTAATATACGGTAATATATGGTAACACACTACGGAACGCTCCTCCATTTGTTTCTTTTTTTTCTTGTACTGTAGTCACATTGATACCTTTCAGCCGGGGTTGAGGAGCAGCTGTAGTAGAGTGTGCACTACTGAACACTGCCTGGGGGAGATTAGTGCAAGGTTTCACGTCCCTTGTGATTCCTCAATCCGATTGTCCTGTATCTTTTGTAAACGCAATGAGGCTTTGTGCAGGCTTGTTCTTTTGTTTACAGAAAGGCAGAAGGGAAGATGCCACAACGCTCATTCTCAAGTATCTGGATTATTTAAAAAGAATGTGTGACATTTTTTTATTTCATTTTACCTTTTTTTTTTTTTACTAACAAACAATTTAATAAATATGCATTTTTTTTCCTGTATAAAACCAGGAAAATCTGAAATATTACAAATATTTATTTTTGGGAAACGTAGAGCACTGTCTATGGTTTTGACTGCTGTGTAATAAAGATAATATGTCTTGATGGCAAACAGCAAGGCCTAATTATTGGTAACCATTTCAGGAAATTTGACTTGACTGGATTGTTAAAGACCCGTTTAAGAGATCAGCAAAGACAGGCAGTTTTCTGTCTTCTAATCGTCCTAACCAAGGAGATCCATTGTGTTTTGTCACAAAGAGACTCTGAAATAGAAAAGTATAAATCATAACCCGTGTTCCCAGTATTAAATCAAAGGAAAAAAAATGTTGACTGGGATGTTACAGGGCAAATGAGTAAATTTCTGTCTAGGCTATGTATGTATTGAATTTTATGTCACAAATATATATGGTTCCAAAATAGCTATTTTCAGAAGACAGCTGTGAAAGCAGTCACTATAATAAAACAAAGGTTTATTAACAATGGAATAGAGAAGGTGGCCATTCTTTTCTAGGGACCATGGAGGCACCATGGAGGACATTATTGGACCACAGATGGATATAGCACAGTTATTGGCAAATCTTCTCATATTGTTTAGTGTGGATACTGCATAGGGGGGTGTCGAGTCTATGTTATACAATGGCAGTATCTCATATATAACCTGTGGAATATTTATCTCCGGTGTGGGCTCAGATGAGCAGCAGAACTAGTCAAGTTTTATTCATGTTGCTTTGAATTTGGCCAATCACATTCAACAGGAAGTTCATGTGATTGGACCAGTTATAAGCTGCCTATGGGCCTGTGAAATGTGTCAATGTTTCTTGATATTCAAACCAAGAGGTAAAGCTTCTTTTAATAAAACAAATATTTTGTATTATTTATAAGGAAATATTAACCTATTGGGGACCGCCGCAGGTTGAATCAACGTCCGGCAGGGGGTGGTACAGTTCAGACCGGACGTTGATTCAACGTCCGCGCTAAAGAACCGCTCCCAACGCAATCGTGCGCACCCGGAGGGGGAGATTAAGCTGTCATATGACAGCTGGCATCTCCCCTCAGTGATCAGCAGCCATCGCGTATGGCTGCTGATCACGTGATCACTACGATCGCCATCGGACAATAGTGATCACTTTGACAGCGGCGACGGCCGGGGGCAGGGGGGAAAAGAAGAGGATCCACTCACCTCCCTGCCGTTCCAGTTACGATCAGCGCCCCTCTCTGCTCTGGCCGGCATCTCTGCTCCGTCTGACGTCAGGGCCGGGTCCCGGCTTGATGACGTCATCAAGCCGCGATCCGACCTGAGCGTCATTTGGAGCGGAGATGCCGGCCGGAGAAGAAGGGGGCTACTGAGGCTCATCGCTGGAGCCTGGAAGGTAAGTGATGGCTTCTGCGCATAGGGGGGACACTTGGCCACACAGAGGGGAGACAGCCCAGCCAGCCACAGATGGGATCTGGCCGCCCGACCCCCCCAAACCGCACGCACCCCCCTCCACCGCAAAATGCCCTGGTCTGAGTGCTTATTAGGTTGCACTGTCAGTTTGCACATTGTTACCATTCTGTAGTGTTTTACCTTGACAAAGGGGACCCCACGGGGCCCTGAAACGAGTCGTTGGTTTATGGAGTGGACGTGTGTCACAATTGGTTGAATAAACCTTGATCTTGGATCGATTGAGTGTGCGGACCTTCTCGATTTGTTGGTCCCTAAGGGAGGTTAGGCAGCCGGTCCCGAAGTGGTTAAAGGACCGCTGTCACGAAAAAGTGTAAAATTTAAAATATATGTATATACATACACATAAGAAGTAAGTTTTCACCAGAGTAAAATGAGCCATAAATTACTTTTCTTCTATGTTGCTGTCACTTACAGTAGGTAGTCGGAATCAGACAGAACCAATAGGCTTTGGCCTAGTCCATCTCTTCATGGGGGATTCTCAGCATGCTCTTTATGCCCACTGCACACCTATTTGGCAGTTGGATGAGGCAACTGCTTTTTACTAAGTGTTTTTGAAAATAAAGAAAACACTGAGAATCCCCCATGAGGAAATGAGCTGGTCTAAAACCTGTCGGTTCTGTAAGATTTCTATTACCTACTGTAAGTCACAGCAGCATCGAAGAAAAATAATTCATAGCACATTTTACTCTGTGAAAAAGTGTACTTCTTATTTTTATGTGTTTACATGTACTTTAAATTGTCTGATTTTCACTATAGTGGTCCTTAAAACAAAATTTGACTTATAGTAACAATATTAAATACATACAGCACATATATTAAAAATATCTATTATCTTTAAAGGGTCATGCACCTTGGGGCAAACATGCCAAACTTATTTACAGCTAATTGTGACTTTGCAGCATCAGTTTTGTGTCGCACAACAGTTCATTTCCTAAGAAAAGAAAAAAAATATTTACACGCAAATGATGTGAAGCCTCACTCTGAGCTTTCTAACTGGCATTTGCAATTTATTTTTGTTTACACTGTATTGTGTTTCCATGTTATTTTATTGAATCGGACCGCAAGTTTCAAAGTTCACAAATCAATAAAGGGGTTCATATTGTATCCAATGGAGTCAGAATATATTAACAGAATGATGGTATCTAATTAGATGTGTACAATGGACTTTGAACCAGGAGAAATCGGCCCAGTGACATGGTACTAGGTCAGATGTCTCAGTATTTACCAGTAGAACAGCAATTATAGTCCAGCTTCTGGCTTTGAGAGGCTCCTCCTGTAGACATTGATGAGCCAAGGGGTAGTTAGTAGCCCCAGGGGCTTAAGTAAAAGTGTAGATTCAACTAACAAGCTTACATTTCTGAAGAGTTAACAGACTGGGTCAAACACATATGGAGCAAGTCATCGTTCCATCAACAGGCAAAGAGCAGACTAATCATTCCAGTCTTGATCAGAATAAATATTAAAGAGAATCTGTATTGTTAAAGTCGCACAAAAGTAAACATACCAGTGCATTAGGGGACATCTCCTATTACCCTCTGACACAATTTCCCCGCTCCTCGCCGCATTAAAAGTGGTTAAAAACAGTTTTAAAAAGTTTGTTTATAAACAAACAAAATGGCCACCAAAACAGGAAGTAGGTTGATGTACAGTATGTCCACACATAGAAAATACATCCATACACAAGCAGGCTGTATACAGCCTTCCTTTTGAATCTCAAGAGATCATTTGTGTGTTTCTTTCCCCCTGTTCTCATGCACTGAAGTTTCAGACTGCTTGTTTCTTCCTGCAAAAAGCATTGCCCTTGTCTGTAATTCTTCAGTATGTGAAAGCCCAGCCAGCTCAGAGAACGATTTATCCAGCTTGTAAAAGATAAGAGAGAAGAGAGAAGCTGCTCTAATCCTAAATAACACACAGGCAGTGTGCATAGAGGGGCCTGGAAGGGGGAGTTCATAGCAGAACCACAACACTGAAGAACTTGGCATCCTTCCAGACACAGGCCGACAAGTCTGACAGGGGAAAGATACATTAATTTATTACAGAGACTGTGATAGCAGAACGTGCTGCAGTAAGCCAGAACACATTAGAATAGCTTTTTGAACTTGTAGGATGATAAAAAACAGGATGCAATTTTTGTTACGGAGTCTCTTTAAGTAAGATATTCAAAAACGTATTACAAACTTGTAACCAACGGCAGACTTACAGGTAAAAGGGAAAAAAAAAGTTTCTTCATTTACTACACAATCTTGTTTATATAGTCTTCCTATACTAACAGTAACCACACATCGAAGCAGGAAAAAAGGTTGCAGGAGCCATCACGGAAAAAAGGCTTCTATAATAAAAAACACATTTTTGCAGCAAGAGAAGGAAATTTGGGCACATGGCGGCGAGTGCCTCAGGGCTGTGAATTGCAATGCTGCAATTTTGGTATCCGCAAGCCATTGCATACACTGTTCAGTAAAATATGCATAGAACAATGTGTTGGGTGAGTGCAGCAATGGATGCATTGTCATTACATAAAATGGCACAACATCTTGGCACATCATCATCTTTGTTACATGTAGATTATGTGCCTTTTTGAATGGAATAGCAATGCATCTGCATGCAGCAGTGCAGTGTGAGCGTAGCAATGGATTCCTGGACTTCTAAACTTAAGACAATATATTGTACTAGGTGCCTAAGGAAGTGGTTGAATAACTCTAAAATAGGCTATCCAAAAACCCGGTCTATATCACTGGTAAATTAATCTTTTCTATTATAAGTGGTAAGCAGCGATGAGCGAAAAAGGTAACATTCTTTTTGGCATTCATTTTTGCGAAAATTATCATAAATTTGATTTTTGAGCTAAAATTTTAGTGAAAAAATGTTCATATTTTTTGCATTTCTATGAACTTTTGTGGGAAATACCAGTTTTTCTCATTTTCGCGATAAAATGAATCTGGTAAAAATATTGTTCTGCATTAAAAACATCAACTTTTCGTGTTTTCAGTTTAAAAATTATCGATGTTTGTATTTTCACGATAAACGCGAAAACGCTAACATTTTTAAAAAAAATCGAGAAAATTTTCTCAAATTGAAAATATCATTTTTGAGGTGAAACACTGGTGGTTAGAGCTTGCATTTCATGCACTGGTCATATGCAGTGAAAATAGCTTTAGTAAAGAAGAGAACTACCGGTATATAGATTCATACCAATCTAGAGTTCAGTGTGTTTTACTAATCAAACTTTCCCAACGTTTGTCTGATCTCTGGGACTCAGAGAGTCCTGATCTTTGCTCCAAATTTGGGATCTCAATATTTACATTTATTGCAGGGCCGAACACCTCCTAAGAAAGTGAATCAAGTTCATCCAGCACGTCAAGCTATAGTGCTTGGACCGGTGTACTAACAAATATGGATACTAACCTTTTCTCCTTAGTCTTCAGGTGTTTTAATTAGGGGTCTGGAGTATTCTTCTAGATCCGAAGAGTTTTTAATTATCTTACCCTTTGGGGTGTCTAATGATTTTCTGACTGCATACAAAATTTTTATGAACTATGACGTGTTGTTATGGTTTTATGCTTACTAAATGTTGTCTGCTTGTGCTATCATTTTAAGCTGTAAAATAAAATGTTCTGGTTTTAACATAAATGAATATCATATGAATGTGTTTAATATGTAAAGTCTTTACTTATTGGTACCATATATATCCCCCTAACCCCTTGCCAACCACTCCATGCTGATTGGCGTGAACGTGGAGGCAGCCCCAGGACCACTCCATGCCAATTGTAAAGTCCTGGGGTGAGGTTTTGTAGGAGATCATGCGTGCCGATGCATGCGCATCTCCGCTTGCATGATGGAGCTCCGCTCTGTCATCGATCTCCCAGTGGCGATCACCGCTAGGAGACTTTTAGATGGCAAAACCACTGTCTACTTACACTGTGCAGCGCTGCAATCTATGGCAATGCTGTACTGGGAACAGCTGTGTGACACAGCTTTCCCCTTGGGCGGCAGGGAAGCGATCCGCTGTCATAGGCTGAAGCCTATGACAGCCGATCACGCTGATTGGCTGGCAGGGGTAGGGAGGGGGGATTAACAAAATAATTTCCAAAATAGCACAATTTATTGAAAAAATAAACAAATAAATATTTGTTAAAAAAATAAATAAATGTTGGTGGAGCAGTTGCAGAAAGGGGGAGATCATTTGTGTGCTAAGTTGTGTGGCCCTGCAGCGAGCCCTTAAAGCTGCAGTGGCCTTATTTGTAAAAAATGACCTGGTCACTAAGGGGGTTTAAGCCCGTGGTCCTGAAGTGGTTAAACATCCCAGAGACCAGACAAATCGATACATGCATTGGGGATTTTTTTTAAAGAAATACTCGCTGAATCTTTGTAAGTACTGTATGCATACTACAGCAAATAGCTCATCATGCCAAGATATCACAAAATGACCAGCTGGCAATCTTCACTATTGACCAGTGCTACTAAATTTAGGATAATACCATCTTGTCAGATAATTAAATGTTTCATAATTCAGGCCATGTTTGCAAAATCACTTACAGCTCTGAGTAAATTAGGCAATTAGGTCTGAAATGGACACATTTGCAATCAACTGGCTGCATTCTTAACTTCCCTAAGCTACATAAAGCATAACTCAAGGGAAAATGAGAAGCTTACTTCAGTTGTGTTGAGTAAAATATGTGTTGAGTAAAATATATAGTGGTGGATTGTGCTACTCACAAAGGAGGGCTGCATACGGGCAACCGATCACTGAAGGCAGGTGGAGATCAATAAACCCGACTCCACTCAAGTGTCCAGCTCCACTGGAAACGGTCACGCTCTTGATAACAGATTCCAGATGGTTATGGGTATAAAATGCCTAACCACGTAGAAAACCCCTATCGAGGAAGGGTAGGTAATACAAGGGGGAAAGAGGTGCCCAAGGAGTAGTAAAACTGTGTTAAAAACAGCTAAAATTTGAAAGATTGAGATGGCTCACCTCACTGGCGATACAATTGTATGGGGAATAAACAAGCTTTAATATGCACTAGGCAACGCGTTTCATGAGTTCTTGCCCACTTCCTCAGGCCGAATACAAAGTCAAAGCAGATGCAAGCCAAGTGTGAGATGGCTCTGTGTTAGTAATAGGAAGCCTCTGGATAGTCCAGAAGCTTACCCAATTCTCCTGCAGCCCACCATTCCAATGCTGGGTAGGGATGGTTTGAAATGCTGATAACCGATTCTGCAGATTTCTGATTTCCAAGGAGTCTTTTTTGTCATTTTTTGCATCCTCTGATTGGTCAAATAATTCCGAGTTGACTCAGAAGTATTGGACCAGAGAATGCAGAATTTTACCGTGATAATCAGAATACCACAGACGTTTTAGGCCAATCACAAGACTCAGGAATACTTTATAGTATCCGAGTCTTGTGATTGGTCTAAGATTATTGCAACAATCCAATCTGCATTTTCTGATTGGTTCAATGCTTCCCAGTTCTGTAATTGGGCCAAAATTTCCGAATTGCAGTAAATCAGATTTCTGTGGAAATCTAAGTTGCTTTTTTTCCATTTTTCGATCAGAAATTCTGATTTCCAATCAGAAACGCGGAAATTTAAATTCCGCGGAATCCAAATGAGCATCCCTAGCTGGGTCCCTCTAAACACACCAGAGAGGATCTTGTTGAATATGTTTGTTGTGAATGTGCTCCCACTATGCAGGAGTGCATCCAGACTGAGCATGCATGATTTTGCTGCTTCTTAGCAGTAGACTGTCCTCGCACATGTACAGTATGGCCACGTTCATACGAGCCCTGACCAGAAGTGGTTGGATCAAGGAGGACATCTAGAGGCTTCCAACTATTTATGAAAGTATCTAATTTTACTTTTTTTCCTCACACATTTATTTTGACTACAGAATAAAGCTTTCACTTTATCTTCCTGTATAGCATTGTGGAGGCATTTCCCAAGCCTTTATTCTGGAGCATCAAGCAACATTCACAATGAACTCATCATTAAAAGTAAACCAGCATCTATCCAATAGGAGTTCCTGGGCAAGACTCCCTAACACTGCTACTGCCTACTGAGTGCGCGCTAGTGGCTGTCACACAAGCTCTTTGAGTCCGACAGGAGAAAAGCGCTATACAAAATATTGGAATTATTACCGGAGTTATGAATATGGTCTCTATTTCTCTCTCTATGAGAATAATTCACAAATAAAATTCTTTGTGCAACTAACATGTAGTATTAATAACATGTATATTTGCACAAAACAAGCTTATGTTGCAGTAACCATATTCGTAACCAAATTGTGCATTAATTATAATTTAGTTATTTCATGTGCTAGTTACGTATGTTAAGTTTTACATTATCCCAGTTATGTTTAAGCCCCCTCTCTCATACTACTGAAACATTTTTTACAATACAGCTTATTCACATAGTGCATCTATTGCCTCTCATAGCAGTAGAGACTTTCTGAAGTAGATAAACATTTCTTGAAAAAAAAATATTTCTATTTACTTCAAGTTTCTATATTTTCCTGTACTGCCATTATGTAAACAAAGTATTCATGGTGTCTACATTTGAATGTACTACATTTTCATACCAATATATATCAAAGCTTTACTGGAGAGGAAAAAGAAAATGTGCTGCAATCTATTTTTTTTTTTTACAATTCTTTGTACTTTTTTTCCTTTCGCTCTACATTCTAAACTACTGATGTTTCGGTCTGTGATACTATACTAACATAATGTGTTTTTTCTTTCTTATATCAATTAAATATGCACCCATCGCCCAAGGGCCATTTATAAGGAAGTCACTTTTGACTTGCAACGGCTTAATTGGGTATATCCTGCATTTAATGTTTTTTTAGACATTTTTAATAGTTCTGACTGGTTGACATAGAGTTACCAATTTAAGCCTTATTTGTATTCCGAACCGGTATACAGTTATTTTATCCTGCACCGATTAACAACCACTCATGGCATTAGCTAGTCATTTGTTCTAGTAGGGTGAAAAAACAAAAACGGTGTGGGCTTATGGAATCTTCAATTAGTTGCAAGCAAAAAGATTTTATACAGAATGCGAAAGCCAGCAAGCAAGCAAAAAAAAATCTTTTAAATTAATTTGAAGATGCCTAGACTTGGAGAACGGGGGCTATGCAAATGTGTCCAATTTAGCATCTTGTATTGAGCTGGAAACTATTGCTAAATGATCAGGATAGCCAGTCACAGATATTAAAATGAATTATATCTAATCTGAATTTTAGTCACGCTACATTAACTAATAGAAAGTTATTAACATTTCAAGAGAAAAAAAGCTTTTGCCTGCAAAATTAACAGTGGCTGGGATGTGACCTGTGAGCCATGCGGTGTGATCACTGTAATGACAGTGTAATGGCATATTTACATTAAAATCTCTGCAGCTAATATGTGATTCAGAATTGGACGTTAAGTCGAGGATTATTTAGTCTGGCCTGTTGGCCTTTCTCTAAGTAGTTTTTTTTCTTTTTTTTTTACTTCAATACAAATCTGAAACTTTTCATTTCATGACTATTTATGTGACTGGTTACTAGGGCTATTTTTCTCCGTGTTCATATTGCATCTAACGTGCTCATATTTTTCCCTTCATTCTTTTAATTTTCATCCTCTTTGCGGAGTGCTGTTATAATTTTTATAGCATTACACGCTATCTATCTGGCAGCTCTTTAAATACCAGCAAATTAAATAATTGTTGTGGGTCCAAGTACAAGATTTTGAGAATTAATCTTTTTGCGTAAACAGGATTTTGTTTTTACATAACACTACATATATCTGGGTAGTATAAAGGAAAATAAATCTTTGAAGCCTAATTACAAGGTAGAAATATATTGTGTTGACATTGTGCAAAAGGGATATAGCCTCTTTAGTTTTTTTGCTGTTTTTTTGTGTTCTACCACTGGAGATGTTTTGCCTTAATTAATGTCTCAAAGCCTTCCATGGGCATCTATGGCATCTATGGCTTCTATACAAACCTATGGGAAAACAGGAATGGGAATACAAACCTCACGAGTTAGTACATCATTTTCCACTCCAAAACAAAGGTTGCTGTCTTAGCTCTTTTGAGATTTGGGAGGGAGGTGTCCCAAAAAGTGTAAAATACTTAAAAACAGTTTAAAAGATAAGAGGAGCTTACTTCAAGATGTTGCATAGTTTTGGGTAAAAAAAAAGGTAGTCTATTTTCAAAAACACCAGACAACGCATTGCACGGGAGTCAACCCACTTCCTCAAGTCAGTAAATAGTGTCGTTGGGCAAGTATTTCATTACTTTATGTGCCTGTAGCACCTGGGTAACTCTCTCCCTCCTTGACAACACCTTTTCTGGAGCGTGACCCAAACATTTCAAGATGTGTAGATCAACAAGTGTGAATAGATGCATCACACCCAAAGCTTAAATATCTCGGTTGTAGTTCCACAACCCGGGATTGTGGGTACCACTTGTATTGGTTGTATTTATACCATTTGCATAACATACTAGACCACAAGGGGCTCCTGGTCTCTCCTGTGCTTTTTTCCTTTTTCTGGAAGATGCCAGGTTTTCCAGATCTTAACTCTGTTGGAGAGATTAACTCAGTTCCTATTATGACAGGAAAAAAGGAACATACTCCAAGATGTACTAATAAAAAAATCTATACCTGCCGATCTAAGTTCACTACCTAGAATTCAAATAATTTATTCCTGAACTGAATACACACAAGTTTAAATTGCTGCACGGCTCCCCCTACTGATGGCTCCTGTTAATGATTCAATGAGTCATTCCCCATGACTCAATGAGTCATTAGCAGGAGCTGTCACTAGGGGAAGCCGCCGGGGACAGAGATGTCTGCAGATCGCCTCTGCCGCCGCTGAGTGGGTGAGCTTCTCTTCCGCTAACTTCTCATTTACAGGTGTATCTGACATGCTGGAGGCGGAGGACCACACAGCAGACCACACAGCACTGGAATCCATAGGAAGGTGAGTTGCTTTGCAGTTATTGTTACCGGGGGAGCGGGGACCCGGCAGACCACACAGGGGGACAAGGCAGGGAGTCCTCGACAATGCGTCGGATCAGCGGTTCGCATCGGCGGGCGGTTTTGAAGTCGGGGATTTCCTGCCTTTAATATATAAGACGCAGGCACTTTTTCTTCCTATTTTTGGGGGAGAAAAAGTGCGTCTTATATTCTGAAAAATACGGTAAGTAGATAAAACCTTGCTCTACTTAGATAACATATGTATTGCACTGTCCAAATTTTGATTTTAGTGATTCTTCTATAGTAAAAAAAAAAAAAAAAGAGAAAATCCTTCTTAGGATTTTCCATTTTGTCTGTGTCTAGCTTGAAGCCAATCCTGACATCATTTCCTCCCTTACTCTGTCTGTATATCTTTGCTCGGCCCTGTCCCAGTCTTCAGACACTCCCACCCAGGTCTGCAGTAGAAAGTGCATTGAGAAATATTGGCCAATCAGAGAAGAACAGAGGTGTGGGAGGGGAAAATTTGAGGGAAAGAGGAAAAACAGGAGGCAATCAGGCTGCATTAGTTAAGTCTGAGGGGAAAGTAAAGAAGAAAAAAGAAAACCCAGCATGCTCTGCAACTTCCTTTTGCGGCAGATGTACCATATAAGAGCCAGGGAAACTGGGGAATTATGTTTCATGGAGAGAAAAAAATAAGAGTGATTTTTAACTTTTGAATTGCCTGGTTAGCATCCTTATTTCTTGTTTACCAGATAAAAATAAAAAATAGATTTTTTATTTTATGCCTGACAGTTACGATTTTAGGATCTGCCCCACCAGTGGGGGTTAAGGTTAGGTATCACCGACGGGGTTAAGGATCGGCACCACCAGGGAGGTTGAGGTAAGACACCACAAGGAGGGGGGTTGAGGTTAGGCACCACCAGGTGAGTCTTAGGGTTAAGCATCAGGAGGAGGGTTCTGTGTGAGAATAGGGTTAGGTCATAGTAAAATATTGCTAATATAAGTGTGAGAAAACGCAGAAAAGCCGCCGCGTGTGTTCAGAACAAGGCGGCTGATTCCGCATCCAACGCGGCGGTTTGCACGCGTAGGCCTACATCTACCATTATGGCTGAACGCGGAGAAACCGCCGCATGCCCTGATAGTGGTGCGGCTGGTTCCGCGTCCAGCGCGGCGGGTGGTACACAACACATGGCTGGTGTGGCTGGGACTGATAGTTTACACAGGTTCAGAAGGACGCGCGCGCGCGCTGAGAGACAGAACTTTTATGACAGCCAGAAGGGAGTCAGCTGACCAACCCGGTCAGCTGATGAGTCAACCAGTTCCCATTGGTCCAGCACTTAGGGGAGGCGCTGGAGAGCGCTGTGCTATATATACTGGGTGCTGGTCATTCACTGGTTGTCTGCCAGTGCGATCACTACGTGGAAGCACTTAGACCTTTTGTTAGATTCTGTGTTACCAGTTGTTATATTCAGACTAGTTCCAGGGTGTTGATGATCACGGACCTCACACCCAGATTAGGGACTTGTATTACCATTCTGTTATACTTCAGACTAGTTCCAGGGTGTTGATGATCACGGACCTCACACCCAGATTAGGGAATTGTATTACCATTCTGTTATACTTCAGACTAGTTCCAGGGTGTTGATGATCAAGGACCTCACACCCAGATTAGGGACTTGTATTACCATTCTGTTATACTTCAGACTAGTTCCAGGGTGTTGATGATCACGGACCTCACACCCAGACTAGGGAATTGTATTATCATTCTGTTATACTTCAGACTAGTTCCAGGGTGTTGATGATCACGGAGCTCACACCAAGACTAGGCATTGTTTATTATCTGTTATGACCTTCTGCTTTCCTGACCACTCTTCTGATTACTGATTTGGTACTTCGCTATATCTGATATTCTGTTGCCAAACTCTGCATGTTTTAGGATTACTGAATCTGTCTCCTGTCTTTCTACTTATCTGTCTGTGTGTTGCCGACCTGGCTTGCCCGACCTCGAGAGCTATCTCCCTCCCTTAGAGATAGTTCACAGATCATTAGTGACAGTCTCCTATTGGTGTCACTAACGCTCTGGTCCTTCCATCTCCTGGCCTATCTCCTCCCTTCGGAAGATTCTTAGGTTACTGGAAGGCACTTGTTCTCTTTTGCAGTATAGCCTACTGCTCTGATACCTGTTCTCCAGATATTGCTCTCAAAGTATTTACTGTTGCACCAAAACACTCATATCTCTCCGGTGTCCAGAGGTTAGTGATATATCTGATTATCGGTGATACTGCAGATCATCAATAATCGGGTATATATCTGTATTCTTGGTGATACTGCAGATCACCAATAATCAGACCCTCTCTGTGTTACACCGATCGTTACAATAAGTGATTATTTACTATATGAATTAAGTAGTAGAATGAATATCAGTATATCAGTAATTGTACCAATATCTTACTAACAGCTACATCCTGCACCCTGTTCAATGGGCACCTTTATTAAAAGGACAATCTACATCAGAACAAATGCACATTTATTTGTGTTTGAACTGCAGATGCCCTGTTTAATTTTGTTTTTGTAATAAAATATTGAATATCAACTTTGCAAATTGGATATGGCAGCAGAGGGTAGAAAGGTAATGAGGGGGATTAAAAGTAGAAAAACTGCACATCATGGGTATATTGTTTGTCTTGACTGCTTAAAATGTACACTATTGGAGGTCATTGGATTGGGTTGGCCAAAAATTGTTGAAGACAATTTATTTAGTCCTTGATATAGGAAGAATACTCAAAACAGGGCTTGGTAGAAACGAAAAGAGCTGACCTCTTGAGTGAAGAGGACACTTGAGGAGGAGTCCTAACATACAGATTTCCATCTAAATGGATCTGATTAGAAGTCCTGCATTATAAGACTAAATGAAGGAAGGACAACATGAATAATGTACATGCATGACCACAACTAGAAAAGGGCTTATTTTCCTAAAGAAATGAATATTATATGTACGTAGGTTCTTCTTTTCGAAGCTGATCTACGAAAGTAAAGCAGATGACCACTCTATAAATCTCTCATCTTTTTCTTTCTTCATTGTAGCAAATGTGAATAGGTACTAGAAGTACAATAGCCATTTATTTTGAATTTTCTCTTTTAAAATATTGCCTTATTGGATACTACTTAAATGAATGTACATCTGTCTGCAAGGCCACAAACTTCCAATTAAATACAAAAAAATAAATGAATCAAATCAAACTCAAAGAATTAGAATAGAACCGGTGAGCATGGCCACAAGGTCGTATTTCTGATATGTTTTGCAAGACATCACAGACTTTTAAATGATGATCAGGAGTTCCATTTTTAAAAGCAAAAGCTGCATCTGAATATATTCTTATATCAATAGCAGAAGATGTATTTCACCATAGACCAAATATATTATTCAAGGTTGTTGCCATAGCAGGGTTGCCAGACAACTTTCTCCATGTTATAAGATAAATGACTAAAAAAAAAGTCTGGGTGCATGGAAAAAATCTGGACTCTATTGTGCCTTCATTATACTGCTCCCAATTTAGTACTCCCAATTATAGTGGCCAGGATATTGTACATTTTACAGAGCCCCCACTACAGTGCTGGAAGCATAAGTTTTTGGACACCAATTATTTTGGGGAAAGGACAAAATAGGAATTATCTTTCTATGAACTGTTCATAGATTTATGGGCAGGTAGCAACAGTGAGCTATGGCCATAGCAGAACATAGCAGAACATCTTATAGTAGAAGTAATAGTAGTAAGAGTAGTAGTATGCTAGCTGGTGATCAGTGTTGCTCATACATTTTCGCCAAAGTCATTTTCACATCGAAAATAACATATTTTCACAAAATTATATTGTATTATTAATATAATGTATTTTCACGATATGAACACTGAAACACAAAAAATATGCATCTGTAAAGTCACATCAAACACGTGAAGTCACATTAAACATGAAAAATAACAACCATATTAGAGCTTATTTTCGTCAACATTTTAATTCAAAAATGTTATTTAAATAAATGTGTTCAACATTTTTTTTTGTGTGAAAATTAACACAAAAAGAATGTCAGCATTTTTGTTCATCACTGCTGGTGATGCCGTGTGATTGTGATATTGGTATTGGACCTTTCTACGGATATTGGTGTTGGAACATTAATTAAAGGTAAATATTTATCTTTAATTGCATTTTATTTTATTTTTTAACTGCTGTGGAAAGAGGTAAAGTGATACTTCAGTACCCCTATACTCATTCCCCTAGGGGGGAGGGGCAGGTATCTGGGGGTTCACTTGTTAAAGAGGACCATGAGATGCCACCATGAACCCCCCTGGGCACAGGAGGTGGGGAAGAGTCCCTTGTCCATGGATTTGGCAAGGGCTCTGGGGTATAGGGGTGGCTTTGCCGCCCGTCTCTTCCAGAGCTCTCCCATACTATGGACCAGGCAGGCAGGTACAGCTCAGGGTGTGGATCCCCATGTGGTCTGAGCTCTGTATTTTTGCTACCAGCCTGCATGGGTAACAAAGGGTTAAAGAGGCTTGAAAGGGGGACCCCCACAATATCCACTTTTTAAGTATAAAATGTGTATACAGAGCAGCTTGACAAAGTGATTACACTTCTAAACAGCAGTCTATAGATACTTTTATGCTTGTATCTGACCACATGTAAAATTATGGTACAATAAAAAGACCTTGTTGACTGTTGATCTCTATTTACATGTTGGTTCCTTGTGGGGCATAAGGGCTGAGTCGAGGCACACCAACTCAGACACTACTGCCAGTTTGTGCTCCTGAACACTTGTATCTTTAAACAGAGCATATACATAAAAATGCACTGCAGCAAATGTAATTTTCATGGCTAGAAAAACATTTTCTCTTTGAATTTTTTTAATTGATTTTCACAAAAATTAAAAGGTCTTTTTGAATCCCCCCCCCTTGAGCCTTAAAATACCCAGCACATTTGGTGATTCTAGCATGCATGGGATCTTCACTATTTAACAGCAAATATCGGGACCATTAACTTAAATGCAGCTTGTCGATTTTGTACAGTTGATCAGCTGCTTTTGGGGTGGACAGTACCCATTCAAACAGCCATATTTGGGTCATATATAGCAATGACCCAAATCCAAACAGCAAGACTAGCAATGAACTCTGGGCAGATATCTCTCCTACCCCGAGCTAAGCTGAGTGAATGTATTGCTTGCTTTCTATTAAACGATGGGGATGGAGAACTCCCACAGTGCATCATATCGTGAAAATGCAGTAGCAGTAGGCTGGCAAAATCCAATTATTTCTTCCCTGATTTGGATCAAATGGTAACTATAGATATCATTCATTTGTGGTAATGTTAGTAATTGCTTTATAATTACATAATTATCTAGGCTTAAATATGTATACATCAAGTTCAGACCTTTGAGAGTCACTGCACCTCAATTCAGAAGAAAGGCATAAGGACCACAACAACCACCCTGGCAGCAGCATCATTTCCACCCCTAGTAGTCACAACGATGGCTGACCATAAAAGGGGGGAAGCAACCAAGCCCGTTTTAAATGCAAGGATATACTTTTCCACAACTACTTCCTGTAGTAAGATGTTCCACACAGTGGCGTAGCAATAGGGGATGCCGAGGTTGTGACAGCACAGGCAGGGGCAACTTGAAGGTATTTGCATCTCATTGGCCATCCCTACTAATTACCCAATCTTTTTCATCTAATTTTACCAAATCTATGTAGTAGAAGGGTTACTTGAGTGAATATATCGAAAGGATAATTTAGGCAGTCCCTTATCTTATATTACATTGAAATGGTAAGATTGGATGAAACCGATTGGATCATTACTGGCCACCATAAGACTACAAAAATACTTGGGAAGCACTGATGTATGTTCTAGCAAATGTCCATGCAAAGAAGAAGCACCTGGATACTTCCACTGTTTCGTTAGCATGGTTTATTTTCTCAGAACTGATGTCTGATGAACTTTGACTTAGATATGGAAAATGAACCTAAACAGCAAAATTGATTCTGGTTGTGATATATGTGAGCTGGTTAAAAAGTTTAGAGAAAAAAAAAGAAAGGTTTTGGATTTTTTTTTTAAGTGATTTATTAGTTAAAAAATAAGGGATACAGATGATCTTCGATGATTTTACTGTTGCATTATACAAACATACATACATAGATACATATATACATGTAAAACAACCACGCTTTTCTAAAAGTGTGACCTCAGTATAACAAATTATGGAAATGTTATTTTGCCTAAAGAAATTATGCAAATAAAATGTGGCGGATGGATAGTAGGTTTCTGGATGATGTAGCATGTAATACATATGCATTATATATGTATAGACTGCATGATTCTTCTGCATTGTAATCAAATAGTTTCAAGGTATCTCGCATACTAGCCCAAAAACCCAGTCCTGCTTTATGAGTGAGGAGGACAGTCTTGGGAAAAATGTATTTCAGCTGAATACTTAGGGACTGGTTTATAAAGATTCTTAAAAAAAAAAAAATAATAACAAGCAAAAGCGTAGGAGGTGCCCAGTACAACCAATCAGTATTCTTGTTCTATTTAACAGTTGGACTCGGCTTATGCTTCTATTTTCTTAACTGTTTCCGGACCGTGCAAATTGAAATATATGCCCTGTTTGGGACCTGTTATCTCTGCCACTCCTGCCGATCACGCCACTCTCCCGCTGCTGCAATTCACTAAATAGTTACGTGTAAGACCGTAAGTTACGCGTAACGCTTACGGTTCATTTTGTAGTGAATTACGATGCGTAATTTACGCTCATGCGTAATTTTGGCCCAGCATTGGGACGGAGCAACTGCCATTCACTAAATGCTTTTAAAAATAAAGAAAACCCTGAGAACCCCCCCCTCCCCATGAGAAGATGGGCTAGTCCAAAATCTGTCGGTAGTGTCAGATTTCTACTACTTACTGTAAGTGACAGCAACAAAGGGGAAATATAAGTTATGGCTCATTTTACTCTGGAAGAAACGTACCTCTTATTTGTATATGTTTACATGTATTTTAATTGTTAACATTTTCGTGACAGAGGTCCTTTAAGGGGCCCGAGACTGGTGAAACTAAAGTGGTTAATTCTGGTTTTGCTAAACTAGTTTGCAGATACAAATTATTAAAGTACTGTACACTTTAATAGAAAAGTGCCAAAACCAAGGGCACATATAGGGGTATCTGTGTAATTGTATTTATGAATATAGAGAAAATTTGTATTGCATAGTTTAGAGTTACATGTTTAGAGGTACTTTATAATCACAACTCTCTACATAATCTCCTGGCAAAAGTCTAAACCAGCTACAAGTTGACGAAATGGACATTTGCAGCCATTTCTTCATTGAACAATATACGTTTTTTCAGACCATAAAATGCACTTTCTACGGGAAAAAAAGGCAGTGCTTCTTATGGTTAGAATAATACAATATGGCCTGGTATCTCCCCCACATCACAATGGGGTACAGTAGCTCCTCTGCTAAAGCTCCTGTAACCCCTGCAGCACTGCAGAGTAAAAGAACTGCAGAATCCCTCACCTGATCCAGCTGGATAGCTCCTCAGTTGTGTGTCCCCTCCTGCTTGCATCCCCGCTGCCGCGGGACCCAACGGCACACATGCATCCTCACACATATGCAGCACCACGTAACGCAGTAAGAGAGCGCTACTGAGAGGATGCAAACAGGAGGGGACACAAGACTATGGAGCATGCCAGCTGTATTAGGCTAGGGCTTCCACTGAGCTTTCACTCTGCAATTGCTACAAGGGGTTACAGGAAACTTAGTGGCTGCTGGCCAGGCTATCTCTGCTGCTGACACTGCCGCTATTGTTGCCCTGCAACCTACACTGACACCAATAAGCAAACAGCTGCCACTGCAGAGTACTCATTCAGTATCGAGCTGCCGAATTAAACACAGGCCTCCTCCAGTCTGTACAAGAAGTGTGCAGGCATTATCTGCACCAACTTTCATGGTCAGTGGGATAACATGTACCAATTTTCCTTTAACCTTCCTGGCGGTAACCCCGAACGTAGCTCGGGGTAAGCCGCGCAGGAGGTTTTCTCAGGCCCTGCTGGGTCGATTTGCTTAATTTTTTTTTGCTAGCTGTGTCAGCACACCGATCGCTGCCGCCCCGCGCTCAATCGCCGCTATCCGTCGCGCCGCGCGCCCCCCCCCCAGACCCCATGCGCTGCCTGGCCAATCAGTGCCAGGCAGCGCTGAGGGGTGGATCGGGACTCCCAATGACATCACGACGTCGCTGACGTTGGTGACGTCATCCCGCCCCGTCGCCATGGCGACGGGGAAGCCCTACAGGAAATCCCGTTCTTTGAACAGGATTTCCTGATCAGAGATCGCCGAAGGCGATCGAAGCGGGCGGGGGGATGCGGCTCGCTACATGATTTAAAAAAAACTGCTGCACTGCCTCCTGGCGGAATTCATTAGACCGCCAGGAGGGTTAAAGAGAACCTGAACTGAAACTAAAAAGTAAAAATAACCATACACAGGTCATACTTACCCCCTGTGTAATCTACTGCTCAATCTCTTTCTCCTCTCCTGCGTCATATTTGTCCACTGTGATCAATGGATTTTTCCGTCCTCCATTTTAAAAATGGCCATTACCCCCTAACAGCTTCCTGGTCAGCACACAGTTAAACTGTAATATCACCCACTTGAGCCATAGGGAAACATGGACATTACCTTGCACATTCAGTTGTAACTGACAGCTGCTGGTATATAACTGACAGCAACTGGTATATTTCAGTTCTGACAAAATATTGTCAGAACTGAAAAGGATCACTGTAAGAAGAAAATGACGAGCTTCTGAGAGGAACTGATGGTGAGGTTAGTATGTAATATTCATTGGCAGCTACGTCATGTGTTTATTTTAAATAATTTTACTCACTTCCGGTTCACTTTAATTGCTTCACTTGCTGTAGATGGTCTTTAACTAGCAATATTCTTATAATCAAAAAAAGACCTTGCAGTTCAGGATACAAAAGTGATCAGCATGAGCATTGAATAAAGAATGTGAGGAAGATTTTTTCTGTCTAACTCTATAAGATTTGTGGGGTCTAGTGTATCTGGGAGGCAGTGGGTGTTTCTGTAACCTGGGGGGCTTCAGGGATTAGTATAGCTGGGAGGCAGTGGGTGTTACTGTAACCTGGGGGGCTGCAGGGATTAGTATAGCTGGGAGGCAGTGGGTGTTACTGTAACCTGGGGGGCTGCAGGGATTAGTATAGCTGGGAGGCAGTGGGTGTTACTGTAACCTGGGGGGCTGCAGGGATTAGTATAGCTGGGAGGCAGTGGGTGTTTCTGTAACCTGGGGGGCTGCAGGGATTAGTATAGCTGGGAGGTAGTGGGTGTTACTGTAACCTGGGGGGCTGCAGGGATTAGTATAGCTGGGAGGCAGTGGGTGTTACTGTAACCTGGGGAGGCTGCAGGGATTAGTATAGCTGGGAGGCAGTGGGTGTTACTGTAACCTGGGGGGCTGCAGGGATTAGTATAGCTGGGAGGCAGTGGTTGTTACTGTAACCTGGGGGGCTGCAGGGATTAGTATAGCTGGGAGGCAGTGGGTGTTACTGTAAGCTGGGGGGCTGCAGGGTAGAGTTGGGCCGAACCTCGGATTTTAGGTTCGCGAACCTGGTTCGCGAACTTCCGCGGAAGGTTAGGTTCGCGTTAAAGTTCGCGAACCGCAATAGACTTCAATGGGGATGCGAACTTTGAAAAAAAAAAATAATTATGCTGGCCACTAAAGTGGTGGAAAAGAAGTTTCAAGGGGTCTAACACCTGGAGGGGGGCATGGCGGAGTGGGATACATGCCAAAAGTCCCCGGGAAAAATCTGGATTTGACGCAAAGCAGCGTTTTAAGGGCAGAAATCACATTGAATGCTAAATGACAGGCCTAAAGTGCTTTCAAACATCTTGCATGTGTATACATCAATCAGGTAGTGTAATTAAGGTACTGCTTCACACTGACACACCAAACTCACCGTGTAACGCAGCGCAAACAACTGTTTGTGTAGTGACGGCCGTGCTGGACTGGTGCGCACCATGGCGAGAGTGCAGGTTTTGGTGGCTTTACAGCCCATATGGTCGCCTGGCTGATGTAGCTGAATGACAGAACAGTGACTGTCCAGCTGATCAAATTTGGTCTGACCACAATGAGGCAACGACCTTATTATCGTGGGTGTGCCCCCCGAGACACTCATCTAGGCGCCGGTCATTGCTTCATTGTGATACGCAAGCCCCTTCACCACGGCAAGGTAATGATCACGAAGGGGAATGGGCGCATGTACATGCCTTTTCTTTTGTTGTTGCAGCTGCCCGCAGTGCAGCCAGAAAAATTAGGCAGTCATGTACACGCACCAGAAAAATTATTACAGCGGCCGCTGCTAGCAGCAGCCTAAAAAATTCAGCAATCCGCCTGGAGTCCCGGACCCTGTTGGTGGTGGCGGAGAAGGTAGTCAAGAGGCCTGCAGGCAGACATGCTGTGTGGAGGGACTGGGAGCGACTTAGTCTTCTTGGGGCAGGCCAGGCAGCCAGTCACACGGCGTGCAGGCAGAGATGCTGTGTGTGCGGGGACTGACTTAGTCTTGGGGCGGGCAGCAGCCCTCCGGGATCCATGCCTCATTCATTTTGATAAAGGTGAGGTACTTAACACTTTTGTGACTTAGGCGACTTCTCTTCTCTTTGACAATGCCTCCAGCTGCGCTGAAGGTCCTTTCTGACAGGACGCTTGCGGCAGGGCAGGAGAGAAGTTGGATGGCAAATTGGGACAGTTCTGGCCACAGGTCAAGCCTGCGCACCCAGTAGTTCAAGGGTTCCTCATCGCTGTTCACAGCAGTGTCTACATCCACACTTAAGGCCAGGTAGTCGGCTACCTGCCGTTCCAGGCGTTGGTGGAGGGTGGATCCGGAAGGGCTACGGCGAGGCGTTGGACTAAAGAACGTCCGCATGTCCGACATCACCATGAGATCGCTGGAGCGTCCTGTCTTTGACTGCGTGGACACGGGAGGAGGATTAGTGGCAGTGGTACCTTGCTGGCGTTGTGCCGTCACATCACCCTTAAAGGCATTGTAAAGCATAGTTGACAGCTGGTTCTGCATGTGCTGCATCCTTTCCACCTTCCGGTGAGTTGGTAACAGGTCCGCCACTTTGTGCCTGTACCGAGGGTCTAGTAGTGTGGCCACCCAGTACAGCTCATTCCCCTTGAGGTTTTTTATACGGGGGTCCCTCAACAGGCAGGACAGCATAAAAGAAGACATCTGCACAAAGTCGGATCCAGTACCCTCCATCTCCTCTTGCTCTTCCTCAGTGACGTCAGGTAAGTCAACCTCCTCCCCCCAGCCGCGAACAATACCACGGGAAGGTTGAGCAGCACAAGCCCCTTGCGATGCCTGCTGAGGTTGTTCTCCTGCCGCTGTCCCCTCCTCCTCCTCCTCCTCCTCCCCCAAAGAAACACCTTGCTCATCATCCTCTGAGTCTGACTCGTCTTCTGCACACGACTTCTCTTCTTCCTCCTCCTCCCCCCTCTGTGCTGCCGCAGGTGTTGAGGAAACAGCTGGGTCTGATGAAAATTGGTCCCATGCCTGTTCCTGCCGTAACGGTTCCTGGTCACGCTCATTCACAGCTTCATCCGCCACTCTATGCACAGCACGCTCCAAGAAGTAAGCGTAGGGAATTAAGTCGCTGATGGTGCCCTCACTGCGGCTCACCAGGTTGGTCACCTCCTCAAACGGCCGCATGAGCCTGCATGCATTTTCCATCAGTGTCCAGTTGTCGGGCCAGAACATCCCCATCTTCCCAGACTGTTTCATTCTACTGTAGTTGTAGAAGTAGTGGGTCACGGCTTTCTTCTGTTCTAGCTGGTGGGAGAACATGAGCAGGGTCGAGTTCCAGCGAGTCGGGCTATCGCAAATGAGGCGTCTCACCGGCATGTTGTTTTTGCGCTGAATTTCCGCAAAGCGTGCCATGGCTGTGTAAGACCGCCTCAAATGCCCACAGAACTTCCTGGCCTGCTTCAGGACATTCGCTAAGCCAGGGTACTTTGCCACAAATCTTTGAACCACTAGATTCATGACATGTGCCATGCAGGGTATGTGTGTCAGCTTCCCCATATGCAAAGCGGCAAGCAGATTACTGCCGTTGTCGCACACCACGTTGCCTATCTCCAGGTGGTGCGGGGTCAGCCACTCATCCACCTGTTTCTTAAGAGCAGCCAGGAGAGCTGCTCCAGTGTGACTCTCCGCTTTGAGACAAGACATGTCTAAGATGGCGTGACAGCGTCGTACCTGGCATGCAGCATAGGCCCTGCGGAGCTGGGGCTGTGTAGCTGGAGAGGAGAACTGCCACTCAGCCAAGGAGGAGGAGGACAGCGAAGAGCATGTAGCAGGAGGAGAGGAGGTGGCAGGAGGCCTGCCTGCAAGCCGTGGAGGTGTCACAATTTGGTCCGCTGCGCCCTGCTTGCCATCGTTCACCACCAGGTTCACCCAATGGGCTGTGTAGGTAATGTAGCGGCCCTGCCCATGCTTGGCAGACCAGGCATCCGTGGTCAGGTGTACCCTTGACCCAACGCTCTTCGCAAGAGATGACACCACTTGCCTCTCAACTTCACGGTGCAGTTGGGGTATGGCCTTTCTCGAAAAATAAGTGCGGCCTGGCATCTTCCACTGCGGTGTTCCGATGGCCACAAATTTACGGAAGGCCTCAGAGTCCACCAGCCGGTATGGTAACAGCTGCCGAGCTAACAGTTCCGCCACGCCAGCTGTCAGACGCCGGGCAAGGGGGTGACTGGCCGAAATTGGCTTCTTCTGCTCAAACATTTCCTTCACGGACACCTGACTGCTGCTGTGGGCAGAGGAGCAGGAACCGCTCAAGGGCAGAGGCGGAGTGGAGGAGGGTGCCTGTGAAGGTGGAAGGGAGAAAGTGGCAGAAGCAGATAATGCACCTGATGGAGGAGGAAGAGGAGAAGGAGGGTGGCTTTGCTTTTGTGTGCTGCTGCTGCTTTTGCTCAGGTGGCCATCCCATTGCTGTTTGTGCCTTTTCTCCAGGTGCCTTCGTAAGGCACTTGTCCCTACGTGAGTGTTGGCCTTTCCACGGCTCAATTTTTGTTGGCAGAGCGAACAGATGGCTTTGGTCCGATCTGAGGCACACACATTAAAAAATTTCCACACCGCTGAGCCACCCTGGGATGTGGGCACTATGGGGACCTCAGCAGCTGATGCTGAAGGGCAAGTTGGCTGGCTGTACATAGGTGGCGATACATGGTGCCGGACTCTGCCACCAGCTGTTTCTGACGAAGAGCTGCCCCAGCTTCTTTCAGCAACTTCTCTCCTCCTACTACTCTCTGACTCCCCCTCTGAACTGTCCCCCTCTTCATCTCCTCTATTGGGAACATACAGAGGATCCCTATTACCGTCATCATCGTAGTCATCCTGCCCAGCTTCGCTTGCCTCAGACAAATCCAAACTTGCACCATCAGTAGGTCCTTCATCCTCCTGACACGTTACATCCATAGTGTTGCCGCGTAACTCAGACATATTAGCTGGTGAAAATTCATCTGGCTGTAACAACAATGGCTGTGCATCAGTGATTTCAACACTAAATAATTCTTGCGAAGTGTCAAATGCAGCGGAAGTGGTGCTAGTAGTAGCGCTGGTGGCTGAGCAAGATGAGGTGTTCTGTGTCGCTAAATACTCAACCACGTCCTGACAATCTTGGGAGGTGATGGGACGTGCCTTCTTCCGAGCACTGTACTGTGGGCCAGGTCCACACGAAATTACATTTACACGACCTCGCGCAGACCTGCCGGGTGGCCTTCCTCTGGCTCTGGCACTACCTCTTCCTCTACCTGTTTTGTCCATATCGGGTATGCACGGAGTGGTATATCACACTGCGTGCACTCACGTAGGTAGGTGGGTTCACTTAACTGCACAGGTATGCGCACTGATGCGGTGGGTTCACTAAACAGAACAGGTATACAGTGGCGGGTTCACAGAACAGGTATGCAGTGGCAGGTTCACTGAACACAACAGGTATGCAGTGGCGGGTTCACTGAACAGATATACAGTGGCGGGTTCACAGAACAGGTATGCAGTGGCAGGTTCACTGAACACAACAGGTATGCAGTGGCGGGTTCACTGAACAGGTATACAGTGGCGGGTCCACTGAACAGAACAGGTATGCAGTGGCGGGTCCACTGAACAGAACAGGTATGCAGTGGTGGGTTCACTAAACAGAAAAGGTATACAGTGGCGGGTTCACTAAACAGAACAGGTATACAGTGGCGGGTTCACAGAACAGGTATGCAGTGGCAGGTTCACTGAACAGGTATACAGTGGCGGGTCCACTGAACAGAACAGGTATGCAGTGGCGGGTTCACTAAACAGAAAAGGTATACAGTGGCGGGTTCACTAAACAGAACAGGTATACAGTGGCGGGTTCACAGAACAGGTATGCAGTGGCAGGTTCACTGAACACAACAGGTATGCAGTGGCGGGTTCACTGAACAGGTATACAGTGGCGGGTCCACTAAACAGAACAGGTATGCAGTGGCGGGTTCACTAAACAGAACAGGTATACAGTGGCGGGTTCACTAAACAGAACAGGTATACAGTGGCGGGTTCACTAAACAGAACAGGTATACAGTGGCGGGTTCACAGAACAGGTATGCAGTGGCAGGTTCACTGAACACAACAGGTATGCAGTGGCGGGTTCACTGAACAGGTATACAGTGGCGGGTCCACTGAACAGAACAGGTATGCAGTGGCGGGTTCACTAAACAGAACAGGTATACAGTGGCGGGTTCACTAAACAGAACAGGTATACAGTGGCGGGTTCACTAAACAGAACAGGTATACAGTGGCGGGTTCACAGAACAGGTATGCAGTGGCAGGTTCACTGAACACAACAGGTATGCAGTGGCGGGTTCACTGAACAGGTATACAGTGGCGGGTCCACTGAACAGAACAGGTATGCAGTGGCGGGTTCACTAAACAGAACAGGTATACAGTGGCGGGTTCACTAAACAGAACAGGTATACAGTGGCGGGTTCACTAAACAGAACAGGTATACAGTGGCGGGTTCACAGAACAGGTATGCAGTGGCAGGTTCACTGAACACAACAGGTATGCAGTGGCGGGTTCACTGAACAGGTATACAGTGGCGGGTTCACAGAACAGGTATGCAGTGGCAGGTTCACTGAACACAACAGGTATGCAGTGGCGGGTTCACTGAACAGGTATACAGTGGCGGGTCCACTGAACAGAACAGGTATGCAGTGGCGGGTCCACTGAACAGAACAGGTATGCAGTGGCGGGTTCACTAAACAGAAAAGGTATACAGTGGCGGGTTCACTAAACAGAACAGGTATACAGTGGCGGGTTCACAGAACAGGTATGCAGTGGCAGGTTCACTGAACACAACAGGTATGCAGTGGCGGGTTCACTGAACAGGTATACAGTGGCGGGTCCACTGAACAGAACAGGTATGCAGTGGCGGGTTCACTAAACAGAACAGGTATGCAGTGGCGGGTTCACTAAACAGAACAGGTATACAGTGGCGGGTTCACTAAACAGAACAGGTATACAGTGGCGGGTTCACTAAACAGAACAGGTATACAGTGGCGGGTTCACTAAACAGAACAGGTATACAGTGGCGGGTTCACAGAACAGGTATGCAGTGGCAGGTTCACTGAACACAACAGGTATGCAGTGGCGGGTTCACTGAACAGGTATACAGTGGCGGGTCCACTGAACAGAACAGGTATGCAGTGGTGGGTTCACTAAACAGAACAGGTATACAGTGGCGGGTTCACTAAACAGAACAGGTATACAGTGGCGGGTTCACTAAACAGAACAGGTATACAGTGGCGGGTTCACTAAACAGAACAGGTATACAGTGGCGGGTTCACAGAACAGGTATGCAGTGGCAGGTTCACTGAACACAACAGGTATGCAGTGGCGGGTTCACTGAACAGGTATACAGTGGCGGGTCCACTGAACAGAACAGGTATGCAGTGGCGGGTTCACTGAACAGGTATACAGTGGCGGGTCCACTGAACAGAACAGGTATGCAGTGGCGGGTTCACTGACCAGGTATGCAGTGGTGGGTTCACAGAACAGGTATGCAGTGGTGGGTTCACAGCACAGGTATGCAGTGGTGGGTTCACTGAACAGGTATACAGTGGCGGGTCCACTGAACAGAACAGGTATGCAGTGGCGGGTTCACTGAACAGGTATACAGTGGCGGGTCCACTGAACAGAACAGGTATGCAGTGGCGGGTTCACTGAACAGGTATGCAGTGGTGGGTTCACAGAACAGGTATGCAGTGGTTGGTTCACAGCACAGGTATGCAGTGGTGGGTTCACAGCACAGGTATGCAGTGGTGGGTTCACAGCACAGGTATGCAGTGGTGGGTTCACAGCACAGGTATGCAGTGGTGGGTTCACAGAACAGGTATGCAGCCAGACAGGAACAAGTTAAGCCTAACTAATCTTTCCCTGAGAGACAGTCTGCAGCAGCACGCCCTACTCTCACTAACGCAGGCAGCACACGAGTGACCGTAATGGCCGCCGCTGCCTGCCTTATATAAGGGGGGGGTGGGGCTCCAGGGGCTAGTGTAGCCTAATTGGCTACACTGGGCCTGCTGACTGTGATGTAGAGGGTCAAAGTTGACCCTCCATGTGCATTATGGGGCGAACCGAACTTCCGCAAAGGTTCGCCTGCGGGACGCGAACGCGAACCACTGAAGTTCGCAGGCGAACCGTTCGGCCCAACTCTACTGCAGGGATTAGTATAGCTGGGAGGCAGTGGGTGTTACTGTAACCTGGGGGGCTGCAGGGATTAGTATAGCTGGGAGGCAGTGGGTGTTACTGTAAACTGGGGGGCTGCAGGGATTAGTATAGCTGGGAGGCAGTGGGTGTTACTGTAACCTGGGGGGCTGCAGGGATTAGTATAGCTGGGAGGCAGTGGGTGTTACTGTGACATGGGGGCTGCAGGGATTAGTATAGCTGAGAGGCAGTGGGTGTTACTGTAACCTGGGGGGCTGCAGGGATTAGTATAGCTGGGAGGCAGTGGGTGTTACTGTAACCTGGGGGGCTGCAGGGATTAGTATAGCTAGGAGGCAGTGGGTGCTACTGTAACCTGGGGGGCTGCAGGGATTAGTATAGCTGGGAGGCAGTGGGTGTTTCTGTAACCTGGGGGGCTGCAGGGATTAGTATAGCTGGGAGGTAGTGGGTGTTACTGTAACCTGGGGGGCTGCAGGGATTAGTATAGCTGGTAGGCAGTGGGTGTTACTGTAACCTGGGGGGCTGCAGGGATTAGTATAGCTGGGAGGCAGTGGGTGTTTCTGTAACCTGGGGGGCTGCAGGGATTAGTATAGCTGGGAGGCAGTGGGTGTTTCTGTAACCTGGGGGGCTGCAGGGATTAGTATAGCTGGGAGGCAGTGGGTGTTACTGTAACCTGGGGGGCTGCAGGGATTAGTATAGCTGGGAGGCAGTGGGTGTTTCTGTAACCTGGGGGGCTGCAGGGATTAGTATAGCAGGGAGGCAGTGGGTGTTACTGTAACCTGGGGGGCTGCAGGGATTAGTATAGCTAGGGGGCAGTGGGTGTTTCTGTAACCTGGGGGGCTGCAGGGATTAGTATAGCTGGGAGGTAGTGGGTGTTACTGTAACCTGGGGGGCTGCAGGGATTAGTATAGCTGGGAGGTAGTGGGTGTTACTGTAACCTGGGGGGCTGCAGGGATTAGTATAGCTGGGAGGTAGTGGGTGTTACTGTAACCTGGGGGGCTGCAGGGATTAGTATAGCTGGGAGGTAGTGGGTGTTACTGTAACCTGGGGGGCTGCAGGTATTAGTATAGCTGGGAGGTAGTGGGTGTTACTGTAACCTAGGGGGCTGCAGGGATTAGTATAGCTGGGGTGCACTGGGGGGTACCATTTGCTGGGTGAGACGGTGAGACAGAGTGGGGAGACACCCGATGCTGTAGTTATTACACTGCTCCGGGAATCAGTGTAGGTTAGGAAATAGACATGTTGGGGTGAGGGGAAGCTCCACAAGATCATGATGTATGCACCACGTTCCCAGCAGAGCCTGGCAGGCTGCAGTGAGCAACAGGTGAGTGGCAAGTGATGGAGAGTAAGACCAGCTGCCAAAGAAGCTTCTTCAATCATAACTTAAAAGAGAAGAAAGAGGCAAGAAGTAGAAGCATAAAAAAGTGACAGATGAAAAACAAGAGAATACAGGAGCAGTATTTTTCCCCTTATAAAGTGTATTAATCTATTTTTAACACTAAATAGGTATAGGGTCAAAAGTGACCCTGTATCCCTATTTACCTGGAGGGGACAGGACATCTCAGGGTCCCCCCATTAAAAGGGCTCCTACATTCCAACATAAGTCCCCCATACCTCCTCCTGGGGCACAGAGATGGGGAAGATCTGGAGGAGAGGGGGAGGCTTTGTCACCCCTCTCTTACAAAGCCCCCCATATCATGTACCATGTGGGCTGCTATGGCTACTATGGCGGAGCCCCTAGCAGGTTGACTCAGCCATCCTGGCTATACCAGGCTGCATGAGTGAGAAAGGGTTAAAGAAAGTTTTAAGGGGAGAAGCCATGGCATTTTTTTCCTTTTTTTAATGATAAAGTCCCCTCTCCCACCTCCAAAGCTTTAAAGGGGCACTATGGTAAAAAATTGTAAAATTTAAAATATGTGCAAACATAAACAAATAAGAAGTATGTTTTGTTACAGAGTAAAATGAGCCATAAATTACTTTTCTCCTATAATGCTGTCACTTACAGTAGGCAGTAGAAATCTGACAGAAGTGACAGGTTTTGGACTAGTCCATCTCTTCATAGTAGATTCTCAGCAAGGCTTTTATTCTTTATAAAGATATTCCCTGAAAAGGATTTAAACAATGATGCTGGCCAGCTTCCCTGCTTGCTACACAGTTTTTTGGCAGTTGGACAGAGACACTGCCATTCACTAAGTGCTTTTGAAAATAAATAAATCCCTGAGATTCCACTATGAAGAGATGGACTAGTCCAAAACCTTTCACTTCTGCCAGATTTCTACTACCTACTGTAAGTGACAGCAACATAGGAGAAAAGTAATTTATGGCTTATTTTACTCAGGAAAAAAATTACTTCTTATTTGTATATGTTTGTACATATTTTACATTTACAGTTTTTCACCATAGTGCCTGTCATGATAGCAGCTAGTTATGATGTTAAGGATAATGCAGGAACATATTTTTTTCATTTTTCATCTGCTGTGTATCTTTGAGAGGTGGATGTAGGCCAGTCTGGCTTCCTGGAGTTTCTTATATAAATGTAAATTAACTCTGCATTCAGTGGCCAGCAGGAGAAGCTACCATTGCCTGCTTCTAATTAGGAAAGAGGTAATTAGATAACGAGCCCCTCTTTTGTCTTTTGTTGCCTTGCTTTGATTTTTGTACTCATGTAAACCGATACCTGTTGGCCAAAATACAATCGGACTAACTGAGTCTGCAAACTGCAAAGGCTATCAGAAACTCTGGAGTTTACATATGACAGCCTACTGGAAGTGGGTGAAGTGTTTGGAAGTCTATGTGTAAAAACAGGAACGCTTTGAAGTGCATCTCACAGAAAGGATTTGGCATGCGTTATGTAGGAAATGGGATTATTCCTGGACCTGGACATTGGGGTGGCCTCGGGCCACCAATTTTGCTATAAAACAGCAGCTAGGATAGTCACAACTCGTAGCTCTGTGGAGATAGCAAACGCTAGGGCTATCCTGGTCTGACCAGAAGCTGTGTTCTCCCGCAAACAACGTTTAGACCTTCAAGTTGGTAACGTTTTGAATCCCGCTTTATTTATATGCAAATATCCTTGTGTGTATCGTTGTAACTTTTATCTTTGTAACTTTTTACTTTGTTTTGTAATCTTTTGTATATATTATTTTCTGCATTGTTCCACTTTTTCTGGAATATTAAATCGTTATTTAATAAGTTTGACTTCTGCTGTACTAAACTAACGCTCATAGCCTAGAAGGAGAGACTGCAGTGTAACTTGCATTACAAGTTCTGTGCCTGATTTTGCTGTGCTACTGTATGATTGTACTGTGTGTGTGTGTGTGCGTGGTGTTCCCGTTATTGTGGAAACAAAATATAGGTAGAAGTCTGCGCATCCCTGACCCAATACTGTACAATTGAATGGTTAATCGCTGTGGCGCACACCGCCCCCCTGGACTAAAATGTACGCCCGCATCCAAATGGATGCGGGCGTACATTTTAGTCCAGGGGGGCGGTGTGCGCCACAGCGATTAATCATTCAATTGTACAGTATTGGGTCAGGGATGCGCAGACTTCTACCTATATTTTGTTTCCACAGTTCTGTAACTACCAGGCTAGCAGCACCCATTGTGCTATCCTGTTTTGCATGGTAAGTATTTAGTTTTGCATATGTTTTGCATCTGTCTGATTGCTGAGTGTGCATTTGAGCTATTTAAGCGGTGCATATGAGGTGATGAGTCATTCAGTTGTAGCCCATGTTGGTGAGCGCTTGCTGTTTTCTGCTGTTTGTATTGAATGTAAGTTACACATTTTAGCATAGCTGCTGCCAGGGTAAAGACATTTGCTTTTAACTTAGGTCAGTTTAGTGTTAGGACATCTGCTCTGGAGATTTACCTCAACGTTGGTGCAGATGTCCAGTATAATATATTTTTGCATGCAAAACTATGATGAAAGCTAAAATTTCTCCATAGACCAGTATTGCATTGTTTGGATGCGGGCGTACATTTTAGTCCAGGGGGGCGGTGTGCGCCACAGCGATTAACCATTCAATTGTACAGTATTGGGTCAGCCTTCTACCTATATTTTGTTCCCGTTATTGGCCTAAAGCGCAAAGCTGACCCGGATACGGAAACGCGGATTGCATGCAGATCACTCGACAGCAGCGTGGAAGTGTCTAGCGGCAGCTAGTGGTGGCAGTGAGAAGTGTTCTGAGGGGTCACAGCCTTGTGGTAGCTTGACTAAGGCTGCTTCCCCTCTCGATCTGGTCAAACCCGCAGTCGGAAACCATATCTGCAGGCTTGCCGCGGGGCCGGTTCCTGACAGTGCCCCTTTAATAAACCTCTGCTCGTCCATGTAAATGCAATTTTTAAAAACATTTTCTTGAACACTGCGAGGTCTTTTTGAAAAGATTTTATTTTTACTTGCTCCTACTATTCCACCTAACATATCTTCCAAATTTGGTGATAATAGCATGAATGGTTCTGATTCTGATTCTGAATGTGGGTTTTGAAATTAACTGCTAAAGCTGGTGGTATTAACGATGTAAATGACTAAATTTCGGGTAATTACAAATAGATTACTCAAAATCAACTAAATTTCAAACCATAATTACATGTAATCCTATTAGTGAAATTAGCATATTAAGGCCATCACTGTTTAAAATAAAGAAAACCACGAGAATCCCACATGAGAAGAAGGACTAGTCCAAAACTTGCCATACCTGTCAAATTTGTACAATTTGCACACAGGAAAAAAATAAATTTGTAGTGTGTTTTGTTTTGTAACAAATGTACATTTTATATGTATTCATACTCATGAATAGTGTGTTTTGTTTTGGAACAAATGTATATTTTATATGTATTCATACACTTGGCTTTTAAACTACAATTTTAGCAATAGTGGTCCTTTAATGTGTTTAATGCGGAGAGATGTAGAGACTAATTGAAGCCCATGTCTAAATTTAAAACCACTTTTTTCCTATAGAAGAACCATCTTCTTACTCTCTTTTCCGCACATAACTTACATAATTTAATTGCTTTTTTTCATTTGAAAGAAAAGAATAAAAATAGACACTGATAATTTCTGGTAATGGCAAGGTACTGAGGAACTAATATCCGACAAATGCGGATAGTGGTTTTCTGTAAAAATATGTCTGGGCTTTCGTCACATTAACAATATAAATGGAAAATTTGTGTAGTTAATGCTCAGCGTTCATTAGCTCGGTATGGGTTTCTTTCTCTATCAACCGCGTGACATAAGTACTTTCAGCAACTACAAGACGCTTCTCATTATGCTGAAGTTTCTAATGGAGCTGGCTCACAAATGTTGGTGGAGAGGTAATATTTGTTTTAATGATTGATCTCAAATGGAGGAACAAAATGTGATGAAAGAAAACAAGTTCACTGAGAATGGGAAATGTATTAAGAGGAATGTACGGTGGTTTGTTAGTTACTGAATTTTTGAGTTACTTTGTTAGGCTCTGAAAAAAAACATTTTATTTGATTGTTTTCACCATGTAGACCTGGAATCATAGCTACTAATATATAATATGCACCACATACAGCTAGCAACGAAGCAGGCAATTTAGCCAGCCGGTAATTTGGGTGCCAACATCAGAGTTTGGTTGTGAGCATTTGGCTTTGGCGGTGAGTAATAAGCTGCAGTGGTGTTTGTGAAAATTGGCATGGGTATAGTGATAGGCTGCGGCAGGGGCAGCGGAAATGGGTACTGAGCTATAACATAGCCAAACGCCAAGAGGATAACATGGGTACAAGTATGTGCATGGCTAAAGTATAGCTGAGCTACAGAAATATTGAAGGATGCAGCAGAGGAGCAGAGGAGAGTAAGTTAAGGTGGCCACTAACGGTTCATTTTTTAGCGAAAAATCGTTAGAGCGATCAGAAATTCTGATCGGATTGGTTGTAAATAATCTCCATTGGTGGACACAATCGATTATGAACGAGTGAAAAAAATGTCGTCTGAATGAATTTTCGTTGAACCAAAATTTGGATTTTCTTGTTGGTTGTGATAGATAGGAAGCAAAGATTGGTTCGTTGATGGTGTCGTGAATGATGTATTACAATATATCACTTCCAATCAGAATTTCTGATCGCTCAAACGATTTTTCGCTAGAAATTAGATTGTTAATGGCCAGCTTTGGGCACCTGGGGCCTGACTGTAGCCAAACCTTACTTAGGAGGTAACTTACATTAGTATTGGGGGAGGTGAGCTTAGTGTTAGGGGTAGGTGAGGGGAGGGTCAGTGTAAGAATCAGGTTAAGGTGAAGTAGTAGAGTATCAGCACAATGACTGCTAATCAGTAATTTGCAGAGCCCATGTTCTTGGATGCCTGTTTTAGATGTAGGTGCTAGCAAGGGCACACTCAAAACACAAAAAAAGGTGTTGGACCATTGAGCTAAAAAGAATCTTTGAGCAAACAGCAAACTTGAAATGAAGCATTTCATGTTTGCAGGCTTTTGTGAAAAATAAATACTGGTATCTATCAATTGTTTCGTAATATATATTGCATGCCAATCTGAAAGTTACCACTTTTGGGTGACACCAATTAGCAAATGGGTGCGCACATCTACGAATTAGAAATTACAGCAGGGTTAGATGACCCTGCAGAGGTGGAGATCTATTTGAAAAAAGAGACTTGGGGCAAAGATAACTGGCACCTAAAACACAGACCTCATCAGATTCCAGCTGGTGATGGACAATTTCAAGGAATATTGATCTACTTATTGGACAATCCTCAAGCTCTTGTGAGAATTATGAAGCTGCAGAGGTGTGAACCAGCTGCTTAGAGCTAAATATGGAAGTTAAGCATGCTCTCCAGTGCTAATTTGACATGTTAGTCCTGAAGAACATCTTAAGGTGAGATATGTTCTCTCCTGCATATACTGTATCTGGTGTAAACAAGGAGTAGCTATAAAATTAATTAGCAAAGCAATCCACATCTGTACTTGAACTTGACTAACATTAAGCAGGATGTCTACCTAGTCATACTGTTGCCCTATTTGAAAACTACTTTTTTTTTTAGAGAAATATATACCTTAGATACATCCATCACTGTGAAGAAATTATTCAAACAGGAAACAGTAGGCATGCTCATTGAAGTAGAATTTTCTGCATTTCCGATTGGAAATCGGATAGCAGAAATCAGAAAATGGATCCCCGCAGAAATACCACATTTTAGCCCAGTCACAGAACTTGGAAGCATTGGGCCAATCAGAGAATGCAAAACATTACCCAAAAAAAAGACTTCTTTGAAACTGGAAAACAGAAATCGAATTTCCACGAAAAATACTGTATTACTGCAACTTGGTAATTTTCGTCCAATCACAGAACTCGGAAGTATTCGGCAAATCAGAGAATGCAAAAAAATGACCAAAAGAAAGACTCCTCAGAAATGGGTGAATGGAAATCGAAAAAGTTGTAAATCTGCAAAATCAGTAATCGGCATTGACGGAAATCTGCATTTCCAACCATCCCTGGGAAACAGTACCTTAAGCCGGAGAAGAATCAATTTTGGGTACTTAATTTCTCATATGAAGTTTTCCCTGTCCAAGCAATAAAACACACTATGTATAATGCTGAAATATTTAAAATAAAATATCCATAAAAAGAATTATCTTCTTTAGCGTAAGGATGCATTTTTTCAGCCAGTTGATTTATTCTCAGCTGTAAAAATACCTAGTAGGAAGTGCAAAACTGATATTTTTTGTGTTAAGTTGCTGTCAGTCCGGTTTAGCAACACTCCCACCCACACTAACTACAGACACCAGTAGGAGTTTATTCAAGAGGTCATAAAATAAAATTATGCCCTGGCTACTATGTCCTTATTTTGTTATTTGATTAAAAGGCTGACAAGGAACATAAATACATTATATCTCCCCGAACTGCAAATCACTCAGACGCCTTTACCTTGAGAATTATCTGCAGGATTGCCTTTAGTGTATTTTTAGTAAAGAAAAAAAATCAATTTCTTAGCAATCTACAACTGGTATTCCAGTGACAATGACACTATTAAATCTTCTCTCTCAGTGTGATTTATCCAAGTGATTCACTTGCAGACTTCACGTTTGGTAAAGTGGAAGTCTTCCTAGGTTTTCAAAAATGGTGACCCTATGGCCATAGCTCCAAAATGATTTTATATACTTGTTTTCAATGATCTATGAAGCACTGATGATTAATGGATTTGTGTACAGTAAATAACCAAACTACGTAGTGGATTTAAAGAATATAAGATGGAACAAAGATACAACCAATTGTTTGCTTATAATTATTATGAAGAAATCATATATATTTCTGTATTACTACAGTAAATTATTTTTATTTTTATTTTTTTTACGTGAATGCTTAGTGTTTTATTTATTGTGCTTAGTATTAGAAAAGCATTTTAATAACCTAATAACTTATTTATGCGCAAAAGAATGTCAAATAATACTGAATATTATGATGGTGATAATGATGATTATTATTACTACTATTATTATTATTTTGTATATTTAGAGACTCGACCTACTAATCTTATTCATGATTTTTAAAGCATATTTCCATAGGTCCCAAAGCAAATGACCTGTCTCTGACCAAAAGTCACTGACAGGGTGGATTATATTACAGAGGAAGTAAGCTACATGTCTGCAAATGCCAGGCTAAACAGGTGGCCTTTAAATCTAGATTGGATGAAGCTGTCCTGATTATTTGTGGCAAGTAGTTCCCAAGGGTAAGGCCAGCATGACTGAAGTTTCGGGCTTTAAAGGATTTCAAGTGGACTATAGGGAAGATGGGCAGCATGGTGGCGGTATGGTTAGCACTCTTGCCTTGCAGCGCTGGGTCCTCGGTGTGAATCCCAGCCAGGTCAACCACTGCAAGGTATTTGTATGTTCTCCCTATCTCTATGTGGGTTTCCTCCAGGCACTCCGGTTTCCTCCCACATCCCAAATACATACAGATAAGTTAATTGGCTCCCCCCTAAAATTGGCCTAGACTAAGATACATACACTTCATGATACATACATAGACATATGAATACGGTAGGGATTCGATTGTGAGCTCCTCCGAAGGCAGTTAGTGACAATATACTCTGTACAACTCTGCAAGATGTCGCTGCTATATAAATACTAAAATAAATAAGTAAATAAGACTAAGGGGATATATATCCTGTTGATCTGAGGTTGGATGAGGAGTAGGGTGCTTGCAAAAAATTCTACAGATAATCAGGTCGTAAATTGTGTAGCGAAATGAATGTTTATTTGTGTAAGAAGAAACATTTCTTATCTTAATGCTTCTGGGGTTTGGACATTTTTGTAGAGGTGACCTATACTTTAGCATGTAGTATTCATAATGCTACCAACACAATATCATTAGTCCTGTCATTCAACAGATATTTTTATATCACAAAACAACCATTTTTACTCCACCTCAGTACCTAATTAAGGTCTAAGAGGAGACAGCTCAATTCTTCTGCTCATACATATACAATGGTTGTCCGAAGTATATGATCACTGGTTACCTTTCAAACCAAATACCCCAATCTCCACAACGATCTTCACCTATAGCAATCCCTCTCTTGAATGGGAGACTGATTATGTCTACCCATCTTTGGCTGCCTCCATCACTAGGCTGAAGGCTAACAATTCATCTGAATGCTCTAGGTGACAGTACTCAAATATGTGTAAGGGCAGCAAGGTGGCGTAAGGGTTAGCACTCTCCCCTTGCTGCACTGGGTCCCCGGTTCAAATCTCAGCCAGGGCATTAACTCCATGGAGTTTGTATGTTCTTCCCATGTCTGCGTGGGATTCCTCTGTGCACTCCAGTTTCCTGCCACATTCCAAAATCCCCTCAAGCACTCTATACATAACAATTGAGATAAAGCACCAAAACCTGCCAAGGACAGCCACTGTGTCAAAAAGTTTCAAGCAGGGTAGGGGAAAATGTTTATTTTATCCTTTTAGCAGCCAAATTATTTAGTGTTGAAGGCCAATTTATTTTAGCACTTTTTTTATTTCTTTTTACATTTCCTAGCTTCTAATTAGCACTGCTGTAATGTGCATTTATTGCCACTTTTCACTAGGGGACAGTGTGAGACAATAACAGAGGACTGCTACTTTCAGTTTCTATGTTTTCTGCTACAGAGAAAGATCAAAGCATTCCAAGAATTTACAGCACGTGTTCTGCCGACTGAGGTCAAAAACAATGCACTTACCGGTATCTCAAATGAGATAACTTTATTGAACTGCTGATTAATGTTAATTATTACTGCTATTCAAAACACATATTCAGGTGGTCATGACCAGCAAAGCACCAATGTAGAGGAGCTCCTAGTGGGCCCCTCTGGTCCAGGGTCCCCTGTGCAGTTGCAATCTCTAAATCTCTAAATTCCTTTAGCCTTACTAATACAAACAACAGTGAAACCACTAAAAGAGGTGCTAATTTAATATCCTACTAAAATATAATTATTTTCGTGGGGTTGGCCTCCAAAAGTTCTCTTACAACCTGCCCTTGCAAATAGCTTCTTCTACCTTTCCAATCCTATTGCCCCTTACAGCCCGAATGTGCCATTTCCCTTTTGGGCTCCGATCCCGCCAAACAACCATTTAACAATTACATAGCGAATAAACCTGAAATACAATAAGCATGGTATCTGTTATAAAGCAGCTCATAAAATCAGTCCTATTAAGCATAAATCTGCATCGTGCAGCGTTCGGTAAAGTGAGCAGCAGGATTTTTCCCAGCCTGGCTTATAGAAAACAGGAGGTAGCTGTTTGCAAGAAGCAGGGTTTTAATATGATTGGACTATAACAGACAATCTATTTACAGCATGCTCTGGGGAGCTTATAAACAAATGTTGAGTAATTTCAGCCAGCAGTAATTACCCTTGCAGCTGACAAGGGTAGCATGCTACTCTCTCCTTCACCTTCAGCCTAGTCCAGAAGGCATTGTACACAGCGGCACTTACTCCTAATTATTTCTGCAGTTGTAGGGAGAAAGACCAAAGCATGTTATTATAACACATTTTAGAATGGTTTTAAAAGCTTGTTTATTGGGACAATTAAAACCCATAACAGTTACAGCTCGTACAAGATTTCTTTCCAGGGAATGCGATATTAGGCGGAATTTCATACACTGCGAGGCAATGAAACTTATTTCCCATGTCCTGTGGGTAAGTGTTTGTAACTGTTTGCGTTGATTGTTCCTAGATATTCCTAAGGTAATATTATTGCAGCATATTCAGTTGGATTTAAAGGGGAACTCCTAACTCCCAGAAAATCTCACCAGACGTGCAAAAGTAATTTCTAAATGTCGTTAAAAGATAAGGCAGGATTAAAATTGTGAAGTTATACAGCACTAAAATCCTCTGAAGTGTTTTTTTCACATAGCGTATAAGGATTTTGAGTTGAAAGACGGAATTTGGTAATTCACAGAATTATGATATGTAGATTCTGAACATTATGCAAAATGTTATTTGTGTAACACGCAAACTTTTTTTTAAACTCTATATTTGCATTTAAAGAGGGCTTAAATACTATCCGTGCATTGAAGAGCACCCAGAGCTATATTAAATAGGTAATTCCCTGGAAAGTTGATCCAGGGATTTTTCTGGCATCTAGAGTCTGGAAGGAATTTTTCCCTTTTAAGGCTAATTGGCCAAGGCTTTGTAAGGTTTTTTTTGCCTTTCCCTGGATCAACTGGGAAACCAGTATGTGTGTGTAAAGGATGGTGTTTTTTTTTTTTTTCTTCTGGTTGACATTGATAGACAGATGTCTTTTTTAAACCAGACTATGTAACTATGTAACATAAATAGAGCAAGATGTCTACTAGAGATGGCCCGAACGGCTCGACCATGAACTTATTCGCGCGATCTTATGGCGGTTCGACCCGGGAACGTACACTCCCTCCTGGAGGCCCTCCCCCCTTATAAAAGGCAGGCAGTGTCAGCCTTTTCACTCACTCGTGTGGCTGCAGTAATTAGAGAAGGGAGAGCTGCTGCAGAGAGAGCTATAGGTAAAGCTTAGTTAGGCTATTGTAGGCTTGTTAGCTTGCTCCTTGCTGATTCTTATTGCTAAAAAAGCATCCCTCAACAGCTCTTTTGTGAGCTAATCTTGTTCTTGTGGTCTATTTTTTTTTTTTGCCCCTTAATTCCTACTGTGTCACTGCCAGGCCTAGCACATTGTAATCCCATCCCAATCACTGTACCTGTTCACTGTTCAGTGCACCTACCTACCTAGCTACGTGAGCGAATACATTGTTAATACCACCAGTCATTGCACTTGTTCACGGTACGTGTGTGCGTGCGTGTGTGTGTGTGTGTGTGTGTGTGTGTGTGGCAGGTGCACATTTGTAATACCCAGCAGCACTGCATATACCTACCTGTTTTTCAGTGCACCCACCTACATACGTGAGCACACGCAGTGTGCTATTTAATACCACCAGTCACTTTACCTGTTCACGGTACCTGTGTGTGACAGGTGCACATTTGTAATACCCATCACTGCATATACCGACCGGTTGACTAGTGCATCCACCTACCTACGTGAGCGCACGCAGTGTGATATACCACTCCGTGCAAACCTGTTAACTGCACCTGTGTGACTGCACATTGTATTAGTCAAGTCAGTGCATACCTTTCACTTCATTCCCCCCCCCCCCCCTGATATGGACAAAACAGGTAGAGGCAGAGGCAGGGGCAGACCCAGAAGCAGGCCACCCAGCAGGTCTGTTTGAGGTTGTGCTGATGTAATTTCGTGTGGCCCTGGACCAAAGTGCAGTGCTCAGAAAAAGGCACATCCCATCAACTCCCAAGATTGTCAGGACGTGGTTGAGCATTTAACACAGAACACCTCATCTTCCGCAGCCACCAGCACTACTACTAGCACCACATTCATTCCATTTGACACTTCGCAGGTTATTTGGTGGGGAAATCACTGATTCACAGCCACTACTGCTACATCAAGATGAAGGTGCTAAGCAAGTTAGACCACCTCATACATCTGTGTTAGGCGACACTATGGACGTAATATGTGAGGTCGTTGCTTCACTGTGGACAGACCAAATTCGATCAGCTGGACAGTCACTGTTGTTCTATCATTGAGCTACCACAGCCCGGCGACCATATGGGCTTGAAAACCTTCACGGCCTGCACTCTCGCCATGGTGCGCACCAATCCAGCACAGCTGTCACTGCACAAACAGCTGTTTGTGGTGCGTTACACAGTGAGTTTGGTGTCTCAGTGTGAAGCAGTACTCTAATTACACTCCCTGATTAATGTATACACATGCAAGATGTTTTAAAGCACTTTAGGCCTCCAATTTAGCATGCAATGTGATTTCTGCCCTTAAAACGCTGCTTTGCGTCAAATCCAGATTTTTCCCCGGGACTTTTGGCGTCTATCCCACTCATCCATGCCCCCCTCCTGGTTTTAGACCCCTTGAAACATCTTTTCCATCATTTTTGTGGCCAGTATAAATGTTTCTAGTTTTCAAAGTTCGCATCCCCATTGAAGTCTATTGCGGTTTGCGAAAGTTCGCGCGAACCAAAGTTTTGCAGAAGTTCGCGTTCGAGGTTCGCGAACCAAAAATCTGAGGTTCAAGCCATTTCTAATGTCTACTGAACGTGCATCTCAATCAGTAGTTGATACCCTCTTTCCCATGAGAAATCTTTGTCTTTCTCGAATAGATCATCGGGGGGGGGGGGGGGGGGGATTGGCTGCATGGCTAATATTGTGGTGGAACCCCTCCCACTGTGTGATTTCAGAAGATGTTGTATTGTGGGAAATGCCAACTGCCAAGCAAGCATTATACCCTTCTGTGCATAAAACTCTCAGTAAGGCATGGAAGCCACTAGCAGCTCTTTCCAAAGCCTTTTCTAAACCCTTGTGATTTGAAAAGCTCTTGCTAATGTAATGAAATGAGTGCAATCCCACTTGAGGGATGTGATTTTGTAAAAATCCCCTATAGCATTGCATTAGCAAGAGCTTTTCAAATCTCTAGCAAACTGAAACTGAAACGAAAAAAAAATGATGATATTATGAATTGTATGTGTAGTTCAGCTACGAAATAAAACATTAGGAGCAGAGACTTGAGTCTAAAATTGTTTCCAGTACAGGAAGAGTTAATAAACTGTAGTTGTTATCTATGCGAAAGAGCCATTGAGTTCCATGACTTTCAAAGTCACCGAGAGCTCTGTCTTCTGAAGCTTATTATTTCAAGTGTCAGTCACTGTATTGTTTTTATCTCTGCAGAGGACAGTTCAAAAGTTCACTGGCCTGCTCTGTAAAATCATTTAGGATGCTGAGTAGTGTGTAAAATGCAAATATTAGTGAATGATGTAATGTTATAAAAAAAACTATATAACTGAAAATAAAAATATGAGAATATTTTCTTTGCTACTAATCCTGTAGTAATTATGTGTACTACACAACCATTTCATTATATCATAATTTTATTTGCTTCAGTGTTTCTTTAACCCATTTGCGTTCCGTCGTTTTCACTTGAGAAATGTTCACCTCCCATTCATTAGCCTATAACTTTATCACTACTTATCACAATGAACTGATCTATATCTTGTTTTTTCCACTACCAATTAGGCTTTCTTTGGGCTGTACATTTTGCTAAGAGCCACTTTACTGTAAATGCCTTTTAACAGGAAGAATAAGAAAAAAATGGAAAAAATCATTATTTCTCAGTTTTCAGCCATTATAGTTTTAAAATAATACATGCCTCCATAATTAAAACTCACGTATTGTATTTGCCCATATGTCCCGGTTATTACACCGTTAAAATGATGTCCCTATCACAATGTATGGCGACAATATTTTATTTGGAAATAAAGGTGCATTTTTTCCGTTTTGCATCTATCACTATTTACAAGTTTAAAATAAAAAAAATATAGAAATATTTCATCTTTACATTGATATTTAAAAAGTTTAGACCCTTAAGTAAATATTTACATGTTTTTTTTTATTGTAATGTTTTATTTTTTGTTATATTAAACATTTTATTTGGGTATTTTTGGGAGGGTGGAATGTAAACTATAGTTTTATAATGTAATAGTGTGTTGTTTTTAATTTTTTTTCTTTTAGTTGTAGTTTTACTTTTTGTCCACAAGATGGCGGCCATGAGTTTGTTTACATGACGTCACTCTAAGCGTAACACACGCTTAGAGTGACGCAGGGGGGAGGCAACGGCCAGAAAAAGCACAGCTTCTGAGAGAACTCGGGGGAGAGTTCTCTCGGGGGGAGAGGAATCAGTGATCGGGCACCATAGCCCGATACATTGATTCCGTGGCTACCGAATCCGCGGCCGGGAGTGCGCGTGCACGCGCTTGATCGGCAGCTGGAGCGCGCGGTAGCGCGCATGGTTCCTGATCGTAGTTTCTACGTCCAGGAACCAAAATAGGTTAAGAAGCTCTTTTAGTGTGAATCTAAAAGTGCTGCTAGTGGGTTCCAGGCCTTAAAGAACATTCTGCAGATTTCACCTGGCAGAACTATAAATATCACCATCTGTGATACATTTAAGAAGATCGGGGTTAGGAAAAATGAGTAAAACATTTACATAGAAAATATTAAAAAAAAAAAAAGCAACAATCTTCATTACATTATTTTCACTACAGTTCCTTTTTAAGGGACATGAATGAAAAATAGCTTTATGAAAATGCTAAAATTCTAAATTAATTTGTAACCTATTGTGAACATATTTTGCAAATTCACATTAATCATAACCAATCTTACGGTTAGTGCAAAAATACATAATAAATTACAATTTAGTGATTTTGTAATGCAACCTCAGAATCCACAAAATTTAGAATCAATTTTCAATTCCATGTAGAATTAAGTAACTTTGTTGGATTCTGAATTCAACAATTCTGAACATCCCTTATCATGTATATAGTCAGTCATGTCACTAACTGTCCTTTGGAGGAGCTCGCAATCTAATCCCTACCAGGGTCACATTCTTCTATCCATCCCAAAGACTAAAACCAGATTTGACCTTTGACTTATCTGTATGTTTTTGGGATGAGGGAATTAAAACACAGGGAGCACATACAAACTTCATGCAAATAGAGTCTAATCCCAGAGTTGAACTGGTGGCCAAAATGCTGTAAGGTGCCACTGTGCCGCCAATATGTTAATTGCACATACAGATCCACATTAAGGCAGATGACTGGCATCCTTGTTCCCAATCCCAACTATACCGTATACCTATACATACACAGGGCCGGAATTAAGCCAAGGCCACATAGGCCATGGCCTAGGACACCATGGGATCAAGGGGCAGGTGGGCAACAGGCTATGCTAGGGAAGGAGGGAAGGATCACCTGGCTACCTATACTAGAGGGGTGGTCATCAGGCTTTCTTTACAAAAGGGAGTAGGGTCCTCTGGCTTCTTATATTAGAGGGAAGGGGGAGGGGTCATCAGGCTATCTAAACTTGAGGAGAAGGGGAAGGGTTATCTGGATACCTATACTGTACGTGTAAGGGGGAAGGGTCATCTGGCTGTTGATAATAGCAATAAGGGTAAACTGGCTACTCATACTGGAGGGAGAGGATAGGGTCAACTGGATACCTAAATTGGAGGAGGGGACATCTGGTTACCTATACTGAAGGTACATACAGTTGATTACTCTGTAGAAGACAAAGGCAACCCCCTCTCCCTGCAAGATCCTGCTCACTTATAGAATGCCATTCCCCCTCCCCCATCCCATGGTACTAGCAAAGCACAAGTAAGTTGCATAGCACTTACTGTATGTTTGTGCTACAGTTCACATACCTTTTCCTTCATAAACCTTTATAACGAGATAAACAGAGGAACACCAAGAGCCCCAATAGTGTAGTATGTATTGACAAAGGGGATAATGACAAAGAGTAATAGTTGTTATACTCACAAGCATGGATCACCAATAGGCAACCACTGTAAAGGCACCTTTTATTCTGACCTTTTACTCTGTACTTTTAATATTATAAACTATATGTTGTATGTATATTCATGTATATGCTTTTTATCAAGACCTGGTTAATCTCTGCTATTTATTATATCTTTTTGGCAAATGTTATAGTTACTGCTGTGTATCTGAGCCACCTCCAACATGGTGGCCCATCAGTACTGAGAACTAGGCATGCCTCTTCCAAGATGGCGGCCTGACTCCTCTTTAAAAGGGTAAGTCCTTGTAGGCTCTGCCCACTGATGATGCACTTCCTCTCCCCAGTTGATGTCACATCCTGAACACTACTTAGCATGCTCAGACACTCTCTGCCATTACAGAGGTGCCGAGTGTTGTTTGTTTTGCTAGATGGTAAGTCCTGGTGGGTTCACCCACTTACATTTTGTCTTTACTGCTGCCATCTGTAATTTTTAACCCCATACTGGGGTATGTTCTGCTGCCACTGTTTCGTTTGTTTTGCTGCCATTCACACTCTTTTACTACCTTTGATCTACAGTCACCTCTTTTGCTACTTGATCTGTAACTTGCGCGTCCCATGGCTATAATTGACAAACCCCTTCCTCCCCCCCCCCACTCCCTCCTCCTGATACACAAATTTCCCTTCGCCTCTCCCCCTCCCCTCGTCCCCAAGGTTTCCCCCATCCCCCACCCCTGTGTGGTTATCCTCCCCTCCCATTCTTTCCCCCCACCAACACAACCCACCAACATAACAATTCTATAATACAAAATACTGTACCTTTGCTGCCAATATACCATATTATGTTGCACATGTTTGTCACTCGTTGATCGAAGCTTTAAATGTAGGATGTATCATAGCAGAAACAATATACCCTCTGATCTCTGTCATTTGCAGCTGTAACTCCTTTTTCTACTGCCTGAGGAAGCGGGCACTGACCCGTGAAATGCGTTGCTTTGTTTTATCTGGAGTTCGTTAATAAATAGACTGAATGTACAGTCGTGTTGTGTCTGCTTGGAGGAGGTAAGTCCACCACTGCCTCCTCTAATTACCACATTTTTGGCTTTTAAGCTCATTTAAAACCCCTTTTATCCTTTTGGCGCCTCTGTTCTCTCCTATATAATAAACCTTTATAAATCTATTAAGCAGTGATGAGCGAAAATGCTAATATTCTTTTTGCATTCATTTTCGTGAAAATAATGTGAAATTCGACTTTCAAGCGAAAATGTCATTTCAAATCACTTTGTAATAAGTTCGTGAATTTTTGCACTTATTGCAAATGTTTGCGGTAAAAATGAATGAGTTTTGCAGTAAAAATAACACTTTTCCGCGGTCTCGAGGTAAACATAAAGAGTTTTTGCATTTTTGTGAATGCCATTTTCTCTAAAATTGAAATAGAAAAATGCCATTTTTGATCCATTCAATTAACTTTTTCTCCTGAGTTTTCTCCTAAGAGATAATTTTTCAACTTTTATCGACAAGGCGTGAAAATATCACCTAGGAGTACATGTACAAATTTAGGCGCAGAGTAAAGCTGATAAATGTCTCACCCTGCTCCTGCACATGTCCCGGCAAGGTTAACCAGTTTGTCCTCCATGACGTAGTTCTACATCAAGGAGGACATGTCCGCTTCCTCGGCCGATCGCGTGTGTGCACCCGGGCTCCTGGGCCGTGGATTTGTTAGCCCAGGAATCAATGAATCGGGCCATGGTGCCTGATCATTGATTCCTCTCCGCCGCAGAAAAAGCTACAGCTTCTCTCGGAAGCTTCGCTTTTTCTGACTCCTATGTCCCGCTAAGTGTACATTGTACGCTTAGAGTGAAGTCATGTCACTTTTCTAGAAGTTAAAAAAAAATTAAAATACACATATATTTCCCCAAATCAAATACTATTTACATCCCACCCTCCCAAAAATACCCACATAAAATGTTTAATAATTAAAAAAAAAATTACAATAAAAAACACATCAATATTTACCTAAGGGTCTAAACTTTTTAAATATCTATGTAAAGATGAAATATTTCTATTTTTTATATATATATATATATATATATATATTAGCTTGTAAATAGTGATGGATGCAAAATGGAAAAAAATGCTCTTTTATTTCCAAATAAAATATTGCCATACATTGTGATAGGGACACAATTTAAATGGGCAAATATTCGGGACAAATGGGCAAATACAATACGTGTGTTTTAATTATGGAGGCATGTATTATTTTAAAACTATAATGGCTGAAAACTGAGAAATAATGAATTTTTTTTACATTTTTTTTCCTATTCTTACTGTTAAAATGCATTTACAGTAAGGTAGATCTTAGCAAAATGTACCACCCAAAGAAAGCCTAATTGGTGGCAGAAAAAAAACAAGATATAGATCAGTTCATTGTGATGAGTAGTGATAAAGTTATAGGCTTATGAATGGGAGGTGAACATTGCTCGAATGCATAAAGTGAAAACGACCGAGGGCTTAAGTGGTTAATTACTATTCCCCCTCCAGACTGCCATGGATAGTGGGGAAAGAAGTAATTTGGCTGCCACCTATTGCTGGCGGCTGAATTACGCTGTTTTTAATGTCATTTGGGCTCTGTCTTTCGCATGCGCCCAAATGGTGGCGTATGGTGTGCCCAAATTCCCTGGGGCCTATTTGTGCTGCTTTGCCTAGGAGAAAACCCAGGAGAAAAAGTTAATTGCATATAAGTCCAAGTCTCTGGAGGAGCTAACCATCCTCTAATACAAAGCCATGTTAAGGCAGCAAACGGCAGCCTAAGTAATGTATTTAGGCAATGGTAGTGGTGCAAAGCAATTTTCAATATGCCAGGAGGGGTGGCACACATTTTTCTTTGCTTTGTTAAATAAGTCATTTTAAATCAGAATGATAGTTCTTTAATGCCTTAACTATTGGAGGCTGCACTGTTTGCAGTGAGCCGGTAAGCTGCTCTGAGGCCAATAATACACTAAAAAGCTGGTCGGTTTCTCATAGCATGATGCAGCCCAGAAATTTGCTCTTGAATGAATTTTAAGCGTCTTTTATTTGTTGAACACTCCGCTGGCAGGATTTCCCTAAAGTAGTTTGTGCCTTCACAGCCTCCCACTAGAACATAATGAAGGTGTTATCCTCTTGCAGTCAGGTCTCTTGGTTATTTATTTATTCTAAGCTATGCAGATGGAGAACGCATCACAAAATAGTACCTTGGAAGTTAGTAGAAATGATCTGCTAGATAAATTCAATCATGCAGTAAACCTAGCATTTAGATTTAAAGTATAACTGCTCTTCCATGGCGTAAAAATAACAGCAGTTCTTTCCAGGAAGATATCAACAAAGCATTATAAAGAACTTACCTCTCTCCTTTACTCTCTGTTTTAGCTGGGAGCACAGGCATACTGTCAAATTACATTGGTGCTTGACCAGGCACAGATTTACACCACTGGAGCCTATAGGCACAGATGTCCTGGCACCCTAGAGCTTGCCCTCCATGAACCTACAAACTCCCCCTAAAGTGCACTGCAAATGTGCTGGCTGGCCCAGCTATACCTTTTCCTTAACTTATCTTGTCTGTCATAGGTAGCTACAGGTATCCCTTAGAATAAGATAGCCAGAGGTACCCTCAGAATTAAAGGGGCACTATGGCGAAAAATGGTGTTTTTTAGGTAGTGGCATATGCATAGCTGTATGTAGAGCATAGATGTTTACATGTAGTGAGGAAAAGTTTTTTTTTTTTTTACACTGACATCAGCATGGTGTACTTTTATAGCCACGTCGGCAGATGTATCTTTCTGACGCGACTCAGCCTAATCCATGTATTTGCAGGAGGCATCTTTCCCTCTTGTAGTAACTGCCATTTTAGTTTCCCCCTCTGTGCAGCGCTGGAATGTTTGTGCCATATTTCAACTGCACGATCGTGCAGTTACACTGATCCCCCATGTGCCGTAAAGTGGGATGGGGGGGGGGGGCGCACTTTAATGTCTCAGCCTCAGGTGCTGGAAGACCTTGTCCTGGCTCTGATGTGTAGAGCTGGGCCAAAGTATTTGCCAGGCAAATCATTTGCTGCAAATATCGTGTATTTGCATTCGCCTCCTTCGTGGATTCGATTCACCCCCTATACATCATCATTAAGCTAAACTTTGACCCCTTACCCCACAATCAGCAGACACATGGCAGTCAATCAGCTCGCACTCCCTCCTGGACCAATCCCCCCACCTATCAGAAAACCAGCACAGAAGCCGTTTTGCAGTCTGTGTTTGGCTTCTGTGCAAGGCAGATGAGGGACAGTATGTTGTGACAGGGAGAGAGTTAGGTAGGCCTGCGTTCTGTGTCCTCAGTGCAGATTCTTGCTGCTATCACCTTGTCCTGAACAGCTACGCCATTCTTAGGGTTGATACATTGTTTTTTACATTGTTCTTGATATTGTATTGCTCTTCTGTGGCCAGTGCTCAAGTTAGCTGTTGGAGACAGGTCTGCTGGTCCTAGTAGTGCACCGACCGTAACCCACCTTCACACAACTACTGGCATCTAGCATCTACTGGCCCCTGTGTAAAACCTCAGTGCTGTAAGAGACAGGACTGCTGGTCCTAGTAGTGCACCGACCATAACCCACCTTTACACCACTACTGGCATCTAGTATCCACTGGCCCCTGTGTAAAACATCAGTGCTGTAGGAGACAGGTCTGCTGGTCCTAGTAGTGCACCGACTGTAACCCAGTAATCCGTCACACCCCTACTGGCATCTGGCATTCACTACTGGCCCCTGTATAAGACTTTAGTGCTGTTGGAGACAGGTATACTTTGCTGGTCCTAGTAGTGCACCGACCCTAACCCAATAATCCTCCACCACCACTACTGGCATCTAGTATCCACTACTGCCCCCCGTATAAGGCCTCGGTGCAGAATCAAAGTCTTTTTGGTCACTTAACTGTCATTGAACTACTTCAGCCTAACCATAGAGGCTGGAAAACTGTGATCGCCTGCACCCCCATCATTGTGCGCACAAGCACAGCGGCCAATACACACCACTACACAAGATTGCGGCCGAGAGGACTAACATTTATGTCCTGGAGGCATCAACTGGTAAAACAAAGATATGCTCACCTGATGTAATCACTAAGGGTCTTTACGGTTGTTTGCGGACTGCGGGGCATTAAATGCAGTGTTTTGTCTCTTAGTGTGAAGCAGGCGTAACCCTAACACTACCTGATCGACATGTACACGCCGGTTGTTTTAAAGCACTTTATTCCACAAATTTAGGAATGTAATTTGATTTCTGCCCTTTAGTGATTAAAACATAACTCTATGTTAACTCAAACTAATTTTTGGTGAGACTTTTGCCATGGGTCCTCTTCGGCATGCCCCCCTCCAGGTGTTAGGCCCCTTGAAACAACTTTTCTTTCACTTTTAAGGCCAAAAACAGTTTTTGTAGGTTTTAAAATTGCCCTGCCCATTGATGTCTAAGGAGGTTCGCAGATTTGCCAAATTCGCAAACTTTTGCGGAGATTCGGATTCAAAATTCACAAATCCAAAATCGGATAATTTGCTCATTTCTATCATTGTGGCAATCAGTGTTGCTTGCAAATTTTCACCAAAGACATTTTTGCATTGAAAATACTATTTTTGATTTTGTGAACATTTTTGTGAAAATAGCTTGTATTTTCGTGTTTCCACATCTTGCATGAAAACCATAAACATTGATATCTTACCACAATAGCCGTGAAAACATGGAAAGACAATATTTTTACAGCAAAAATTTTTACCACAAAAATGCAAAAAAACAATCTTTTTTACCATGAAAAATTTTGAAAAACTTGAAAAATTACAAAACTTATTTTTGATGGCATTTTTGCTTGAGAATCAAATTTAACATTAGTTTCACCAATATGAATACAAAAAGAATACTGGCATTTTTGCTCATCGCTGGTAGCAATTTCGATTGGCTTTTACAAAGTGAAATTCGGGTGAGCAATTGAGAGAAAACAGCAGGAGGGCTACCAGAAGGAAGATGAAGACTGAACCGGACTTGGCGACTGAACCCGACTTGGCCACCTTAACCTTTTCTGGACCGCTGGCAGTACACTTGTGGCTGCTCTAGGCAGAAGCGGCATAGGATTTACGCCATGTGCCATTTCCGCTCCCGACGTGATCGTGCGCACCCGAGATGGGATATGAAGCTGTCATATGACAGCTAACATCTCCCTCAGTGATCAGAAGCCATCGCGTATGGCTACTGATCATGTGATCACTACGATCACCGGCAGATCGTAATGATCACCAGTAAGGCAGTAGAGGGGAAAGAAGAGGATCCACTCACCATCCTGCTGTTCCCCTGGCAATCGGTGCTCCACTCTGCTCTGGCCGGCATCCCCGCTTGCTCTGACTTCAGTGCTGGGTCCCAGCTTGTTGACATCATCAAGCCACATCCCAGAGCTCAGTGGCAGTACGAGCGGGGATGCTGGCCGGAGCGGAGGGGTCCAATGTGGTTCAGTGCTGGAGCCGGGAAGGTGAGTAAAGGCTGCTGGCTACAGAGTGGACATCTGGCTACAGGGGGGAAACACAACCCAGAAAGCAACACTGGGGATCCGGCTGCCTGACCCCCCCGCATGCAAATTTGCCTGGTCCTTACGGGGGTTAGGCAGCCAGTCCCCAAATGGTTAAACACAACTCTGCCTTCTTTCCCAGATAGCTACTTGATCATTTACTTTAACCTTTATGACTTCCCCGGTAATTAGGTATGCTCATTTGAATTCAGAGGAAATGACATTTCTGCATTTGCGTTCAGAAATCATCATTTCTGATCGAAACTCGGAAAAAAGAAATTAGATTTCTGTGGAAATACCACATTACTGCAACTCGCCCGAAACATGTCGTGTACCCTGTTGTGCTCTGTTTCCTGGGAATACAGTATATAAGAAGCCTTCTGAGGGCGGCCTCTGTTTGTTCTACATTACTGCAACTCAGTAATTTTAACCCAATCACAGAACTCAAAAGCACTAGACCAATCAGAGAATGCAGAGTCAACTCGGAAATGACCAAAAAAAGGCTCCTCGGAAATAGGAAAATGGAAATCGAATTTCTGTGGAAATATCGCATTACTGCAACTTGGAAATGTTAGCCCAATCATAGAACTTGGAAGAGAATGCAGAGTCAACTTGAAGTATTTGGCAAATCAGAGAATGCAAAAATTGACCCAAAAAAGACTCATCGGAAATCAGAAGTCGGAAATCCATGGAATCTGTAATCAGATTTGGAGAAAATCGGAATTTCCACGGATTCGGAAATTGGCATTTCGTCTATCCCTACTGGTGATTAATATTAATCTAGATTTGGAAGCCATTACTGTACAACTTGATCTTCTTATCTGTTTGTCTACCAATTACAGAAAAATGTAATAATGTAGGGGAGCATTATACGGAATGAAAAGCCTATGCTAGACATGCAACTTTTATATTTTAATTATTGGGGAGTTGTAAGGTTGCATTGGATAAATACACAGGCAGACAACCCCTTTAATAGTCCAGAGTGAGACTGCTCTGCTACATTTCAGCTGCACCAGCCAAATGTTGCAATCTATTGTCACTCCAGACCACCTTGCGTTCAGTGAGGTGACCTTCTGCTTCCACTCCTCCGTGAAATAAATAAATATATCAGGCAGCAGAGGCAGGCGTGAAACGGCTGAAAATTTTTAGTTAAATTGGTGAAACCAATTAACTAATGGTATTCTTATCATTTATGTCTGTAATTGCATGCACTGAATGTCACGATGCGGGGCGATTCTTAATGACTTGCAAATGATAGAAGATAGGGGTGTATGTAAATGCTGAAAACATCCATTGCCACACTAATGAAAATGCAGACACAGTAAATAAAGCACCATGATAAATCAATAAGAACAAAAGGCATGCTTATTTCAGTGCCTTCCCCATCACAAGTGAAAAACAAGGCTTAGGCTAGTCATCGATGCCCAGAGTCTTCATTAGGAAGAACAAATGATGACGTAAGCCAAGTATGTTTTAGCTCCCCTTCCATTTACAGAAGCTCCCCATTCCATTCCACGTGCAGCCCCCTCTTTCATGTGTATCATCCATGTACAGCAGCCCCTATCTTTCATGTATAGCTTTCTTGGACGTCAGCTTCCCTTTTCATGTGTTGCTCCCCATTTGCAGCTTTATATTTCATATGTAGTAACCCCTATTTCATGTTTAGGTGCCTCCTTGGGCTGCAGCCACCCATTGCCCACGCTTTTGTGACCTTGGGCAGACCATCAGGACCTGATTTTATAATTTTTGCTTCGATCTAGAGCAGGGGTAGGGAACCTATGGCTCAGGAGCCAGATTTGGCTCTTTTGATGGCTACATCTGGCTCACATACAAATGATTAGAGTTTGATTTACTAAGCTACACTACTCAAGCAGCACAGCTTAGTGTGGCAGCGCAAGTAAAAATTTCAAAGTAGGCAGGCTACTGCTGTAGCATGCACTACTGACTTACTCACGCTTCCCCAAAATGAACAGCTGCTCCAATTGTCCCACTCTGGACCTTGTCAGGTCCAGTGACTTTGAAGGACGAGATTCCCGCACTTTGATTGGCCCAACAGGCTGCCTGTCATCAGTTTACAGGCAACCTATTGGGCCAAAGTGCGGGGATCTAGTCCTACAAAGTGAATCAACCCCCAAGTCAGCTAGCTAATTGTGCAAGCTGTTAGTCGGTATTGTCGGTCCTGTCTTGCTCTCGGGGAAATTGCTGATGTTGCTGAAACCCAAGAGAAGCTGAAGATGTGTCTGACACTTCCGCTGCCCCGCAGATCAACGGTATACACATCACCATGGCAACAGGGACAGCCCTCTGTTGTGCATGCGCACAGTCCTAGTTTGAAACATATTGAATGGCTCTCTCAGAAATACATTTTAAAATATGGGGCGTTTATGCCTCTCTCAGCCAAAAAGGTTCCTGACCCCTGCTCTAGAGGATGGGTGCATGTGGTGCACAAGCAGAGAAGTGTGTTAGCTGTTTCTCCATAGAACAAAAGATCAGCCTTTAACAATTCACACAGATGTATACAAAAAAATAACCAAAATAGAGAAGTAAAGCTTAACATTCAAATAAATGAATCATCCATAAATAGGTTGGTGGTTGCACTGAGCACAGAAAATCTGGGCCAAATTGCTGTTTTGTGCGGTGCAAACTTTAAGTACACCTGAACTGAGCAGGATATGGTGGCTGCCATATTTAGTCCCTTTTAAACAATACCTGTTGCCTGGCAGTCCTGCTAATCTCTTGGCTGCAGAAGTGTCTGAATCACACATTTGAAACACGCATGTTGCTAATCTAGTCAGACTTTAATCTAGCAGAGGTTTAGCAAGTTATCCAGGCAACCTACATTATAATCTGCACAAAACAGCTAAAATACCCCATCTTTCAGCATAAAGTGTATGTATGAATCTTCTATATGGGGATTTTAAAAAAAATTGTCCAAACTCCCAATTGTATGTATTGTTTTATATACTAACCATTACACTTGGAACAAGGATTTAATTCCAGTGACACAACTTGTATTGTACATTTGTCCTCCAACCTTTAGACTCCTCCTCTGTTGTAAATTAGAGAGGGATTGTTGTTGTTGTTGCAATTTACAGAGGTACTGTTGTGTACCAACAAGCAAGAGCATCTGCTGTATTGTTTCTTAAGATTCTAAAAATAAAAGTTCTTTCAGCATGGGGGCTTTTTGGTTCCTTCCAACCCACTAGAAAACGTTTAGTGGTTCTTCTGAAAGAGGAACTCCAGCCTAAACAAACATACTGTCATTAAGTTACATTAGTTGTGTTAATTAAAATAGATAGGTAATGTAATCTCTTACCCACACTGTTTTAAAAGAACGGGCAAATGTTTGATTTCATTATGGCAGCCATTTTTTTGGTTGAAAGGAGGTGACAGGGAGCCTGAGACACAGTTCCAACTGCCCTGTGGGCTGATCACCTCTCCCAGTTGCTAAGCAACATGAATAACACCATAGGAAATCCCATCATGCTCTGCACAGCATCATTTTTTTCTTTGATGGGTGGAGCTTAGGTAAAAATGCATCTAAAAATGATGCTTTGGTAAGAAAAACAAAGTTCTGATGCTGTGAAACTGTTAAAGTAACACCAAGCGTTTTCAGTTCTGCTGAGTAGATTTTTAGTCCGGAGGTTCACTTTAAGCTAACTGTGTACCCGCTGTCTTCAAGCAATTTGAAAATCAAGGAATATATACTCAAATGAACTCTTCCTACCATTAGAAAGGCTGTTAAATCCAAATTCAGAGGGATATGGAGGCTGCCATATGTATTTCATTTTAAAGCGGTTTTAAACTCTGACAAAATATTCAATAAAATGTGTTTTCCTACTTTTTATAACCCATACAATTATCATATTTGTTTCCGTGCACAAGTATTATTATTCATTTAGAAATTATAAGTTCCCAAAGTTCAGTTTATTTACTTTGAAAGCTGCTGGTGCATTTTATTCATAACTGTTGTATTTTTATTGTAAATGCACCCAATAATGATTTCTAAGCAGTGTTTCAGTTCAGGACTCATTAGCAGAAGTTTCTGCACAGAGAATGTATACTTAATTGTATCAAGTGAAGAATGTAAACACACGACAAGGTTATCACCAGTTCGGATGCGGCTGCCCCTGCAGGAGAAAAAGTCAGTCTGTGATTTAACCCTTCAAATGCTGTTTTTAAAAACAAAAGTGTGTTAGTATATTATGTGCTGTAAATAATCTTTTAGAGCAAAGAAGAAATGCTGGATTTCATTACACTTTAAGCAATACCAGTTGCCTGGCAGTCCTCCTGATCCTGTGTCTCTAATACTTTTTGCCATAGACCCTGAACAAGCATGGAGAAGATCAGGTACTCTGACTCAGTTGACTCAGGTTTTACTGGATTAGCCATATGCTTGTTCCAGGTTTTTGACTCAGACACTACATATGCAAGACGATCAACAGGGCCGCAACATTGTTTACAAGGAAATAAATATGGCAGCCTCCATATCACTCTCACCTCAGGTTCCCTTTAACTGTGTGCTAGAAAAGTCCTCCACAGCCTGATCTGCACCTATATTTTGCAAGAATGTTCTATTATTATTACTATTATTATTATTGTTGTTGCTGTTGTTATTCTGTTCAGCATCATAGTCTTCCATGACACTGGCCATATCACTTGAGCGTAGCATGACAAAATCTATATTGGCACCCAGAAGACTCAAGGCTAGGATGCTTCAGCAGTGACAGTGGCAGGCAAGCGCTTTATTAATTCCATTAGGCTTATTATAAGTGAGATGATTTCGATTCAGGTGGTATAGAGATTAGCTCCCAAGTGGTAACAAACACTTCTTAGCAGAGAGGAGCAGATTGTTTTAGCCATTTACAATATAACTACACTTACACAGAACAGATGTCTACAGTGAGTTGAGTGAGCAGATGTCTGTTGGCGAGCCTAAATCCATTGGACAAATTGATTGGCTTTCTCCGTAAACTGGTAAATGGATCTCTTTTGAAACTCTTAACTGGGTTAAGGACTCAGTAATAAAGGAAAGCTGGACTAGAAGACTCAGTTTATGATGGTACACATTGCTATCATTTAGTTTAAGATGCTATCCCTTCTAGTTACTGTGACTCTGAGAGGTGAAAGAGGTGGCAGGGTGCCTAGGAGAAGTTGTTCACAAATTCTCCACTATATACGAACATTTCATTTAAGATAGTTTATGCAGCTACAAAAGTTATATTATTCATGAAGAACAGTCACTTCTACAGGTGTGTATATTGATTTGGCAATGTAAACTTATTCCAACCTAAGCTGATGGTTAAGATATGGAATTTAACCACTTAAGGACCGGGCTCTTTTTGCCTGATCTGTGCAGTGTGGGCTCTCCAGTCCACAGCACAAATCAGGTTTGCAGCATGGCGATCAGACTTCCCCCTTTTTTCCCCACTAGGGGGATGTCCTGCTGGGTGGGTCTGATCGCCGCCAGCTGCCTGTGATTTGCGCGGGGGGCTCCTCAAAACCCCCCTTCGCAGTGATTTCCGCCCTCTCTGCCCTTACCTGCTTCTCCCACAGGCTATGGGCTGCGCAGGAAGGATATCTGTCCTGTGCCGTCTAGGCTAGGCTTCAGCCTATCAGATCCTGGCGATCCCGGCCAATCAGAGGCCGGGGATCGCCAATCTCCTTTATGGCACTGCTACGCAGCAGCGCCATATAATGTAAACAGCTGTGATTTCTTCCCCGCGTGTTTACATTTAGCCTGCAAGCCGCGGTCGGCAGCTCGCAGACTGTTCACAGAGACACCCTCCGTGAACTGACATGGAACGGTTCCATGTAAAACCACTTATGACCAGCCGCCGCCTATCGGTGTTAGGCGATCGTTAAGTGGTTTTAAAGTACACCTGAATTGAGAAGCATATGGGGGTTGCCATATTTATTTATTTGGCTGTTGATCTCTTTGACTGCAGCAGTGTCTGAATCACACACCTGAAACACGCATGCAGCTAATCTAGTCAGATTTCAGTCAGAGCACCTGATCTGCAAGCTTGTTCAGGGTCTATGGATAAAAGTATTAGAGGCAAAGGATAAGCAGGACAGTCAGGCCATGTGCATTGTTTAAAATGAAATAAGCATGCCAACTTCTATATTCCTCTCAATACAGGTGGGCTTTCTCACATACTAGTGAACTACTTATATTTGTATTTATATCCGTTTGCAACCATCTATGAATGTTTCCCTGAAGGATCTGTAAACTGAAATAGCATTTTTTCAACCATACCATTCAAATATTTGAGTGCTCCCTCTAAAGAATAGGGATGCTCGCTGGGCCAATTCCGCCGGTATCCGTTGATGGTTTTAAGCTGAAAATTCAGTTCAATGGCATCAAGTCCTAGAGAGAGAGAGAGAAAGAGCTCATTTTTCTCTTGGGTATATCACAATATATATATATATTGGTGGTATAGTGGTTAAGTCAGATACCTACCACACAGATACCTACCACACACTGAGACCTGGGTTCAATTCCGAGCCCAGCCTGGGTTCAATTCCCAGCCACGATATGTAAGCTGGCTTTTGAAATACTACAATTCCCTGGAAGATGAGGCCCTCCTCCTTCCGGGAGGAGGGAGGAAGGAGGAAAAAAAGGACTAAGTGAACAGTTAATAGGGACTATGGGCTACCATATAGGATAAACAAGGTTACTTTAGCGATTTTTTCAATTTTCCCGACGGAATCCGAAATTCCGCAGAATTTTTTACAAATCCGGCGGAATTTTCACAGCGACGGAATTTAACACTGACGGAATCTGTGAATTCTGGCGGAACGGAATTTGCTGGTTCCGATCATCCCTACTATAGAACATCCTGCCCCGCACCCCTAAAGCAACTCCCCTTTTCATACACCAGTAAATAGCTGCAAAAAGTAGTAAGTAGAGATAGGATGATGAACTCCTAAATCCTCCTTTACAGATATTCAGGATTTGAAGATTTGAATCCTACTCCATTCCCGCAGTTCAAATCTGATGAATTATTCAGTTATAGAATCAATGATCAATCACCATCCCCGCTGCTACCATCCTAGGCATTCCATCTCATTGGTGACGCTGCCGCCTGTTAGCATGTGATACTTACATGATCACAGATGGCACTGGAACCATAGAGATGGGAGGCTATACATGGATCCAGAAGAGATTAGTTATTTCACCCCTCCATTGTGCATGCTGCCTTGGGGCACCCTCTCACATACACTGTTGGGGAGTTGGGGGGGCTCTGGCTACCTATGCTGGGTGGCTCTATGGGTTTCTATATCGAGAGGGGGGGGGGGAGTCACGTGATTGTCAGAAAAATCCAACAGAAGGAATTTTAACCCTACTGTTGACCTTTAAAACATTGCTAATAGTCCTCTCCTAAAAGATATGCCTAATACGGACCTCCTAAATATGTCTACCCTAATAAAGGTGAGAAATTCCTGAACACAGATTGTATTTGCACAGTGTGGAAGAATGTAACCACACCCAGCTCTCATTCATGATATATAATCTTTTAGAGAGTTCTCCTGTTTCCATGTCCTGACTCCTGACAAGTAGTGGAGTAAATCTTCTAAAGAAAAGTCAGCAATAAACAGATGACCTATGTGGTAGACAGCAAAAAAACTTCTGTCCGTCTTTTAAAACTGCCTCTTACTCCTAATGTTGATGCGTAAATTCACAGCTGTGTTAATTATTCAGCTATTGGATAACATCTAGCACTTTCAATTTGGCCAATGCAAATTTAAGGTCATGCTAGTTCTCTGTTCAGCTCCACCAACTTCCTTTCTCAGGGACCACAAGAGTTCACATTTGAGTCCACATACTCACAAAATACGTTACGTAGATATACATCACAGATCAGTTATGGAGAAAAGTAACGTAGTATTGGAAACATTCTGTGATAAGCATACGTGGGACTTCAAGGATGTACAATTCTTTGAAGTATGCCTCACATAAAGACATGTTTTAAAATGTAAACTGCAGTAAAATAGTCAAGTGTCTACAGCACGGATTTCTCCAATACAGTAGTTATTTTGTAGGAAAGCTGGCTAGACTATAAGATGCAAACTAGTAGACACATCTTCACACTCTGTATATGAAAAATATTGAGAAATCAAATGACACCATAAGCATGTTGAAGTTATGAAATACACAAAAAAATGCATAATGTATGAAAGTCACAATCACAAAAGCAAAATAAAGCGAGAATCGATAGAAATACACAGTGGTTTCCATTTATTATTGTTTAATTTACTCACGGGCTAAAACTCAAGGACTTCTCTTCCACACTGTAAAAAAAAAAAGGTTATATGTGCCAAACTGCCCAAAAGTAATTGGAATGGTCACTGAACTGTAACATGCGCAGTATCTCAGACACCATGGATATTTTTTGGTTCTCAGTAAGCTTCCATCCGCCTCAATAAATTCAACTCAAGCACCTGAGATATGAATTGACAGCAAGTACCTAAACCCCAAAAGTGTATTATTCACATCATATGGAAGTTACATTGCATTACATCTTGTCATGTTACATTCTGCCACAGAGCAATACAACGTGGCGTAACTCTTTGTGACATGAGATCTAACTCAAGGAAATGGACGGCATTTGTCAGTTGTTATGTCTGCTATCCAGTACTGAAAGGTTTGCAAAGAGTATTTTGTTTTATGTATTAAATATTGTTGACCAAAACAAATGAAGGTGTTCCTCTGGGATTTTGGTAAAGATGAACTCCCTGATCAGTTGTAAGACTGGCAAAATGAATTTAAATTTTTTATGAAATGATGTATAGCTATTGGACAATAAATCAGCTGACTAGAAGGTGTCCCATTACCTAGAAGTACAAACTGATGCTCTCTTGAACTGCCAACTTTACTTCTTGGCAATAAGTTGGTTTCAGAGCTGACAGATCTGTGTCTGTCCATCTTAATATGGAGCTCTCTGGTCTGTGAAGAGAGGGAAACCGAGAGCCCGATATGGTGTAGTATGTTAATGTAATGGTATCTGGTGATAAAGAAGGTGATTATACTCACAAAGGTAGGTCGCCACCAAGGCAACCACTGGGCGAGCAGGCGGGGAGAATTATAACCTGACCCCGCTCAGGTCTAAGAAGTCGCTCTCTGTAGATAGGAAAAAGTGGGGATACACCCCTCCACCAAGGGTGGATTAAATTATTTTGTAGCAGGATAACAGAGGCGCCAGGTAGAGTAAGAGGCGCTATACCCAACTCTTGACCAGACAGTGTACCCTCCAAAAATCGTTTGCCTGAAGAAGCGGGACTGTTACCCGTTGCACTTTTGGAGTTATTATTAAATGTTACTTTAAACTGCAAGTAACTTGCCCGTTGTCTGGCCATTTCTTCCAGAAGGGAGGTGAGTCCACCCACTTTGCCCTTTTTAACGATTTTAATTCATTTTACTCTACCTGGCGCCTCTGTTATCCTGCTACAAAATAATCTCTGGTCTTGTGTTGATTGTCAGACAAAGCCAACAGAAGGAATTTTAACCCTCTTAGGACTTAACTGTTGACCTTTACAACATTGCTAGCCCTCTCATCAAAGATATGCCTAATACTGACCTCCTAAATATGTCTACCACAAACCAATTGCAACCTCCACCCTGTGTTACCTGTGTTTGACCCCTGCATTGGTGCAGAGGCCACTGTATAATGTATCAGAAGGAAAAATAGGTCACAGGCAGGAGGAAAAGTAGGTGAACTTCAATACGAGGAAAGTTACAAGAATACATTTTAGATGGCATGAAGAAGGTTAGACCCCATGACAAATATTAAATGTTGTCTGTCTCCAAAATGAGATTTAACCCGCATGCATGAAAAAAAGGGTGCCATGAAAACAGGGCCCGGCTGGATAACGAAATAGCACCGTTGCATGCATAACAAAATCTTAATAACGATAAACATTGTTGTCAATGTTTGACAGGAGATAATAACGAAAAGATATTAACATTAAAAATTGTTATGTAATTGAACTAGGGTTGCTCGAAAACTACGCCAGTGCGAATCTACGCGTCGTAGTGCGCAACTACGCATTGTAGTTCATAGACGAAGTTTAAAAACATTGCGTACGTATTTCCGCGTAGTCGTAGTACCGCCATTCGAAGCTTCGCCCACTACGCGTAGTTGACGTATGTATTGCTAAGTCATCTATGCGTGCGGTAACTGCGTCTATATGGATCATTGCGTATGCGCAGAAATATTATTGCCCTTCTATACGTATACAATTCCGCATTGGTAGGTGGAATGTACGTATATATTAGTTCACCCATGCGCATATTTAGCGGATTATTGCGGAAATTTTTCCACATAAGGGCATAAGCGTCTGCATACACTACGCTTCGCACTACGCGAAGCTTCCGTATTTTAAGGCGTAGTCTACAAAATGCAAACGTAGCGACGTTTCTGATGTCTAAACCATAGTTTGCAAAGCGTAATTGCGTAGAACTACGCATAGTTCCAGCGTAGCGAAGTTGGCTGACTACAACCATCCCTAAATTCAACAATACAGCTTAACCCAACCCAACTCTTACACAGAACCCTCCCCTGGTGGCACCTAACCCTAACCACCCCCAGGTGGTGCCTAACCCCCCCAGTGGTGCCTAACCCTAACCACCTCCCTGGTGTTGCCTAAAACTAATCGCCAACCGGGTGGTGCCTAACCCTAACCACTCCCCCTGGTGGTGCCTAACCCTAACTACTCCCTCTGCAGAAACCCCCTTTTTACACATAGAAGTGATAATATATTTGATAACATAAAATCTGTACACACAAACAAAATAATATGAAAAAAAACGATAACATTGCAAGCTTCTAAAACGATAACATACTTCAAAAACTGTAATGTTCAAGCGTAAACAATATTTATCGGGCACCCTTTTTTGCTTTTTTCCGCAGTATTAACAATAATTGCATTAGAGTCTATGGCGGCGCCCTTTTTGTCCACCCTCAGCCGGTGCCCTTTTTTCCTGCTACCTTTAACTCCTTTATTGTTGCTAAAGACACAAAAAGAAGTGCAAGAAAAATGTCCTTAGTGGACACACAAATATACAAACTGGTAAAGATAGTTGCCTTTTCCAACTCTATAACATCTAAAAAATTAAATACAATAAATACATTCATTAACAACTTGTCAAGCAATGTGAGAACATATAGAAAAGGTTCAACTTCTACACTATGTATCTCTCTATTCACCTTTGGTTGCTGTACATATATGTAACATTCAGAGTTGCATTGGTGGTGGCAACTGTGTAATTTCAAAGGTGATTAAAACCATGGATTGACATATCTAATGGTTATTGCCATGCTGGTGGCAACCACATATGGTCAAAGGTGACTGTAGTCTGTTTTGGCGCCACTACCAGCTGTCTTGGATTTCATCATCCAAGCAGAGCTGGGACAAGGTCCTCCAGCACCCAAGGCTGAGACAGCAAAGTGCGCCCCTCCATCCCTCCCACCCCAGCCGTCACACACTGATTGCTGTTAGACTAAGAGGGCCACAGGGCCCACAACCTCCCCAACACCTTAGTATCTAGTTATCTGGCTTGCAGTCACTGCTATGTATCCCCTTTTCTTATTTATTTCTGCTTCATACACAATTAGGAATGACAGCTGAATGAATTGTACGCCCCCTCCTACACTGCGCCCTGAGGCTGGAGCCTCTCCAGCCTATGCCTCGGCTCGACCCTGCATCCAAGAAACTTTTTCATGGGACCTCCTCTCTGAGTATACTACTACTGGAGTAATTGTCCAGGTAAGTTCTTTTCCTGTGTAGATAAAAAGAAAAAGAGTACCTGCACAGAGAAATTCCCATTGCAAACAAAAGCTCCCTCTCAAACATTGATTCTCGTGTACCTATTGTTTATGTAGCTGTATGCCTTTTGCTGGTCATCCAGTCTGCCTATGCTGGTTGGAAGTGCTGGAGTCAAAAGAATGTCCATCACTGGATCCTAGAAAGGTAATTATATTGCCTTACTCTCTGAGGGGCTGATTTACAAGCCGAGTACTTGCAATCCCTCAGCTGTCTGTTTTCTTGCTTGCCATGCAGCATCACCTTCTGGAGAGGGAACATGATGTATAGAAACCACATAGTTCTGCACATCAGTAATGATTAATTCCCAGGGCCATAAGGAGCAAAACTCAGTTCCATTGAAATGAATGGGGAAAAAGTGCACATGCGTGCAAATTTCCTGTTCATTGCAATGTATTACACTTCTGTGTGGGCATAATTTATTATTAGTGTGTGGCAGCCCTGTAGCGCAATCTATTGCAGTTTTTTTTTCTTTATACTATGCATAGAAACTTATTTTTTTAAAGAAAATATTCTCTTTTTAAGCAAACCTCCCCCCCCCACCCACAAAAAAACCTTATTCTTTCAAGACTTATTAACCCCTTTTACGCCATGCAGATTTGGTGCCTAGATGGGTCCATTACCACTAGATTCCCTCTGCTTGCAAATGTCCACTCCCACTATTGAGTCGGGTACCTTATGAGAGTGGGTACCAAATTTTCCTTTTTTTTCTTGCAAAGAATCCTAATTATAATGTTTAGAATGATGGGCTCTTCCTCTCCTCTTTGTGCACCAAGGGAGGTGGGATAATATTCTGCATGAACTTATGGTGGAATCTGAAAAGCATCCTGATATCTAGCCCTTCCCAGGGAAATGCTCGGGAGTACATTAGTACCTCCACTACCTATTCCCAAAAAGAGTTAAATGGAAAAACCAAAATCTTTTAACAAAAAAAATAAAAAAATAATAACACTAATGTATTTTAATTAACGGTTAGGACTTTTCTTTTGCCCACCGTTTTGGACCAATAGGAATTCAAATCAGCAGACGTTCAAATTAACTTAATTAAACCTCCTGCCCAGCACAACCTTGTGGTCTATGTAAGGACAAATGCGCATTCTTGGTGGAAAATTCAGATAAGCAAAACTAGAGCTTATTTTTATTTTTCCACAGATGATTCTCACTGATCAAGAACATTCAAATCTCAGCTCTTCCTTTTCAGTAAGCCTGTACCTATTCAGTGAGGAGACCTTAGGCAAGACTCCCTAACACTGCTGCTGTGTATAGAGCGCACCCTAATGGCTGCAGCTCTGACTCCTTGGGCAACCCCTCCCCCCGCTGCCCCCCCCCCCATGAAAATATTCATAGTGCGGCAATGTTTCAGCAGAAAATAATCGTAATGCAGCAATGTGTCACCAGAAAATAATCGTAATGCAGCATTGTTTCACCAGAAAATAATTGTAATGCAGCAATGTTTCACCAGAAAATAATCGTAATGCAGCAATGTTTCTCCAGAAAATAATCGTAATGTGGCAATATTTCACCAGAAAGTAATCATAATGCGGCAATGTTTCACCATAAAATTATCATAACGTAGCAATGTTTCACCAGAAAATAATCGTAATGTGGGCAGCATTTAACCTAAAAAGCAATCGTAATGCAGCAATGTTTAACCAGGAAATAATCGCAATGTGTGCAGCATTTCACCAGAAAATAATGTGCGCCTGTAAAGAGTCTCCAGTGCAGGGCTCCGGACACCATCTTCCCATAGCCCTGCTCTTCCTACCGGAAGACTCCGGGAGGGATTTTGGTCAACACCCCCCCCCCCCCAGCAGCCTCCCCGCAAAGCACCCCAGGCGATCTAGTCAGCCTGGTGGGCCAGGCGCCCCTGCTGCTGGGGGAACAGTGCGATATAAATGTTTAGGATAAGGACCAGAGGTGCCAAAAAGAGTAAAAACAATACTATGTTTAAAAACTTGGGGGGAAACGTATTCACCACCCTTTCAACAGACCAAAAGCCAATGGAAACCACAATGTTTGGTCAAAAAATTCATCAATTTATTGGTACTCCCAGGTGCTACGCGTTTCACGGGATTATCCCGCTTCCTCAGGCAATCAAACAGGAGTACAAGCGATTGGGGGTCTGGAACGAACTAGAGCGCCTCAGTTCGTTTCAGTCTAGTTCGTTCCAGACCCCCAATCGCTTGTACTCCTGTTTGATTGCCTGAGGAAGCGGGATAATCCCGTGAAACGCGTAGCACCTGGGAGTACCAATAAATTGATGAATTTTTTGACCAAACATTGTGGTTTCCATTGGCTTTTGGTCTGTTGAAAGGGTGGTGAATACGTTTCCCCCCAAGTTTTTAAACATAGTATTGTTTTTACTCTTTTTGGCGCCTCTGGTCCTTATCCTAAACAGAATGCAGTCCACCTGTGGTGGCAAGGATCTTTCCTAATTTCTTCTACAGAGAGCAACATCTTACACCTGAGTGGGGTCAGGTTCTAATTCTCCCCACCCGCATATGGAGTGGTTGCCTAGGGGCAACCCATGTTTGTGAGTATAAATCTATTTCGATTAATTGTGTCTCTATTGCTTTGAAATACCACACCATTTGGGCTCTCGGTCTTTTGTTTTTTTGTCTCTTAAGTGCGATATAAATGTTCTGTGTCTTGTCTTCTATGACACAAGCCATTATACTTATAAAGCCCTATTGCAGTGGAGCATTTACATATATACAGCAATGTTGATTGTCTTAATTGTTGAAAGATGAAGGGATATATTCATGGTGCAACAGTAAACATGAGTATGCCCTTTATCTTTTACTCCATACAGCACCATGGAATACATTGACACTTTATAAATCAACAATAATAATAATATTTTAACTATCAAGAGGATCAAAATCAGGTTAATTGGTGAAGAAGTTCACTAATGTTTATCAGCAGAATACTGTCTTAATAGCAAAGTAATATACCACCAGCTTGTTAAAGAAATGATATCATGTAGCATGTCTTATAATACACTGCACTGGGTCAGATGTTTAACGCAGATCAAATAAAATCAAAGCTTAGCAACTATGCAACTATGGTGAGCAACTATGGAGATGGTGATCTTATTTCAGATTGCCACTTATTTCTTCTTCCACTTTAACTAATTTGTATTTCAAGGTTTTTACCCCTTAAAGGACACCTGAGATGAGAGGTATATGGAGGCTGCCATATTTATTTCATTTTACCAGTTGAGGACCATAGGCTTACACCCCCCTAGTGACCAGGCTATTTTTTACAATTCAGGCTCCTCCTAGTGCTCAGTCTGATGGGTCAGCAAAGAACATAACCAGAACGTTCAATACAAGTGCCTGTATGCCAAGAATTTACTCAGTTCCGATTCCTAACTGTCACGATCGGTGTAGCAGAGAGGGTCTGATTCTCGGTGATCTGCAGTATCACTGGGAATACAGATATATACCTGATTATTGATGATCTGCAGTATCACCGATAATCCGATATAACGCTAACCTCTGAACACCTGAGTAGTGTGAGTGTTTGGTGCAACAGTAATACCGTGAGGACTAAGCCTCAGAAACAAGTGCCGTACAGTATGAAGTACTGCAGCATTACAGATTCCTTCTGAAGGCCTGGACTCTCCCGGGGGAGGAGTCAGGTGGAGCGTAGGAAGGACAGAACATGAGTGACACCTAGGAGAGAGTGTCACTAACAGATCTGGGAACTGCCTCTAACAGTAAGGTCAGTTCTCGAAGTCGGGCAAGCCAGGTCGTAACATACGGACAGATACAGTACAGATTCAGAAAGCAGAGGCGGAGTCTAATAAACAAGCAGGGTTCGGCAACAGGGTATCAGAAATATCGGGGTACAGAATCAGGAATCAGGTGCAGAGTCTAAGAGCGAGCCGAGGTTCGGCAACAGGGTATCAGAATGACAAGGTACAAGATCAGAATACAGAAGAATAGTAACAAGCTTGGGGAACCTGAGGAGCGAGTTCCCAATGAATACAGGATGGGCCCTGAGGCAGCAAATACAGAGCTGGCCCTGTGGAGCAGGTGCCCAACAAATACAGAGCTGGCCCTATGGGGCAGGTGCCCAGCAAATACAGAGCTGGCCCTGGGGAGCAGGTGCCCAGCAAATACAGAGCTGGCCCTGTGGAGCAGGTGCCCAGCACATACAGAGCTGGCCCTGTGGAGCAGGTGCCCAGAACATACAAGGCATGAACTATCTCCTAGCGATAGAGACAGTTCTCAGGGTCGGGAAGGCCCTGGGGAGCAGGTGCCCAGCGAATACAGAGCTGGCCCTGTGGAGCAGGTGCCCAGCACATACAGAGCTGGCCCTGTGGAGCAGGTGCCCAGAACATACAAGGCATGAACTATCTCCTAGCGATAGAGATAGTTTTCAGGGTCAGGAAGGCCCTGGGGAGCAGGTGCCCAGCGAATACAGAGCTGGCCCTGTGGAGCAGGTGCCCAGCGAATACAGAGCTGGCCCTGTGGAGCAGGTGCCCAGCACATACAGAGCTGGCCCTGTGAAGCAGGTGCCCAGCACATACAGAGCTGGCCCTGTGAAGCAGGTGCCCAGCACATACAAGGCATGAACTATCTCCTAGTGATAGAGATAGTTCTCAGGGTCGGGAAGGCCAGGTTGGCAACTCACAGACAAACAAAGTACAGGATCAGAAGACAGAGGCAGAGGCAGGGGCTAGCGGAGGTTGGTAACGGAGAATCAGAAAGGCAAGGTACAGAGTCAGATATCAGGAGAGTAGTCAGACAAGCAGGAAGTCATAACAGACAATCACAATCAAACCAGTACTCTAAGCTATCAACAGAATCTAGCCAAGTGTAGGATTACAGCTCCAGCTGGTCCCGGCACACCCGAGGATCTGACCACAGGTCTGAGCGCTCCCACGTATGTGTTCGCAATGACAGGCAACCAGCAACTGACCAAGCAGCAGAATACATAGTTGCTGGACACTGCCGCCCCGCCCGAACCATTCAGCCAATCATGAGTCCTGCAGGAATCAGCTGACCTTTCTGATCAGCTGACACTTCCCCTGCTGGTATAAAGGTCCTGAATTCAGGCCTGCGCGCGCATAGCTCTTTATCTGCCTAGGTGCACAAACAGACCCAGCCACACCAAGCACACACTGCTGCATGCAAACAGCCGCTTTGCTGTCAGGACTAGTGTTGGGCGAACAGTGTTCGCCACTGTTCGGGTTCTGCAGAACATCACCCTGTTCGGGTGCCCCCACATGGCCGAACTAAGAGCGCATGGCCGAACGTTCCCTGAACGTTCGGCTAGCGCTGTGATTGGCCGAACGGGTCACGTGGTTCGGACCCGAACGCGCTCTGATTGGCCGAACTGTCATGTGATTCGGGTAAATAAATACCCGAACCACGTCCTATCTCTGCCATTTGTCTGTGGGTTTAGCTTTGGGTAGGCAGGCAGGGTAGTTCGAGCTCCAGCCATGCTAGCCAGGGTCCCCCCAGTCATTGTGTCTCTGCTGGGAATAGTAGTACACCGCTCGCTCAGCCACACTATATAGCATTCTGTTTACTGCCACTCTGTGTACCTCGCTCAGCCACACTATATAGCATTCTGTTTACTGCCACTCTGTGTACCTCGCTCAGCCACACTGTATAGCATTCTGTTTACTGCCACTTTGTGTCTGCTGGGAATAGTAGTACACCGCTCGCTCAGCCACACTATATAGCATTGTGTTTACTGCCACTCTGTGTACCTCGCTCAGCCACACTATATAGCATTGTGTTTACTGCCACCTGTTTATTGAACCTCTCATCTGTATTACATTTATGACTGCATGGCGGCAAAAAGCATTGCTATATCTGCACGCTATTTGTCCTCATGCAAGGCCTGGGATGTTGAGTCTCAAAAAGCGTGGCCTTCTCCTCCTGCGCCTCCTCCTGTTCCATCACGTGTGCTGCTGCTGCTGGGTTAGCGTTTCCGGTCCCTGTTTATTGAACCTCTCATCTTTATTACATTTATGACTGCATGGCGGCAAAAAGCATTGCTATATCCGCACGCTATTTGTCCTCATGCAAGGCCTGGGATGCTGTGTCTCAAAAAGCGTGGCCTTCTCCTCCTGCGCCTCCTCCTGTTCCATCACGTGTTCTGCTGCTTGTGCTGGGTTAGCGTTACCGGTCCCTTTTCCTGGAACCTCTTCTCTGTATTACATTTATGACTGCATGGCGACAAAAAGCATGTTACCTGCGCAAAGAAACATGACATTTTCCACATTTAAAAGACAGTTTTTCCTTTGAAACTTTACAATCAATTTTCTCAAAAACTATAAGCTCTTTTTCAAATATTTTTTTCCTCTTGTACCCACTCCCAAGGTGCACATACCCTGCAAATTTGGGGTATGTAGCATGTAAGGAAGCTTTACAAAGCACAAAAGTTCGGGTCCCCATTGACTTCCATTATGTTCGGAGTTCGGCGCGAACACCCAAACATCGCGGCGATGTTCGGCGAACGTTCGCGAACCCGAACATCTAGGTGTTCGCCCAACACTAGTCAGGACATGTGGCGGTCTTTCCGCGATCCACCATACAACCAGACGCGTGCAAACCGCCGCGTAGGACGCGGAGTCAGCCGCCTAGCTCTTGGCACACGCGGCGGCTTTCCGCGTTTCCTCACACTAACACATACGCCTTATTTAATGAGTATGTATGTATTCATTATCCTGGTCAATTGAGCGCAGAGTGAGCCGAATGATGGCTAACCCTGCTGCCGCTGAAATTCTGGGAAGTGTTAAATACAATTCCCCCTCCGAATTGTAGCAACTCGAAAGGAGAAGTAATTTTGGGTTGCCGGCACCTGAATTACACTATAAATCCTGCTACGCCACAATAGACGTGCAAACCTTACCTCGGTGGTTCTCAGACTTTTCCAGGGCCCTCAATTACATTTTTTCATGGCACCCTTGTGAAAAACAATTACCAAAATGCACTCTCCCTATTTTACTCATTGTCCCCTGTCTCCTTCCCTGTGCCCCGTTGTGCCCCCGTTTGTGCCCTGTGTCCTCCTTTGTCCCTGTTTTGTCCCCCTTTGTGTCCTCCTGAATCCTTGTTTGCCCCATGTCCTTCTCCATCCTTGAGGGCATTGGATATTCTCTTGGCAAATGCAAAGGTAGATGTAATGGCAAAACATCATTCAGATTTTAGAACAAGCAGGACTTCCAGCAGTGTTGGTTTTGATCAATGTATTTCTATGTAGACCAAGGTAAAATGGATTAGAGCTTTGCAAGCTCAACTGCAAAGAACTCTACAGTTTGCAGTGACAAGCATATGTTGTCCTGACCCAGTACATACTGCAGACAGCTAAACTGCCAAAATGTGTTCAGGAGGGATGAGTGATGGTAAGAACTTTCAGAAGCCAGGTCCATGGGAAGAAAAATGTAAAGGTAAGTATCAAATCATAAAGTGGCAGAGAGGGGTTTATCTTCCAATCCACCCAAAAGTAAGAACAGTTCAAGAGAACTACACAGAAATAAAGCCAATCATGATACTTATTTATCAATGTAAGTTGTACAAAGAAAAGGCCCAACTCATACAGGTCTAGGACCAAATCACTAATAAGAATTGATATTTTTGGATTTCTGTTTCCGAAAATTTGGCAATATAGAATTGAGAAAGCTAAATTGTTGGCAGCGGAGATGGATACTGATATGTCAGTCATATAAACTAAAGTTTCCAGATACCAATCCTGCCTTGGAAAAAAGCTACATTTCTGATTCCAAGAAAAAGACTAAAAACAGACTGAGCAAAACATAACCCAAATTTGTTATGTTTTTCTTCCTCAAAGAGGTGCTCTCATAATGAAGAGTACCATACTTATGGTGACCCCAAGCTGCCATTCTGAAGAAAAGCTGCTAGAATAGAGAAAAAACATTTAAAAATCGTTTAAAAAGGATGGCAGTGGTGGGCTTACCTTCCCAACAAGTAAAACACAGACCGTGTTGATTAAAGTTTCAACAAAAATACTGTTTATTTAAGTACACCACAATGCCAGTAGGCTGCCATTCTGTCCTAGGGGTTCGAGGAGAGGACATTTTTATGGACGATAAAAGGTTAACAAAACCCAAGGTCTGACCATTTTCTTGTTTGGAGTAAGAGCTACTGATCCTTTTCACTCCCCTGACTGGACTGAATGGACCAAGCAGGGAAGGAAAAATAGATCAGTGGACTCAGAAGAAAACAAATTTCACGGTACAATGTTTGTGACAGGTACAATGGGTACATTCAAAAGGTGAGATGTATTGTTCAGGGTTACTTTGTATTGGAACTTCGGAATGTGGGGGTTCTTCTGGACTGGAGAGGAATAGACGGTAAATGTTGCTTCCTATCCAGGCTACAAACAGGTAACAAGACCACAATCTGGATCAGAGAATATAGGGTACACTATGAACAACTATATGTGCACGGTGGATGGAAAGCAGAAGAGTTTTGGTTGTTGGAAAAACTAGTACGAATCGAGATCCAACCACGTTTCCAGGTAACAAAGAGAGTGGAAAGATACATTGTGGTAGAGGAAGGGTGAACACGGGTGACACCATCCTCACTACATAATTCACAATGCAATCTGTACTCAGCCACTCATCCTCATCCTAGTTGAGTAAGTGAGGCAGGATTCTTAATTGAAAGGTTATAGAGAGTACATTATTCCCGGCCTAAGGTATTCATTTTGCTTAATTAATGTCCTAGAATAAAGAGTACTAACAGCTTTCTTCCGGGAAAGGCCCTACAGTTAGCATGAGATGTTAGTTTAATGAATCAGGGGACATTTTGGAGTCGAGAGTTATAATACTGGGATCCATCAGGTAGTACCCCAGGGACTCTCTATGATGGAAGGGTGATGGGACTAAAAAGAAAAATGTAAAAATAGCAACCTTAGTTGGGGAGAATGACGGACCATGGGTATATGGTTTTTGCATCCTAAAGTCCCCAAAGTTTAAAGGCTCCACCTTGCATAATGAGATGGGAAACCGTGATGGTAAAAGTGTGGGTTCCTACCACTCCTAAAGCTCAGGTAGTCACCCAGCCAGTGACTACCCCAGAACGAAAACTACCATCATGTGAGTTACATAGAGTTTTAAAATGTGTCCCTTTTCAGCTAAATCAACAGAGGCCTACTCCAATTATTTTGGAGGCCCAATTTCAATTAATCCCTTGGCAGATAAATTTAGGAGTCAGGGATGGCAAACAGTGAAGATATAGAAGTCATGATTCAGGTCATTCAACAGCTAGGCATATTAAGATAACAGAATGCGGGTACCCAACATCCTCTAAACTTGGTTTTGAAACAGTTAACACACAACACCTATAAAGTTCAGGGTACACTTAAAGTCACATTCAAACAATTCTTCAGAAGACAATCACACACGATAGGGGTATTGCATGCAAAATAGGGTGCCTGTCCATGCAGATCAAATTAACAGTACATTTTAAGGTAATGTCTCAAGCCTTGTCAGAATGGAAAAACTCCTTTACAACTGAGGCTCGAGAAGGATAGATTTATAGGTTTTCCTGGGAAAGGATCCTTTGCATGGATGCCACGAGATAGTTTGGCCAACAGGTGGGGGGGTTGTGACAGCTCTTCATGCACGGCTACCTCCTTAGTACCTAATGAGGAAATTGCCCAAATAATTTTTCCAGTAATATCCCTAGAAACTGCTGTGACTTCCACACATATCTTGCACCATCATCTGAGAGGTCAACATTTTTGGGGACTAGATGGTGAGGTAACACATGTACATTTATCTTCATCCTGGCAATTTACAGATACATACATATTCTTGCCAGGACAAGTAAGACTTATTGATGAATGATGCTGGTTGAATAACACAAAATGCCCACCTGCTATTCAAAAGATATTCCCTAAAGCCAAACCAATATCTCTGGTGGCTGAAGGAAAAGTTTGTTTTTAAAACATGAAGTCTTCGGACACATTCAGTGTACATTTTCATAATGGTTCATACAAAGTTATTCTCATGAGGGAAACTTACTGTGTGAGTGGAGATCCAATATGGATCCAGTCATTGAGGTTTCTCTATTTCACTAGTATGTTATTGTTAAGAGATTTCTAAATTTAAAAGCTCAACAGGAGGTGCCAATCTTGAGAGATAGGTAACACTCCTTGGGACAGATGGGTACAGGTTTCTAAATAAGACCACACATTTTTAAAGTTGTTAGACAAACATAACACTTAACTGGAGGTGATATTTCACCATGATCAAGGAGATCTTCTTAAAGAGATTGAACTTCCAGTCTGACCTGATTGAAAAATGTTTTTTTGCAGTGTTCCATGGACACTCAGACTGGGCCTCTGCGTTCAAAACATCTTTTCTTCACCCACTGATCATCATGATGGGGATTACAATGATATTGTAACGATTGTGGGATATCTCCGTGTTCAGCGCACAAAGATGTGCGCTGACACTGCGGAGGTCCTCCACAAGCGTGTCAAGATACTAGAACCCAGCTTTTGGTGCAAGCACCAGTAGAGGGAAAATTCCTGTCGGCAGATGGCGCTGGGGAGTGCAGAGGAACCAATCCTCTGTACCTCCACAAATGCCAGACAGGAATTTGTACGAAGCGCAGAACGCAATCGCAAGAGAGGCGATTGCGAATGAGATTGAGCAAAGGGATAGGTTGTATGTGTGTGCGCCAATCTAGTCGCCACCCCGCGACCGCGCACACACAACAGCAGATACGAAACAGGAACGCGATCGCGAGAGGTGCGATCGCCAGACGTGACACAAGGCAGATCAGAATAGAATACGAGGGTAGCAAAGGCACAGCAAATACAATGAGAATATACGGAAAATAATAAACGCTAGCTAACCACGAACACCGCACTCATTCGCAACAGTGCACGCGGTTATGCGCGGTCTCCACGTGATAAGCACAATAGAGACAAGCACGCCTAACTAACCATCAACAGACAAACACGAAACAAAGAACGTGAACGCTTGCTTAACGGTTACCTCATCGAGCCTACAGCAAGCGCCCGTATCAGACAAGACAGACAAACGAGAAACAGGAACTAGGCAGAAAGGATCCACCGCTCTTCCGCCAGAGCAAGTGTGATCCAAGCAGGAACACAGATCAGAAAGATCCACAGCCGCTAACGCTAGCGGCTAGTGTGATCTAAACAAGACAGATCAGATGAGGTAGCCGGTAGCAACCGCTGCTCCAGCTTACACTCCCGGAACTCAGATCAGAAGGATCCACAGCCGCTACCGCTAGAGGCTAGTGAGATCCAAACAAGACAGAGCGATTCGCTATCAACCGCCGCTGGTGACAGCGCAATCGCGACAGACAAGACAGAATAGGCAGTACAAATTATACACAAACTGACTGCACTAACTAGGAATGCAAGGAGCACTCCCCAATAATTAACTATACTAAGATAGCAGTGGCTGACACTCCAGGTGAGTCCAGCAGGAACAAACCTCTATGAGCAGCGAAGCATTGTGGGACACACATAGTACTTATAGTACACGCCTCCAATGAATGTGGCCAGGCAATTTGCATGACAACGTATGCAAATTCCTCAGCAAGCACAAGCTGCAAAACTGACAGAAGGCCTTCTTTCCAGAGTCCTGCAGCATGCAGACCTGAATAATGATCAAAAGGCTGCCTGCCTGCGCAGGCAGCCGAGCGGATCGTTACAGTACCCCCCCCTCTAGGGACGAATTCCCGACGTCTTTCAAAACTGGCGTTACCAAAAAACTCTAACTGAAGACTCATGAAGGTCGGGGCAGCCCGACAAGGTCCAATTCCAGAGTCAGTCCACCCGAAACCGACCTCATCGGAAACAGAAGCCACCGAAACATGCCCATCAGTACTACCAGTCTTAGCGTAACACCCATCAGGACTGTGGATACCAGAGAAAAAGCCATCGACACCCTCCAGACAATACCCACCACCTTCCAAGGAGAGTCCGAAAATACCAAACCTGCCACAATACCTGTTCGAAGTGTCCCTTACAACACAAAAGCCACCGTTGATCTTATCCAGGGGACCAAGCAAAATCTCTCCCGGAATCTCCCAGAACCTTTTGAAGCTCCACAGAGATCCCAAGAGGGCAGAACAATCACCAGGCTCACATGGAGAATTACCAAGAACCCCCATGGAACCAATGACAATTCCGGATTCAGAATTACGAGGACACCCATCAAGATCAAGACTTTCAGGGACCACTTCTGGGCATGCAAGCAGGCAGGCTAAATCAGAGCATGTCTCCACCGAGGAAGCATCTGAGTACGCTGGTAACCGAGGCACACTTGGGCTTTCTGGGTCACAGAGCACACTGGGGTACACCAGCACAGGAGACACCTCAGTACATGTCGGGGAACTGCCAACCTCAGAGTCCGGCACGACAAGACCAAAACCAGTACCGGACAGAGAATCATCATGAGTGGAGGTCACAGGCACTGGACTTTCACAAGAAGACTCGGATACAAATTCAGAAATTTCTGTGACAATAATATCATCATTGACTACATATGAGTGAAGCTCCATCAGAGCTGGAAAGGTAGCCAGCAAGGCAGCAATGCCTACGGAAGAGGGTAACACCTCAGAAGGACTTGGGGGGCAGAAGACATCTCCTACAAGTTCTGCACCCTTTGGGAGGAACTCGGAGACCTCCAGAACATCAAACAAGACCTCAGGAACATCATTTTTCAAGTTTTCTCGGAAGGATTCTGAACTATCCATGTTACAGGGCAAAACTGGAACTTTATTTTGTGGACAGGGCAGATGTCCCAGGAATGGTTCCACCATAACCTGAGACTGGATCTCATCATCATGAGGGGAATGTACAGGTATATTTACTGGAACACACACTGACTCCCTAACTTCATTCTCACTGTACCCAGAATTCTGTGTGGCAGTCAAACTAGCTTGTAACTCCAAAACTGCAGAAAAACAGGTGAGTATAGTGGCAATACCTAGACGAGCCTCTAGGGACACTGCAGGAGACTCTAAACAAGGCCATCTTAACTCATCCAGAGTACAGGGTGCAGAATCAGCACTTTCCTCAGAACAAGAAAGGGACTCACAAATGTCAGTGTGATTGGACATCATATTGTTATTCATGGTACAGGGCAGGCTCAGAGAAACTTTCTCTGGACCCAGCAAAGATGTTTCAGAGTCAGATTCGCAAAACCGAAGCGCTGTCTCACTCTTAGATTCGGCTAACAATGTCAAATCCGAGGAGCCAGAACGCAAAACCTGCGAATCCAAGATCGCTTTAGGTTGTGAAACTGACGCTTCCATAGCGCAAATCTCCGCGATCTGCGGAGCAGACTGCAAGGCATCTAGGGTCGAAACACTGGAGCAATTGTCCCCAGGCAACGGGCCCTTACAGGTGTGAACAGGGTGAGACAGAGACTCATCTGCAGAAGAAATAGCGACATCAACAGAATAAACTTTTTTAGGCATATTAATTTCACTTTTGATGCTGCATAGTTTAGGAATTTTTCCCATAGCAGGATCATAGATGGAAGATCTTAAAGATCTGTTCTTAGATGACAAGGGATCCCACATCTCTTTGAGAAAACTGGCACATTCATGTTGATCACAATCTGCAGGAACATCTGAGAAACAGGCATTACATCGCATAGATTCAAACTTCACGCAATCAGGAGAGAATCTTTCAAGATTCGCACAGGAATCAACCACAGTAGTGCACCCATTCATGTCAGGTCGCACAATATCTAGACTCACATGCTTTACCCCAGAAAGGCAGGAACAATCATCCGATAACGATGTCTCTTTATTGAAGTCAATTGATTGGTGTGTGTGCAATTCATCCAAAATCGTCTGCCACACATAAGTCACCGGATTCACAAAACATTCGTCACACTCATCAGAGTCAATCAAAGCGTACACTGAATCAAGACAAGCATAAAGAATCTCTGCGCTTTTTGCGATGTAAAAATCGCAAAACGCCTTCCAATCAATCTCGAACTCCTCAATTAATGCTCCAATATCCCATGGAGCAAATGGGGGTTCAAACAACTCGGTTTCCAAGAAACCCTCATAAGGGTTGGGGTCAGGAACATGCAAAGACTTTCTTACTCCTTTAATATAGAACATAATTCTGCCTATCAAAGGATCCACAAATGCCCTTTCTTGGGGTAATGAAACCTGAGACTGAGAAATTTCAGACTTTACAGAAACAATTTTTTTATTTGTAGTTGCTATGGGCAACGGATTTTTCAGCTGAGAAGTCTTCCTTTTTTTCCTGCTTTTAGTCCTTGCTGCTTTAGGTGGCTGCTGTTTAGACACAGGGGAATAGTTACTGCATTCATTTTCAAACTGAATGGTTTTGCATGAAGTAGGTAGAGCAGCTGACTCATTAGCAACTACACACTCATCCAGGGCAGGTGGCAAGCAAGGCAACTCAAACCAGTAGGAGAATGTAAATGTAAGAAACTGATATAGATTATCATTCCAAGAATTGTCTTGCAAGATTTCATGAGCCCATACAAACAGATCGTCTTTCAAAAGCACATAAGCTAATTGGAGAGCAGACGTGGACGAATCAGTAATTTGAAAAGTAGGATTCAGACAAAATTTTACGCATTCAGAGAGAAAATCCTCTTTCGTCTCTGAATTTAATATTTTGAAACTCTTAAAGACACAGGAACCATACTCTGCAAAATCGTACAAATCAGAAATTCCCTCTACACTGGGGTTTTGGGTTGGGCTGCTCATAATGTAACGATTGTGGGATATCTCCGTGTTCAGCGCACAAAGATGTGCGCTGACACTGCGGAGGTCCTCCACAAGCGTGTCAAGATACTAGAACCCAGCTTTTGGTGCAAGCACCAGTAGAGGGAAAATTCCTGTCGGCAGATGGCGCTGGGGAGTGCAGAGGAACCAATCCTCTGTACCTCCACAAATGCCAGACAGGAATTTGTACGAAGCGCAGAACGCAATCGCAAGAGAGGCGATTGCGAATGAGATTGAGCAAAGGGATAGGTTGTATGTGTGTGCGCCAATCTAGTCGCCACCCCGCGACCGCGCACACACAACAGCAGATACGAAACAGGAACGCGATCGCGAGAGGTGCGATCGCCAGACGTGACACAAGGCAGATCAGAATAGAATACGAGGGTAGCAAAGGCACAGCAAATACAATGAGAATATACGGAAAATAATAAACGCTAGCTAACCGCGAACACCGCACTCATTCGCAACAGTGCACGCGGTTATGCGCGGTCTCCACGTGATAAGCACAATAGAGACAAGCACGCCTAACTAACCATCAACAGACAAACACGAAACAAAGAACGTGAACGCTTGCTTAACGGTTACCTCATCGAGCCTACAGCAAGCGCCCGTATCAGACAAGACAGACAAACGAGAAACAGGAACTAGGCAGAAAGGATCCACCGCTCTTCCGCCAGAGCAAGTGTGATCCAAGCAGGAACACAGATCAGAAAGATCCACAGCTGCTAACGCTAGCGGCTAGTGCGATCTAAACAAGACAGATCAGATGAGGTAGCCGGTAGCAACCGCTGCTCCAGCTTACACTCCCGGAACTCAGATCAGAAGGATCCACAGCCGCTACCGCTAGAGGCTAGTGAGATCCAAACAAGACAGAGCGATTCGCTATCAACCGCCGCTGGTGACAGCGCAATCGCGACAGACAAGACAAGACAGAATAGGCAGTACAAATTATACACAAACTGACTGCACTAACTAGGAATGCAAGGAGCACTCCCCAAGAATTAACTATACTAAGATAGCAGTGGCTGACACTCCAGGTGAGTCCAGCAGGAACAAACCTCTATGAGCAGCGAAGCATTGTGGGACACACATAGTACTTATAGTACACGCCTCCAATGAATGTGGCCAGGCAATTTGCATGACAACGTATGCAAATTCCTCAGCAAGCACAAGCTGCAAAATTGACAGAAGGCCTTCTTTCCAGAGTCCTGCAGCATGCAGACCTGAATAATGATCAAAAGGCTGCCTGCCTGCGCAGGCAGCCGAGCGGATCGTTACAGATATACATTATTATTCCACATGGAGTTTTTGTTTGAAACTGCACAAACAAATCAACGGGGTTCAAAGATTAGTGTCAGATACACAATCGTATAAGGCAATATTTCAGATAAGCTATAGCATACAATGTTAGAAGTTTTTTTTTTTTACTAAATATTCGGACAAGCAGTTAATATGAAGAAGGTTTGGTTGTTTAACCTCTTGGGCGGTATTTCCGACACAGTGTCGGGCATAGCGCTCAGGAGGTTTTTAAGTTTAGGAATTTGTCCCCAGCATTGGTAGCCAGGTATAGGTGCCCCAGTATAGGTTAGCCAGCTATAGGTGCCCCAGTATAGGTGCCCTCCCTCCCCCCCTGCAGCAATCCCCAGCACTGTGAGTCAGTTACTCACCGTGCCTCTGTGTGATCGGATAGACAAAACAAAAACTGGTAAGAGGAAAGGGTTGGAAATAATGTATTACAGATCCAAGGGACATACCCATTTACTTGACAATTGGGTGGATAAAATGTCATCATAAAATGTTAAAATTGGAAGCAAAATATTGCAATCATTAAAAAATAAAAACACAGAGACACAGTGACAAATGAGATATTTAAAAAGGTAATTATACGCGCGCATGGTGATATAGTAAGGTAATAGGTAAGCAGTATTTTGCAGAATAGGATATTAAACATATTTTTTTTTTTGTATTAAGAGGTTTATCAGCAGCTTAAATGGTTCTATAGGTAAAAGAGAAAACACTTTTAAAAACAAAATGTGCCATCCAATTACACCCTAGATCCGGTTCCTCTAAATCACCTCCTAATTACCCAATACAGAATGATAATCTGTTTACAACAGCTAGTTTACAAGAAAAATGACAGGAAATAAATTGAGAAGTTGAAGAGTGTGGCAGAGAATTGTTCACACCATGGCTGGCCACTTATTAGTGAGAGGCAGCTTGAAGATAAACATTAATTTGTCCTCATTGTCGAGACTGGCAGATGTCACTTTGCCCAGGGAGGGACCTGAGCAGTGGAGAGTTTGCTCATGATGAAATGAGAATGCAGAAATGCAAGGGGACCGCAGGGATTTCCATGGTCGGTTACGGGCAGTTCAGGGCAAGAGGCTCTGCTGAATCCTTGTTGACTGCTGGTGGTATGCAGTAAACTCCCGTGTCTGTCTACAGCTCATCTTTTTTTCCTTTTCCTTTGCTGGCAGGTACTTATTAGACTTATGGGTAATAGCTGTTTGCACAAATTTAGACTGCTAACAACTGCTAAACTGCTAATTGGCTCTCTTATACCTTCCACTCATTAAACCACGTCAGGAGAAAACAAATCTGTTAAAAGGTGACTGTCTAAATGTGCTTGTTACATTGCCGCTGATGATAAATATGTCAGATGACTTCCAGCAAATTACATTTAACTCGAGTCTAAAACTACAACAGCCGTAAATATCATCGGCGAACATCAGGGTATCTGGACTAATATAAAAAGAGTCTGAATAAAATGAATCAAAAATGATAAATTACGATAAGCATATGATACAAAAATATAACAGTAAATCAGAATATGAAATGTTATTTAGCCTTTGCAGGTTTTAGTTGATATATATTGCAATGCATTAGTACCCACGTACTCCATATATACGGTATATATACTGTATTTCTGTTTTTGCATAATACTCATTATTACATTTCTTTTTTACTACTCTAAGTCACACCAAATAAAACAGATCTGTCAGATCTATCAATGTGATTAAAGAGGTCTAAACAAGTACATTATCTCAATTCTCCAGGGTTTTACACATGCGTTATGAGCATTAAAGGATATATGCAAATGGCTACTGAGCACAAATTTAATGTGCACACAAAACACCCCTTGTGAGCACATCAATCCTCCCCTCACACCCAAATGATAATAATTACTGCTTTAAGTCAGGCACCATGAGAAACAGAATCCTTAAGTATCTGTACATATGTCTATTGCTGAAAAACTAACAATCTAACAAAATAACTGGAGTCCAATATATAACAATCTAACAAAATAACTACAGTCTTATAGATTATTTTGAACAGCACTAAATAGTAAACTAAGATAGATAGATAGATAGATAGATAGATAGATAGATAGATAGATGATTTTTAACACAATGCATCATCTCATAAGTAACAATTTAAAAAAATAGCAAAGATTTGACTAGGTTAAATAAAGGTTAGCATAGCTAACATTCTAAAGCAATATAATGATGGCCAATACTAGCCTCTATATTATATTGTGATCTATTTGATGGTGAGGTGTTGTAGCAGCTGGTGTAATTAATTGAGTGAGGATGAGTTTGTTTTTTTGCAGCCTAGTGAAACTTTTCCCACATGGATGAACCCACGGTCAGGAGACGTTAGGCTACATTAACTGCCTGTATATATTTTTTTTTGCCGACGCTCTGGAGGAAGCTGGCTGGGAGCTCAGCCTGTGCGGCTAAGAACGCCAGTCCACGAGACATAAGCGTCTACCTTTCATCTTTGCTGAGATTTGGAGAGGGTTCAGACCACAGAGGCTTCTTAATTCTCACTAATTCATTTGCTTTCCTGATTCACTTGGCTCGAATAACCTAAGAATGATAATGAACCAACAAGGGGAGTGTGCCTGGCGCTCCGTCTTTGAATGTGCTCAGCATGGATTGAAAGCTTTCTGTGAATTTTCCATGAGGGAAATAATCTTATTACTATTGGCAGTGATTGCTTGCCACGCGGTTGAACAATATTTTATTCCTGATTGGGAGCCTTTTAATACATTGTCAGCTGTCCAGAGTTTTTTATTTTATTATTTTTATTAAGCTAATTTATGTATTTATTTTTTAATTTTGTTATTTATGTTTTTATTTTTTTTAATTATGATTTTGGGTTGTATTTTTGATTTTCTTTTATTTATGTGGTTTCTTTTTGGCTTTTTTCCTTTTTATATAGTTGGGCTTGTATTGATTTATTTGCAATTAATGCACTGTAAACATTTATCTGCCATACATTATTATTATGCATAGATTCTCTCAGCCCAAAGCCAGCTGCTAATAACCTGTTTATTCCCCAGCAGTAAATCAGAGCAAAATCCCTGCCCAGCTGCAAAAGGTCATCAATAAAACATGACATATATAGATTGTATATAAATACATTCATTGTGACAGTCATTGTTTTTTCGGCACTGTAGCATATGAATACAGTAGCACTGACCATAACAATTTGGTTGGCTTGCCATATTTTTTTTCCTCCCGGAGAAATAGTTTACATAGATGAAACAGCAATATGCTATTAAATGTCCATTAAACAAATTGCTGGTATAGAATAAAATTAGGCTATGTAAAACAGATTGGTTATGTTATATGTGCATGATGAAACCCTGAGACTTAATGTTATACTTACAGGAAATATCCGGGTATCATAGTGCAGTGCAAACACAACATTTTAGGCAATAAGCCCTTTATCAAGTTGGGCATTTCATAAGGGCTGATTGCCCAAAATGTGTGCACACTGCACCAGGGGTATTCATTATTTAAAAGGTATATTTAAAAGGTAATTACCAGTAAGTATAAGGTTGAGTCCCAGAGCTTCTTTATGTTGATTGATATTTGCACCCATAGTAAATGTAGGTGTGTCTGGTTTGACTCCCTTGGGCATTCATCTTATATAACTCAGGCTGCCCTATGTCTACTTTGTGATTTAGACAATATGTAAGAGACAGCAATGAACATGGAACATTTTACACCCCTCCGGTCACTTCAGTGCCGACTCAGCACTGCGCAAGGCCTGATTTGGACAGCAAAATCGATGATAATGTTAATTACGGCTATAGTGACGCAGAGGAAACTTCTGTGAAATCACTGTAATTTGGGCGCTGGTAATAGCCGGACCCCCAATTTCTTGTCCAAAAGGACAAATAAGGTAATCAGTTGGGGAATATATCGAGAAATATGATTCAGTGCTCACCACACCTACACCTTTATATATACAGTCTGCTGCTAGCTGTCCAAAGAGTAAGCAGTTCTCCTTTAACCAATTTAAGATATTCACAGCAGCGCCACTGGCAAATGATTCCTCAATAGGTCTCACTCCAGGTCCTATAATAGCAATAAAACATATACGCACATAGCGGGTAAACTTCCAGCACTAGTACACCCTGTGTATGAAACCACACTTTGTGCTAGGAAACTTCCACCGCATGCAGGATGGGGGTCACGCTCCCCCCTAAATCCCCTGCTCACCAAAGATATTCTTTCAAACAGGCGTATCAAACATAGACTTCACCAGCAGAACTAGGAGAAAACATATGAAACCGCCTCTCATGGCATAAAATCTTTTTTAATATGGCTAAAAAAGCCCCACATTAAAACTGCGTACCAGATAAAAGAAAGGTAATAACATATCTCACACATCCAATAGACGTCCGCCAGGATCCCTGCCGCGGCGCCGGCAACCCTCGTCTCTAGTGTGTTTTCCTGGAAGCGTACATGTCCAAGGCTCCGCCCTACGCGTTTCGTCACTAGAGGGTGTGACTCATCAGGGCCTCCTGCATTCTCTGATTGGTTCAATGCTTCCGAGTTCTGTGATTGGGCTAAAATTACTGTGTTGGGATAATGTGGTATTTCCACAGAAATCCAAATTCCGAGTTCCGATCAGAAATGCGCATTTTCAATTAAAAATGTGGAATGTAATGTCTGCAGAATCCGAATCAGCATCCATACCCTAGATTACCTTGTGCAGGGAGAGCCATCTCTCGGCTTCTCCCTGCTCCGAAATAAATACTGCCCAGTGCCCAGAACATTTGGATGCCATTTTACATGATATCATGCTTTTCAGTTACACAGTGAGACTGTTTTGTGGATGATATCAGTTTAAGGTGTCCAGTGAGGTTCTTGTGCAGAGTGTGGTAGAGTAATTATGAAATACAACATAACATTGTTGCTAGTACTATCACTTGCAGTGCTACTCATCTTTATTTCCTATTAGCAAATTTGCTAGTAGAATTTAGGAGTGTCAGAGAAACATAGATCTGGTTGCTTTTGAGGCCCCAGCCTTCTACATTATGACGTAAACCCATTTATCTGAATCAATCAGGGTGTGTACCAAAATTGCCAGAGATCCATTTGCAATTTTTAACATGCCCATTTTCTCTACTTAGGTGTATTAGTTATCTGTGGTGTAATATTAACAGAAGTTAAGAAAAGGAGAGTAGGCAGCTACAACTCACCGGTATGACACTAGGGGCCATATGCAATTTTCTTTTTCACCTGCATTTTCTCCTAGGAGATAATTTTTCATCTTCGATTTTAATTAACTTTACAGCACATTTCAACTAAAAAAGTACCAAAACGTAAGTGAAAAGGTACTATCAAAATTATTTTGAGCATTATCTTGCTTTTTGGAAGCTTAAAAGGTATTTTGTTCACGAGTTTAAAAATATCGCCTAGGAGATAACTCTAGGTGAAAAAGTGAATTGCATATGGCCCTAGATGGGAGCAGGAAATGAAGTGCTAAATCGTAGATGGTAGTTGAAAAGGATGTTCCGCTACACCAACTGGCTGGATTGCAATAATAGACTCTTTATTCTGACATCATGGTACATACAGGTAAAAGCTCACACGTATCGGAGCAAAAGCATGGCTCCTTAATTATAGCTTCAAGCTATGATTAGGCTATGATTGAGGAGCCATGCTTTTGCTCTGATATGCATGAGCTTTTACCTGTATGTACCATGATGTCAGAATAAAAAGTCTATTATTGCAATCCAGCCAGTTGGTGTAGCGGAACATGCTTTTCAACTACCATTAACAGAAGTTGTTAGGTTTAGTTGTGCTCTCTAGTATCTAAATATATTTTCTCAAGTTGTAAGTACCTTGTTTATGGTTGAGGACCTCTGAAAAACAAAAACGTGATCCTCAAAGAGTTGTATAGGGTACAAAGCCATTGATTCAGGTTAGAATGTATTGTACTCCTGGAACTGGTCATAATTTCTATTGACGATTAAATGGGCGTGGGAGAACCAAAGTCATGTATATTTGAGTATGTTGGGCTCTCCTGGGTTGCATTCCCAAAAAAAGATGTTGGATCGGAGCTGGACTATTTCCCTTTCCCAAGATGCAACAGTAGAAAAAAATAACTAGAACTGTGTTCATTAACTCTTGCACATGTTTACATACATCCTTTTGCCAAAACTATTGGCACAGAGGAAATAGATGTCATGTAGTTATAGAATTAACCACTTGCCGACCGCGCACTCATAACGCGCGTCGGCAAAGTGGTAGCTGCAGGACCAGCGACGCAGATCTGCGTCGCCGGCTGCAGGCTAATTAATCAGGAAACAGCCGCTCGCGCGAGCGGCTGTTTCCTGTCATTTCACGGCGGGGGGCTCCGTGAATAGCCTGCGGGCTGCCGATCGCAGCTCGCAGGCTAAATGTAAACACAAGCGGAAATAATCTGCTTTGTTTACATTTTTACAACGCTGCTACAGTAGCAGCGTTGTAGTAGATCAGCGATCCCCGGCCAGTCAGCGGCCGGGGATCACTGTCACATGACAGCGGGGAGCCTGTTAGAGGCTGCACAGGACAGATCCATTCCTGTGCAGCCTCCGATCTCTCGGGCAGGGAGGGAGAAGAGGGAGAGGGGGAATCTTACGGTGGAGGGGGCTTTGAGGTCCCCCCCCCCCCCGCCACCCACAGCATGCAGGAGCGATCAGACCCCCCCAGCACATCATCCCATTAGTGGGGAAAAAAGGGGGGCGATCTGGTCGCTCTGCCTGTCATTTGATCTGTGCTGGGGGCTGTAGAGCCCACCCAGCACAGATCTGAAAAAACAGCGCTGGTCCTTAAGGGGGGGTAAAGGCTAGGTACTCAAGTGGTTAAGTGATACAGTGTACCATCTAAGTATGTATGCATATAACATTTTTTTAACAATGGTTTTATTAAGCAAGATGAAGTAAATTATTACAAACAATGCACAATCGTCAAGTACATGAAATCACAAAATACAGCTCATACAAGGCATGCAAGTTCTTGTTCGAGAAACTTAATGGATACCCAAAGTGACATGTGTATGTACAGTGCCTAGCACACAAATAACTATGCTGTGTTCCTTTTTTTCTTTCTCTGTCTGAAATAGTTAAATATCAGGTATGTAAGTGGCTGACTCAGTCCTGACTCAAACAGGAAGTGACTACAGTGTGACCCTTACTGATAAGATATTCCAACTATAAAACACCTTCCTATCAGAAAATGGCTTCTGAGAGCAAGAAAGGGATAAAAAGGGGAATTTCTTATCAGTGAGGGTCACACGGTAGTCACTTCCTGTATGAGTCAGGACTGAGTCAGCCACTAACATACCTGATAATTAACTCTTTCAGGCAGAAAAAGAAAAAAGGAACACAGCATAGTTATTTGTATGCTAGGCACTGTACATACACATGTCTATCGCATCATGTCACATGTCACTTCGGTTATCCTATAAGGAGAGACTATAAATCTAGACTATAGTAAAACAAAAGATATTTATGGAGCTCCACTCAAGCTTGAAAAATCTGCAGACCAGGATCAATGGCTACATAGGCAAAAATTGAGCCGACTAGGGGAACCAAACTTCATCAAAGTGGTCACCCCGATTGAGCAAAGACAAGGTCATTTTTCCATCCAGTAGAACTCATTCATTTTAGGAATAAGGGGGGGATAAGGGATGGAGGGGGACCTCTGTTCTTTTGCTATTATAACTTTAGCTGTATTACAACTAATTATTAATAATAATAATAATTAATAATAAGCGAATTGAGAGTAGGGAACCTTTTACTAAAAAAGGCTATCCAGGGATTTGGAGGGCTATCTACTTCCAGGACTAAGGAGGCCAGACGAAAGCATTTTACCCAAAATGCTTGCACAATCGGGCAAGACCACCAGCAGTGAAAACAACAAACTGGAGGGCGCTGCCCAAAAAAATCTGTGGGGAAAATAGCTCTCACTATTTCTCCTTCACAGTAAATACTTCCTCCTGCCGCAACCACCCAAGGTGGGGTTCTCCCCCTACCCCACCAAAGAAGGCAAATTACAATATAGTGAGCCTCTCCAGGGGACAGCCGAGTGACAGGGATGTCCCCAGTACAGTGCTGCATTAGATCGCAGTGCAGTACAAGGTAAATAGATGGTGGTTTCGCCGTCTAACAGTCGGGGGAGGGAAAATTAAATGAAAAATAAGCCATTTCATTTAAAAAAAGGAATTAATAAATTAATAATAATAATAATAATAAAAAAGCCTGCAGTAGCAATCAGAGCCCACCAACAGAAAGGGGGTGGGGTCAGCTTGTGTGCTCATTGTATGGCTCTGCAGCAAGCTATTAAAGCTGCAGAGCACTGAATTGTAAAAAATAGCCTGGTCACTAGGGGGTGTAAGCTTATGGTCCTTAAGAGGTTAAATATATGTTGAATAGATACTAGGACCTCAAAGGAGTAATCAAAGGGGAGCATAACTGGTGTAGTCAAGGAAATCTTGTGAACACAGGTATGCAGCCAGCCACACATTTTTAAATCTATAGAACGGACAAGAAAGGACAGGAAAGCAAATGGGAGAACTGCACTTCCTGTGTGTCGGAGTCAAATTAGAGGGAGGCACACGCAGGAATTGGTCCCTCACCTTTTAAGACGGCTGTGCCTTTCTTACAAACATATAAAAGTTCAACATGCAGGAGAAGGGGGGGTGCAGATCGACATTAATGAGATCAGCAGAGAAGGATTCCAGTAGAAGGACCATCGTCAGCCCAAGGTAAGTACAAAAGCTTTTTCATTTCAGACAATGACAATTAAAAATGTAATAAATACAAATTTCTGACAATACAAATAAAAGATATTAAATGATGTGTGAGCTGATTTGGTTCATCTGCAAAGGGTAAATCTTCTGCTGGGCCTTTTTGAAAACCTTAAATAGTTGTAGGTGCAGGAGAAGCAGATATGTTCCATTACCTGTGTATAAGTTGGGGCACTGGCCATTAATTTGCATCTAAATTAATTTGTTGCATCCGGATTTGTGTCCATCTATTTAGATGTGTAAAGTGCATCATATATTTATGGAGTTTTAAAGTCTAGACACATGCTTGCCTTTTTATGGTGTCCTGAATGTGCCATAGTGTTTACCAACCTTTATTATGTGGTTGTACTTGCCACCAAGATCATATGTACTGTATTTTGTGTTATTTATATTAGTACCCTTCTAACTGGAACAGACCTGTCGTCATACATTAACCACTTTACCCCCCGAACGAATTTCTCCCCCCCCCTCCTTTTTCCCCCCTAAAAAAACAGGGACGGAGAAATCCGTACCTTCCACGCTACTGCCGCTGTCCGCGCTCCCGCCGCTCATGCGCACTCTCCCGGCGCTCGTGCACGCAGCCGCCTGCTCGCCCGGAGATCAATGAACGAGAAAATCCATTCCCGTTCGTTGATCTAAGCCCCCGCAATGATCTGCTGCTACTTTGAGAAACAGCGCGATCATTGTGATTTACCCAGCCTCGTACTGCTTCCTGTAAGCGTCCTTCCGGACGCATACAGGTCGCATGTAAACAAACACACTGTGGCCATCTTGTGGCCAAATAGTAAAACTAAACCCTAAAGCATTTTACATATACAAACACATTAGTTTTACACAATAAATTAACTTATTACCTCCCACACTCCCCAATTATTATTTTTTTGTAATTAAAAAAAGAAAAAAAAATACAATAAAAAAAACATAAATAGTTACCTTAGGGACTGAACTCTTTAAATATTTATGTCAAGAGGGTATAACACTGTTACTTTATAAACTACGGGCTTGTAATTAGGGATGGATGCCAAACTGAAAAAAATGCACCTTTATTTCCAAATAAAATATTGGCATCAAACATTGTGATAGGGACATAATTTAAACGGTTTTATAACCGGGACAAATGGGCAAATACATTTCATGGGTTTTAATTACAGTAGCATGCATTATTTAAAAACTATAATGGCCGAAAACTGAAAAATAATAATTTTTTCCCACATTTTTTCCTATTTTCCCATTAAAACACATTTAGAATAAAATAATTCTTGGCATAATGTCCCACCTAAAGAAAGCCTAATTGGTGGCGAAAAAAAACAAGATATAGTTAATTTCATTGCGATAAGTAATAATAAAGTTATAGACGAATGAATGGAAGGAGCGCTGAAAGGTGAAAATTGCTCTGGTGTTCAAGGGGTTTACTTGCCAACCGCTAACTACCTATGGGCGTCGGCAAAGTGGCATGCCCAGGACCACGTAACGTCGATGGGCGTCGGGTCCTTGGACTCGTCATGGCCGGGGATCGCGCGCTGTTATGCGCACGCATCTGCCGCCAATAGTCTCTGCCCACCCACGACATCAACCCCCCGGCCGTTCGGCCGCAATACAAGCATATAATACGCTTTGTAATGTATACAAAGCGTATTATACAGGTTGCCTCCTGCCCTGTTGGTCCCAGTGATCTAGGGACCACCAAGGCAGGCTGCAGCCCTACCTGTCTGCACCCAAGCACACTGATGTGCCCCTCCTGCCCCCTGATCGCCCACAGCACCCCTCAGACCCCTCCTGCCCACCCTCCAGACCCCTGTTTGCACCCAATCACCCCCCTAATCACCCATCAATCACTCCCTGTCACTATCTGTCAACGCTATTTTTTAGATTAGGTCCTAAACTGTCCCTTAGGGGCTCCTGATCACCCCCCCACACACCCTCAGATCCTACCCAGACCCCCCCCCCATGTACTGTATACATCTATTCTCCCATGTAATCACCTGTCAATCACCTGTCAATCACCCCCTGTCACTGCCACCCATCAGCTCAGACCCTAACCTGCCCCTTGTGGGCACCTGATCACCCGCCTACACCCTCAGATTGCCCACAGACCCACCCTCAGATCACCTCCAAAAGTACATTGTTTACATCTGCTCTCCCCTCTAATCACCCAGTGATCACCCATCCAACACCCCGTCAATGCTACCCATGACATCAGACCCTAATCTGCCCTTTGCGGGCACCCAATCACCTGCCACACCCTCAGATAGCCCCCAGACCCGCTCTGATCAACTCGCCAGTGCATTGCTGGCATATATTCTCCCTTGTAATTACCTACTGATCACCTATCAATCACCCCGTCACCCCCTTTCACTGCTACCCATCAGATCAGACCCTAATATGCCCCTTGCGGGCACCCAATCACCCGCCCACACCCTCAGATAGCCCCCCAGACCCCCTCTGATCAACTCTCCAGTGCATTGCTTGCATATATTCTCCTCTGTAATCACCTACTGATCACCTATCAATCACCCCATCACCATGTCACCACCTTTCACTGCTACCCATCAAATCAGACCCTAATCTCCCCCTTGATTTTATTTTTGTCACAAGTTAGCGGAAATTGATTTTTATTGTTTTTTTTTCACAAAGTGTCATTTTCCGCTAACTTGTGACAAAAAAAAATCTTTTATGAACTCACCATACTACTAACTGAATACCTTGGGGTGTCTTCTTTATAAAATGGGGTCATTTGTGGGGTTCCTATACTGTCCTGGCATTTTAGGGCCCTAAACCGTGAGGAGTAGTCTTGAAACCAAATGTCTCAAAATGACCTGTGAAATCCTAAAGGTACTCATTGGACTTTGGGCCCCTTAGCGCAGTTAGGGTGCAAAAAAGTGCCACACATGTGGTATCGCTGTACTCGGGAGAAGTAGTATAATGTGTTTTGGGGTATATTTTTACACATACACATGCTGGGTGGGAGAAATATCTCTGTAAATGGACAATTGTGTGTAAAAAAAATAAAAAAAATCTCATTTATAGAGATTTTTCTCCCACCCATCATGGGTATGTGTAAAAATTTACCCTCCAAAACACATTATACTATTTCTCCTGAGTACGGAGATACCCCATGTGTGACACTTTTTTGCAGTGTACGTGCGCTAAGGGGTCCAAAGTCCTATGAGCACCTTTAGGCTTTACAGGGGTACTTACAATTTAGCACCCCCAAAATGCCAGGACAGTAAACACACCCCATAAATGACCCCATTTGGGAAAGTGGACACCCCAAAGTATTCAGAGAGGGGCATGGTGAGTCCGTGGCAGATTTCTTTTTTTGTTTGTCACAAGTTCAGAAATGGAAACTTTTTTTACTTATTTTTTTGTCACAAAGTGTCATTTTCCGCTAACTTGTGACAAAAAAAAATCTTTTATGAACTCACCATGCCTCTTAGTGAATACTTTGGGATGTCTTCTTTCCAAAATGGGGTCATTTGGGGGGTATTTATACTATCCCGGAATTCTAGCACCTCATGAAACATGGCAGGTGCTCAGAGAAGTCAGAGATGCTTCAAAATGGGAAAATTCACTTTTTGCACCATAGTTTATAAACGCTATAACTTTTACCCAAACCAATAAATATACACTGAATGGGTTTTTTTTTTATTAAAGACATCTAGCACAATAAATGTGGACAAAAATGTATAAGAAATTGTACTTTATTTGACAAATTGTATCACAGAAAGTTAAAAAAAAACATTTTTTTTTACAAAATTCATGTCTTTTTTGATCAATATAATAAAAACTAAAAATCGCAGCAGCAATCAAATAGCACCAAAAGAAAGCTTTATTAGTGACAAGAAAAGGAGGTAAAATTCATTTAGGTGGTCGGTTGTATGACCAAGCAAACCGTTAAAGCTAAAGTGGTCTGAATGGAAAAAAAGTGTCTGGTCCTTAAGGGGTTTTATGACTGCAGTCCTTAAAGAGACACTGAAGCGAAAAAAAAATATGATATAATGAATTGGTTGTGTACTATGAATAATTACTAGAAGATTAGCAGCAAAGAAAATATTTTCATATTTTTATTTTCAGGTATATAGTGTGTTTTCTAACATTGCATCATTCTATAATATGTGCAGATTACACAACACTCAGCATTCAAAATGAGTCTTTCAGAGCAGTCTCTGAACTAATGAACTCTCCTCTGGCAGAGGAAAAGACATTTGTTTACTTACAGTTGAGATAATAAAAGTCAGATAACAGCCCTCTCCAGGACTTTGAAAGTCGTAGAGATTAATGGCTTTTTTGCATAGAGATAACAACTGGAGTTTCTTAACTCTTCCTGTACTGGAAACAATTACACTGATGTATCTGATCTTAATGTTTTATTTCTTAGCTGTGCTACACATACAAATCATAATATCATAATTTTTTTTTCGCTTCAGTGTCTCTTTAAGTGGTTAAAGGCTACATTGTGAACTGGTCATCAGGCTCTGGTAGTTCCCAATACAAGATGAATCCTACTCATATAGTTTTAGGGGCAATGCTAGTGTTGTCAATGAAGGTGCTAAATTTAGTCTTGTGAAGTGATAAAGAGCATTTATTTGAAATTGATATAAAAAAGGCTCCACAATATATATATATAAATGGAGGAGTTTTTTTATGTGTGTATGCTTACTTTTGATTTTCTTTTAAGCTGTGGAAGGCAATTAAAACATTCACTCAAATGTGAGGATAGTATACAAAATCCACAAAGATTGTGATGTTGTTGAGAAACTAGCCTGTATCCTAGAGCCGCTAGACAAAGACAAGACTGATAAACATGTGGAGAACATACTGGCCTATCTGTTAAAACCCATATCCCATAAAACTCATATATGAGCAAAATTTAGAAAAAAGGTTCTACTCACCACTCAATCTAGTTTTCGAAGCTCTTCTTCTATGTTACCTTCTCCCCTCTTGCTAGTAAAGTGGTTGAGTCTGCAGCAAATCCAAACCTGGTCGGAGGCACTCATACCTGGTCTGGATCTTTACAAGGTTAATTTACTACCTGATGAAATGGAATGTAACCCGTGAAACGTGTTACTATCACTCTGGAGTCTATTTGAATAAAGATATTTTACAATGAATAACTGATCAATGTGTCTACTTGTGGGAGGTAAATCCACCGCTACCTCCCCCTTTTTAAATGGTTTTTAATTATTTTATCCTTATCTGACACCTCTGTTTTGAACAATTGTTTATTCTGAGTGTCCACTCTTGGTGGAGTGGTTGTTACCCCCTTTTCTTCTACTTCTACGGAGAGTGGCATTTTTAACCCAAGTGGGGTCAGGTCTAATCTTCCTACCTGCCTACTGATTGGTTACCAGAGGTAACCCACCTTTGTGAGTATATTCTCATATATTTACTCTTATGACCAATTGGTTTGACATACTGCACTATTGGTGCTCTCGATCTGCTTTGTTTATCATTTAGCTAGTGATAGTTGTCTGTCCCAATTCTTTTGGTCACCATCTTGGTAGCCGGGAAGTGCCCCTGTTTAGCAAACTTACCCAATAGCAAGTGGGACCTGTGGCCATCTTAAAAGAGGACACAGGTTGGAATTTCCTTGAAGTGATAGCAGTGGTGAGTGACAAGATATCAGACAAACAAATCCGGAAAAAGGCTTGGAGTAAACCTTCCTGGGAAGGTTTTTGATAGGTTGTCCAGAGTTCCACTTTTCAATCAATTGGTTTATATTTACCCATGATAATAAAGGGAAACGTTATACCTCTTCCCAGTTCACAGGTTAACTTTGGCCATCAAGTAAACAGGACACCATATTATCCTAGGTGTTTCTTTTACTGAGCTGATCAAGAGTTCAAAGGCTCCAGGGAGCCTATTATCTAATTATTGTGTTTACAGTGCAGCACCCACCTGGAACATGTTGCCCCATTGTGGAACCTGTGCCAAAAGCGGTTAATATTAGAATAGGGAAAATATAAGTTATCAGTACACGGGAGTGAAAAAAAAATGAAGTGTAAAACCTATTCTCTGGAAAGTACAAGAGATAATAAGATACACTTGAGACACACATGTTGGGTTTTATTACTGATGGTTCTTTTTACTATGTAAATTACCATGCTACAGAACCCTCCCATGTTGATGTCATGATTGCTTAATGGTTCTGTCACAGTTGGGCTTTTTCCTTTGTTACTACAAGACACCTCTGGGAATTGCAGGTCTCGTTTGTTAAAGCCACAGAACTGCATTTAGACTATAATAATATACATTGTAGGAAACTGGCAAAAAGAAAAAAAAAAAAACTATATAATAGAGTTCTCCAAATTCCAACTATAAGGTTATCAGCTGTCTAATAAAACAGTCCGCTCAGGCAGTATACCATGTGGAAGTGGAATATTTCAGCTCACACAGTACCTCTTGGGAGATAAAGCTATCAATCACTATTCTGTTTTTTGAACTGTAACTCTGATTGACAGCCATGGTTCCCAAGAGCCTATACAGCAAAGGCTAGCTTTACTGCACTATCCTCTATGGTGAGCTTACTATGAGTGCCTAGTTGTTAAAAAAAATCACACTTTCCCATGAGCCCAGTATTCCATTGTGAGTGATTGTTTATTATTTTTTTAAAGATGGCAAATTATTATATTTACACATTGGTAACCTAATTAGAATCGGAAGGTTCTAGCTATAAAATGGAATCCAGCAGAAGATAGTTATTGGATAAACTGAATTATTCATGGTGATGTAATATGCTTATAAATGCATATAACACAATCAGCAACAGAAACATGTAAAGAAAAAATAGGAATAGGTATTCAAATATTGTAATGTTTCATATTTGTCCATCTGCAAGAGACATGAGGTCAGGACAGATAACAGCCCAAAAATATATGAGAAGAAGAGGGAAAGAATAAAAAGATTTTAAGTTGTGAAAGAAGTTATACTGTATCTCCATTCAGCAAGTCCTGACTCAAAAAAGTGACTATCTACGCACAACAATATCTGTTGTTTAGGTAAAGCAGACCTGAAACTTGAACTAATAGCAAAGGAATGCTCATTCCAATTCCACAGAAATAAAATTTCCGCATTTCCAATTTTTTATTGGATTTCTGTGGAAATACCCTATTACCGCAACTCGGAAGCATTGAGAATGCAGAGTCAACTCGGAAGTATTTTGCCAATAAGGGAATGCACAAAAATTGCCAAAAAAAGACAGAAATCAGATTTCTGTGGAAATACCGCATTACCACAACTCGGTAATTTTAGCCCAATCACAGAACTCAGAAGCAATGGATCAATCAGTTAACCACCCTGGCGTTCTATTAAGATCACCAGGGCGGCTGCGGGAGGGTTTTTCTTAAATAAAAAAAAAAACTATTTCATGCAGCCAACTGAAAGTTGAGAAGCAATGAGCGGCCTTCCGTGTTTTGCTTACTTCGTCGCCATGGCGGCGAGCGGAGTGACGTCATGGACGTCAGCCGACGACCTGACGTCAGCCGCCTCCGATCCAGCCCTTAGCGCTGGCCGGAACTATTTGTTCCGGCTGCGCAGGGCTCAGGCGGCTGGGGGGACCCTCTTTCGCCGCTGCTCGCGGCGGATCGGCGATCAGGCAGCACATGCGGCTGGAAAAGTGCCGGCTGCGTGTGCTGCTTTTTATTTCAGCAAAATCGGCCCAGCAGGGCCTGAGCGGCACCCTCTGGCGGTAATGGACGAGCTGAGCTCGTCCATACCGCTAAGGTGGTTAATGTGGAGTCAACTCGGAAGTATTTTGCCAATCAGAGGATGCAAAAAATGACCCCCCCCCCCAAAAAAAAAGACTCCTCAGAAATCAGAAAACAGAAACGCACGGAATCTGTGTAATCAGCATTGGCAGAAATTGGAATTTTGGCTGAATCAAAATAAGCATTTCGGACTATGCCTTCTATCCCTGGCTTTTCTTGTATTCCTGTATTGTCATATTGCTGTATGTCACCCTTAAATATTGTCTGTAACCTAAACTAATGCACAGCACTGCGTAATATGTTGGCGCTTTATAAATACAATAAATAAATAAATAATAACAATACTGGCATGTGCCCTTGGCAGCAGATATACCTCTCTGTCCAGTCCTCTCCTTTTTGCTGCCACCCGCCTCTCCCAAAATACACTGGTAAATATTCATAAAAATTGTACAATATGAAGCTATCACCCTCTCTCTCAGGGGGCTCTATATAGCTGAAATTATGGTGAAACCTCTCCCACAGTGTGATGTCAGCACCTGGGTGCTGACATCACACTGTGGGAGCCTTGTTGCATTGTGGGAAATAACAGCTGACAAGTAACCAGTATCTCCTTCCACAGACATCACCTGCCAGCAAAGGTGTGCCAAATGATACATTTTAAAATGTAAATCAGGGAGAGGAAAGATTTTACAATGGGCAAACACTGACTAAATCATTTATAAATAATTATTGTAAAAATGAATCAATTTTTATCATTATGTGATTTTCACTGCAGTTCTTCTTTAAATTGAAGGGCCCTGGATTCATAAACATCTAGCTGCCAAATAGGACAATACTTGATAATTCCCAGCTGGGATATTACAAAATGTATACTTATTCAAGTGTGTATTTGGGTTCTTACTACAGTACCTCATTGTCAAGGGGTAGGATATATGAAGTACTGAGCAGTACATGAAGAGCAAGTTCCTGATGGTCCAGTGCAGGGTCGGTTCTAGACTTTCTGCTGCCTGAGGCAAACTTGTGAGGATGCCCCGATCTTCACAAGTGTGGGCATCCTTTACAAGTTTGCCCCCCCCCCCCCACCCCGCTTTGGAATGAACGCACAGCAACTGAACATTTTCACCCTCAGTATAGGTAGGTAGGTAGCCAGGTATAGGCGCCCCCTATTTAGGTAGTATAGTTGCCTTAGTATAGGTAGTTCGTATTGTTGCCCCTGTATAGGTAGTTAGTATAGTTGCCCCCAGTATAGGAAGTATATTTGCCACCAGTATAGGTAGCTAGTATAGTTTCACCAGTATAAGTAGTTAGTATAGTTGCCCCAGTATAGGTAGTATAGTTGTCCCAGTAGAGGTAGCTAGTATAATTTCCCCAGTATAGGTAGTCTAGTTGCCTCAGTATAGGTAGCTAGTATAGTTGCCCCAAGTATAGGTAGTATAGTTGCACCAGAATAGGTAGTTATTATAGTTGCCCCCAGTATAGGTAGTACAGTTGTCCCAGTATATGTAGTTAGTATAGTTGCCCCAGTATAAGTTTGCAGGTAGGTTCCCCTGGCCCCCTCCCTCCTCTGCCACCACTTAAGTTCTTAAAAAGCAGTGGCCACATCCTGCAGCAGGACAGGCTCACCGTGTCCCCCTCGCCTGTCCTTCATGTAGTAGACCTCAGATCCACTTGACCCACCGCAGCTCCCATAGCTCCGCATATACCGGAAGTAACTACCTCCGGGATACACAATGCTATGGGAGTCATGGCGGGTCACGCGGATCTGAGGTCTACTACAAGCAGGACGGGCGATGGGGACCCGTTGAGCCTGTCCTGCTGCAGAAGGCGGCCGCCAAACACCAGTGATGGCCGGGTCCAAGGGGGGTGGACGGGATGCTGCCTGATGTGTGACGCGTCAGAGGGCATCACCTGGCGTCATGGGGGGAAGGCCCTGGTCTAGTGGGATGTTCCTGTTTTGCAGTAGTAAGTACAGAAAATAGTCCATGGAAGGACAACCAGTGAGCTGGTGAGTGACAAGGTCATGAGTGCTTAAAGCTTGCTAGTACCATTGGAAGCAAAGGCTAGTCCTACTGATATGATTCCACAGAAGAGCTGCTGTAACTTAAAGAGAAAACATAACCAAGGATTGAACTTCATCCCAATAAGTAGCTGATACCCCCTTTCCCAATCTTTTCCTTTTCTCAAACGGATCATCAGGGGTCTCTGTATGGCTGATATTGTGGTGAAACTCCTCCCACAGTGTGATGTCAGGACCATGGTGCTGACATCACACTGTGGGAGCCTTGTTGCATTGTGGGAAATAACAGCTGTTTTGAACTGCCAAAAAAGAAAGCAGCAGCTACTTCCACTGACATCGCTTGCTAGCAGTAAAAATGTTGCCATGTGATAAATGTCAGAATTTAACCACTTCATGACAAAGGACGTATATATATATACGTCCATTGTATTTGTGGTTAATGCACCACCAGTGTGTTACTAAATGTGGCGCATGTGGTATCGTTTTAACCATGACAAGTTGTAGAATACATTTTGGTGTGTCTTACAGCTTGGACCCGCGTCAAGGTAGGGACAAGCTCAATCAAAACATCAAAATTCATTTTCAAAATTATGATCAAACTTGTAAGAAAACTACTAGAAACATATGTGGTAACATTTTAACCGGGATAAGTAGTAGAACACAGTTTAGACAGTTTTAGGGTTGAGGCCCATGTCTTGTGTATTCTTTTTAGTCACAAACTGAATCAAAAGCAATTACATGTTTGCATATTCTGTACCAAAATAAATGACTTGTAAAATGATAACAAAGTTACAGAATATAAAAGAAAAAACATATTGTTACCTTAGGAACATGGCTTGTTAAATATGTATGCCATGAGGGTATATTACTATTATTTTTGCAAATAAGGTCTTGTAATCATCGATAGTGTATAATGAGAAAGAAAAAAATAAAAGAACAGAAAAAGACACCTTTCTTTCTAAATACAATAATGTCACCATACATTGTGCTAGGAACAAAATCTAAATGTTTTAATAACCAGGATGAATAAGCAAATAAAATGTGTGGGTTTAACTTATAGTTAGCACTGTTTATTGTAAAGCTATACTGAATGTAAGGTAATTACTAAACAAAATTATCACATGCTATAAGCCTAATTTGTCCTGAAAAAAACAATATATAGATCATTTAGGTGTGATAAGTAGTACCAAAGTTATTGGTGAATGAATGGGAGCACCACTGATATGTGAAAGTTGCTCTCATCCTGAAGTGGTTAAATCAGGGAGAGGAAATATTTTACAATGGACAAATTCTTACTTGTTGTCCCCATTTTTTAATCACTCATGAGGCTACCTCTACTAAAACAATGTAAAAATAAACATTCTTATGAACTTTTTTTGCCTCATGACTGCAGTGACCCTGGAGCTCTAGTGGCCAGATCAGAGGTTATTTGGTAGATGGGTGGAAGTAAGCCAGAGCAAGGAAAGGTAGATATACATGCTGCAGCACACGCCCACGCCAACTCTGCATATGGGGTCTTCCACACAAATCACCCTCACTATATCACCCGTGGATAAGCCAAACCCCCCACTTTTGAGTCTGTTTTTGGTCCCCGACAGTTGATGTATCCACAGTAGTTATATAGGTTTATGTTTTTCATTTTTAACCACTTAACATCTCAGTCGTTTTCAGCTTATGCAGCCGAGCAATGTTCACCTCCCATTCAGCCTATAACTTTATCACTACTTATCACAATGAACTGATCTATATCTTGTTTTTTCCACCACCAATTAGGCTTTCTTTGGGGGGTACATTTTGCTAAGAGCCACTTTACTGTAAATGCATTTTAACAGGAAGAATAAGAAAAAAAAGGAAAAAATTCATTATTTGTCAGTTTTCGGCCATTATAGTTTTAAAATAATACATGCCTCCATAATTAAAACCCACGTATTGTAATTGCCCATTTGTCACGGTTATTTCACCATTTAAATTATGCCCCTATCACAATGTATCGCGACAATATTTTATTTGGAAATAAAAGAGCATTTTTTCCGTTTTGCATACATCACTATTTACAAGCTTATAAAAAAAAATAGAGAGAAATATTTCATCTTTACATAGATATTTAAAAAGTTTAGACCCTTAGGTAAATATTTATGTGTTGTTGTTTTTTATAGTAATATATATATATTTTTTTTATTAAACATTTTATGTGGGCATTTTTGGGAGAGTGGGATATAAAAGTGTTTTATTTGGGGAAATATTTGTGTATTGTAATGTTTTTTTACATTTACTTGTAGTTTTACTTTTTGGCCACAAGATGGCAATCTCGAGTTTGTTTACATGACGTCACTCTAAGCGTACAATGTACGCTTAGAGGGACACAGCTTCAGAAAGAGCGAAGCTTCCGAGAGAAGCTGTCGCTTTTTCAGCGGGGGAGAGGAATCAGTGATCGGGCTCCATAGCCCGATACATTGATTCCGTGGCTACCGAATCCGCGGCCGGGAGTGCGCGTGCACGCGCGAGATCGGCCGCGGGAGCGCGCGGGGGCGCACCTGTCCTCCTTGTTGTTTTTATACGTCAAGGAGGACAAAGTGGTTAAAAGTATTTTTCCATTATTCACAACTTGCTTTTGATGATGGCTGAAAAGATAAACCATATTTTTTAGCTTCTTTATGAACTGTTCAAAAGGAGTCAGGGCTAGTGCTTCCATAAGGTCAGTCTAGGCAATGGTCCAGGACCCCAATCTTCTTAGGGGCCCCACAAGCCAGGGACTATAGAGATCACAAGTTTATTATCACTACGATATGAAAATGTATTCAGCTCCATATTCATATTTGCAGGGGGCCCAGAGCTATAAATGAGCCCCAACTACAACTTTACGCTCTCTGATAAAGGTGTCCATCTTTTATATGAGGTGTTTTTGTGGCTACATTTGTTATGGGTGTGAAGACTATGATGCTCACAGTTATTTTAGGATCCTGGCAAGATGGACCCTGAGGCTATCAGGGTCACTAGGGGTAGGCAAGGCAAACTGTGTGAATATTGGGGGCCCCATCAGTTTTTCATGGGGGGGGGGGTGCATGATATGTAGTTATGCCCTTAGTTGAGTCTGTAGATTTATGTGGTTGATATCAAAGTCTGAAGCTAACATACCATTAATTCATCATATAGAGCATGTAGTGGAATGGTTCAGGACCACCAAGCTCTCGGCCACTTTCACACAGCTCTCTGCATCAATGCCGGAGGCATTGTTTTGCCATGTGGTGCAAAGTGATTGAGTCAAAGCAGCCTTAAGGCCTTAAGCAATAACAGCAGTGCTTAGAAGAAATGTTGGAAGAAGAAGTTCAGATTTATTGCAGTTAAGTATAATTTTTTTGAAAGGCGTTACCTCCTCCACGAATCAGATGCTCATTAAGATTCTGCGGAAATAAAATGTCCACATTTCTAATTGCAAATCGGCATTTCCAATCTGAAATTGGAAATCGGAAAACAGAAATCTGATTTCTTTGGAAATACCACATTACTGCAACTCAGTAAGTTAAGCCCAGTGACAGAACTCATATGCATTGGACCAATCAGAGAATGCAGAGTCAACTCAGAAGTGTTTAGCCAATCAGAGAATGCAACAAATGACTGAAAATAAAAGACTTCTTAGAAATTGAGAACTCAAATTGGATTTCTGGAAAAATACTGCATTACCACAACTCGGTTATTTTAGCTTCAATCACAGAACTTGGAAACATTGGACCAATCAGAGAATGCAGAGTCAAGTATTTGGCCAATCAGAGAATGTAAAAAATGACAAAAGAAAGACTCCTCGGAAATCAGAATACGGAAATCCGTGGAATCAATAAACTGCATTTCCAGCCATCCCTAAGCCTACTTAGCCAAGTTTGCTTAACCAACAACAACAACAACAAATAACATTTGTGGAGCGCTTTTCTCCCATAGGACTCAAAGCGCATAAGCATGGCTCAGACCATCGTGGTACAGAGGAAGAATTTTATAAGTCCGTAAATGCCAGGCTAAACAGGTGGCTTTTCAGTCTGGATTTGAATAGCTCCAGGGATGGTGCTGTCTTTACTGGGTGTGGCAGGGAGTTCCAAAGAGCAGGGGCAGCATGACAGAAGGCTCTATCTCCAGATTTTTTGAGGTGCACTCTGGGAGTGACCAAATTTATAGAACTTGCTGATCTGAGGTTGTGAGAGGTGTGGTGCAGCTTCAGCAAGTCCTTCATGTATCCAGGGCCTAGATTGTGCAGGGATTTGAATGTCAGCAGTCCAATCTTGAAGAGTATTCTCCATTCTACTGGTAGCCAGTGCAGTGAGCGAAGGATCGTTGTAATGAGACAGTGGCGAGGCTGGTTTGTTAGCAATCTGGCAGCAGCATTCTGCACTAATTGCAGGCGACACAGGTCCTTTTTGGGGAGGCTAGCATAAAAGGCATTGCAGTAATCCAGCCGTGATGTGATGAAGACGTGAACTAGGGTTGGAAGATCCTCTGGGGGAATCAGATGTTTATTCTTTGCAATGTTCTTCAGATGAAAGTAGGAAGATTTAACTACAGATGAAATTTGGTTTCTGAAACTCAAAACCCAATCGATTAGTACGCCAAGGCTGCGCACAAGGTTGGAGCTGTTTATGTATGAATTCCAAATCCTGATTGGTGTTGCTTTATGATAGAGCTGTTTTGATGGCGAGCACTGGCTTTGGACAAAGTGGACCTCAGTTTTGTCAGCATTCAGTTTCAACCAGTTATCATTCATCCATACCTGTAGCTCAGCTAAACAAGAGTTTATTTTTTGAGTAGGGTCTGTTCCACAAGGTTTGAAGCACAGGTATAGCTGTGTGCCACCGGCGTAGCTGTGGTACGTCAGGCCATGTCGTTGGATAAGTGTACCGAGTGGCAACATGTAGATTGCAAACAGCAGAGGGGATAGGATTGATCCTTGTGGCACTCCGAATTGTAGAGGTGCAGGTTTGGACATTATAGGTCCTAGGGATATTCTCTGTGTTCTGTCAGTCAGGAATAATCTGAACCACTGGAGGACTGATCCACTGATGCCACAGTACTCCTGCAGTCTGTTAAGCAGGATTTCATGGTCAACTGTATCAAAAGCCGCTGAGAGATACAACAGGATTAGGATGGAACATTCCCCTCTGTCCCTTGCCATGAGCAGATCGTTGCAGACTTGCATGAGGGCTGTTTCACAGCTGTGGTGTTTCTTAAATCCAGATTGTAGAGGGTCCAGGATGTTGTTTACTGACAGCCTGGTTTCAAGTAGCAGATAGACAGCCTTTTCAATAACTTTACCTAAGAAGGGAAGGTTGCAGACAGGTCTGTAGCTGCTCATTGCATCTTAACCACTAGCCGACCGCATCACGCAGATGGGCGTGGCCATAGTGGCAGCCACAGGTCTGCCTAACGCCAATTGGCGTAAGGTCCTGTGGGCATATTTTGCAGGAGATTAGACTTGGTGACTTGAATATTGCTATATGTAGATTATGCAGAAATGTATGTCTCAGCTTTCGACCTACTATCTTATGTGCTTTCCTACCTTTCTGATCTATCTTTTTATCAGCTCTTCCTTCCTAAGATTTGAATAAAAGAGAAACATTTTTTCCCTAACATCTTAATTCATTTGGAAATAATAGTAAATGTCAATAACAACCCTAAAGCTCTTGCTCCTCAAATAATCTGCATGGGAGTAATATTCTGTACTTTTATTTACACTGTACCACAAATTCAACCATTGATCACCACTAGCAGACTGTTAGATGGCGAGAACACCATCTAATAACACTGTACAGCGCTGCGATTTAAGGCAGCACTGTACTGTGTATGCACGAGAGCAATCAGCTCTCATTGGCTGAAGCCTATGACAGCCGATCACTGTCATAGGCTGGCTAGGGGAGGGAGGGAGGGGAGGGAAAAAAATATATAAATAAATAAGATTTATTATAAAAAAACAAAGAAAGCTCTGTTGGTGGGCAGAAAAGGTAGAGGGGGAATCACTTGTGTGCTGAGTCATAAGGCCCTGCAGCGAGCCCTTAAAGCTGCAGTAGCCTAAATAGTGAAAAATGGCCTGGTCACTAGGGGTTTTTTTAAGCCGGGTCCTTAAGTGGTTAATAAACAAAACATGTTATATGCTACTTTAACTTGGCATGCATTGAAAATTTGGTAAAATCTCTAAAAAGTTCCTTTGTTTTCTCTATATATGACTTTCCTTGTGAAAAGTAAATTAAAGTTGTATAAATCTATTATTATTTCCATTGTGTGTAAAGGAAATGTGTCAATGGAGGATTTTTCAGATTTATGCAATCTGGTAATTCTTAAATAGATTATTTTTAGATTTTTTTTTTCTATCGAAAAACTGTGGAGAAAACCCAAAAAGAAATTACAAAATTCAAATTGGCACCTTGAGCAACCTCAAGCTTCTTTTGTCTCTGGTTGTCGAAGCTTCATTCCCGATCTCATCACTCATAGCTACCAAAACTATTACGGTACATTGTTACTTTTTTTTAGCTCATGCGTAAACTCGTAAACTCATCATAAATTTAATTTTATCTGTAACGTAGGCTATTTCTAACAAGGCACTTACAGCTCATATATACTTATTAGGTGTAAGTATGTAAATAGCGACTCGGCTGTATCCTCCTCACAAAATAGATTTTCTTTAATTCTCAGCCACTAAAATAAAACATGGCCCATCTCACAGCTGCTTTTAGAACCTGTGATGTTTAACGCTCATTATTTCCTCGGAATGTTGAGCGCTCTTCCTCAATATGCAGCAGTCAGCAGAGAAAGTGATGCTGATGAATAGTATATTCTTGTCCTTCATCGTTCCTTCATATCTAGTGCTCCTCCGAAACGGCAAGCTATAATGATTGCTACAGACATAAGCAAAATGTATATCAATGTATAGCATTTATTTAAACATAGAATGGATTGGAAGACCATGTCTGGAAGAAGCGGAACAAGGTGGCCATTGTGATCTAGATTGCCTAATTAGGGTGAGCGCTAGTTAATATTTTTAGACAAAAGAGTAAGCTAAAATAATCAGGATTAGAATGTTGTTTAGTATAGAAAACAGACATAGTTTATTTATTTAAAGTGACATTGATGCAGCAGCATTTGATTGGTCTGTTTAAAAATTGCATTTATTTGCATAAAATTAGCATTAATATTTCCATAAATTCAGAATTAAAAAGGTGGCCAACTGGCCATACACACATAGATTTCCATCCAATGTGGCAAACAGATCAATCCCTCTCTGACCTAAATCTGGTCAGAAAGGGTTTGAGGCAAAGCAGGTGGTTTCAGCGCATAGCGCCAAAAGCAGACGCCGCACAGCAGCAATGTTATGCTGCGTGAAGCACATAAGAGTAATTTGGGGCTTTGGCGATCGCCAGACCACAAATTTCACCTGCCTTCAAGTTGCAATGACTCAGAGAGGGGATAGTTTTGAACGCCGCTGGGGAGTTAAGCGGCAACAGGGAGAGCCATCATTTGGCTCTCCTGGTGGCCAACTCACCCGCAACGTACTAATACGTACAGGTTTGGGGCCCATTTTACACTTGTCTTGCTGCTTTGCATTACCATGTTTTACTGCAGGGTAACAAAAGACAATGCAAGGCAATGGGCCTAGCACACTTATAGCTTCACGTTGCGCTGGAAATTCCCAATCAGCTGCCGAGTGCCGAGCCACTGCAAAGTCAACAATGGGTTACCTGGTGACGCAGCGGAGGCGGAAGTAATGTAAGTCAAACGACAATGCAGGAAGGTAAAAAAATATTGGTAGGGCCACAGTGCACATGTGTAGAAAGATGGGAATACGATGGGGAAACTCGGGAATCTCAGTGACGTACTTCCTGTCCAGCAGGAAGTATGTCACTGGGCAAAGGGTGGCGAGAGATGGTGAGGGGCATGCAAGGGGGCGCTATGCTTGTGGCCATGTTGGCACACTCTACTGCAGGGTCATATGAAAGTACTTTTGTGCATTGTGGTGCAATGTGATGCTGGGCAAATGCACTGGCCAGGTGTAAAACTGGCCCGAATTCTTCCACGCACAGCACATGGATTTTCAATAGACCACAACTTCTGGTTGAACTCGATGGACATATGTCTTTTTTGCAACCCAAATAACTATGTAACTATGAAATCTAATTAAAATCGATTAAACAGTATTGTTGCACTGTTTGATGCAGTGCAACGATATGGGCTGGCAATCTACCACTGCTTTTTCGATTGAGATTTTCTTTACTATCAATAATTTCAATACATTTCTGCCCAAAAATTTAGAGTGACCAAATCTGCTAGGAATTGATGGGGAAAATCAAATTGTAAAAGGCCTTCTTTACTTACATCTCATTGACCATCCCTAGCAACCAATCTAAATCTCTCTTCCTTTGGCTCAGTTACTTTCTGTTTTAAAGCTCCAGTTCAACCCAATGTGTATACATTTAAAATGTATGCATGAAAATTTTGTAGAAAGCGTTGTAGTAGTTTTTCCAGAATAAGCCAGAAAATACCTACTGTTCAATCGTCAGCCACTTACGTTTCCTTTTCACTCCCATTCAGTCTGAACCCCTCCACTGTGAACATAGCCGTACTGCACCGGCCTGCACCAACTGTGAAAGATCAGTGATAGTGATAAATGTGAGCACTGTAGATAACCTCAGATTTTCTCCAAAGTAATTGTTCCACCTAATGCAAAATGTTTACTTAAATTTATTAGAGCTATACATTTTGAAAAGATTAGAACTTTATTTACAAAGGTTTTTTTTTCTTTTTTCATGCCCATTGACTTCAAACATTTTGTGAATGCTTGAATGTTTTCACACATATCTGTGTTCAAATGTGTTTTCTTATACCTACAGTGCTGCCCATAATTATTCATATCCCTGGCAAATTTTGACTTTAAGTTACTTTAATTTAACCAGCAAGTAATTTTTTTACGGTAAATGATATAGGTGTCTCCCAAAAGAAAAAAAATATTTCTCAGCTTTTATTTACATTTGAGCAAAAAGTGCCCAGTCCAAAATTATTCATACCCTTCTCAATAATCAATAGAAAAGCCTTTATTGGCTATTACAGCAATCAAACACGTCCTATAATTGCAGACCAGCTTTTTTCATGTCTCCACAGGTGTTTTTGCCCATTCATCTTTAGCAATGAGCTCCAAAACGTTCAGGTTGGAGGGTCTTATTGCCTTCACCCTGATCTTCTTTAGCTCCCGCCACATATTCTCAATTGGATTCAAGTCAGGACTCTGGCTGGGCCACTACAAAACATTAATGTTGTTGTCTGCTAACCATTTCTTCACCACGTTTGCTGTGTGTTTTGGATTATTGTCAAGCTGAAATGTCCACTGGTGCCCAAGGCCAAGTTTCTCTGCAGACTGCCTGATGTTGTTGTTGAGAATCCTCATGTATTTCTCTTTTTTCATTTACTGAAATTAGGTTCACTGGTCCATTGGCTGAAAAAAGACCCCCAAAGGATTAGGTTCCCATCACTATATTTGATGAGCATTTGCAAAGGCCAAGTGAGCTTTTGTGTGCCTTATCTAGAGAAGTGGCGTGCTCCTTAGTCTGCATCCTTGGAACTCAGCATTGTGCATTGTCCGTTGGATTGTCTGCCTTGAGACATTGTCACCAGCAGAGCCCAGATTCACCAGATGGCCTTAGTAGCTAGCACAAGTGTCACGTTTGGCTTCCAACCACGTCCTCTGAGATTTTCCACAGTGAGGAAAATCTTGTATTTTTTAATAATACTTTTGCACTATAGCCACTGGAACGTGAAAATATTTAGAGATGGCCTTGTAGCCCTTTCCTGACTTGTGAGCAGCCACAGAGAGCAGCCACAGGTCCTCATTGAGCTCCTTCGTCTTAACCATGACTGTCCACAAACCAACTGCAGAGAGCTTATGGTTTTTAGCTGTTAAGTTGATTAAAACAGCTGTTGCCAATTAATCAGGGTAATTAGGATGCTTTAGAACAGCTTGGACTATTTCAAAGGATATAGAACTTTGGATTATCCCACAGACTGACAGTTTGTGAAGGGTATGAATAATTTTGGACTGGACACTTTTTGCTCGAATGTAAATAAAAGCTGATATTTATTTCCACAATAATGCCTCTTGTACATCGTCGTATTATCTTTCGGGAGACACCTATGTCATTTCCCATCAAAAAATTACTTGCTGGTTGAATAAAAGTAGCTTTAAGTCAACATTTGCCAGGGATATGAATAATTAAGGGCAGCACTGTATATGTTTTCGACCATATTCTCTCACCACTAGTGAGCACTAAGGATGAGTGGGTGAATTATGAAAAATTATTTCTATGGTAAAATATCGCTATGGTGGTGACCCCACAAAATATGCGTTTAATTGCACCAAATGGTGCATACCTTAATGCAATGGGAGAGTCACTTTAAGTTCTGTGGTTTGTATCAGATAACTTCATCAGCCAGTTTGGATTAGCCACACTCCTCCCTATATATGCTCAGTGCCAGTTTTTGCCAGTAGTTTGAATATTGATAATGTAATAATACCAATGTTCCACTATCAGCTTCTGTTACCTTCAGCTCAATCTAAAGCCACTAGAGATGGACCAAACGGTTCGAACGCGAAATCGTGCAAACAACGCAGGTTCGCGTTGAAATGCAAATTTTATGCGAGTTCGACCCGCCCCTATACTACATCATTGAGCTAAACTTTGACCCTCTACATCACAGTCAGCAGACACATGGCAGCCAATCAGGCTGCACTCCCTCCTGGACACCCATTATAAAAGGCAACAGTGTCAGCCATTTTCTCACCCTGTTTGCTGCTGATATTAGTGAGAGAAGGGAGAGACACTGGACAGATAGGAAAAGCAATAGTTAGGAGGTCTGTTAGCTTGCTCCTTGCTGATATTTATTGCTTAAAAGCACCCCAAAACCGCTTTGAGAGCTAATGTTCTTGTGATGTGTTTTGTTTTGTGGCCCACTGACACTGCATACACAGCCCTGTCTGTTGCAGCTGGTCCTTGCTAATTGCTATACTGTGCCAGGCCCAGCACATTCAGTGCCTACCTTTTCACTGCACCTGTGTGACTGCTGCACACTGTATTATGATACCAGTCACTGCATACCTTTCACTGCACCTGTTTGACTGCACATTGTTATACCAGCAGTCAATGCATACCTTTCACTTCACCTGTGTGACTGCACCTTGTTATGCCAGCAGTCACTGCATACCTTTCACTGCATCAGTGTGAACACACGCTGTTTTATATACCAGTCACTGCATACCTTTCACTGCACCTGTGTGACTGCAAATTGTTATACCAGCAGTCACTGCATACCTTTCCCTGCACCTGTGTGACTGCACATTGTTATACCAGCAGTCACTGCATACCTTTCACTGCATCTGTGTGACCACACGCTGTTTTATATACCAATCACTGCATACCTTTCACTGCACCTCTGTGACTGCACATTGTTATACCAGCAGTCACTGCATACCTTTCACTGCACATGTGTGACTGCCCATTGTTATACCAGCAGTCACTGCATACCTTTCACTGCATCTGCGTGACAGCACACTGTTTTATATACCAGCAGTCAGTGCATACCTTTTCACTGCACCTGTGTGACTGCACATTGCATTATACCAGTCAGTGCATACTTTCACTTGAATGGATGACAGACTTAACCCTCCATAACAGATTCTCATTATAGGATTTCAAGTGTATTTGTCAAATTTGTATTTGTGTAATTCATCATTATACAGCAGTCAGTGAATACCTTTCACTGCATCTGTGTGACTGCAAATTGTATTAGGCAAGTCAGTGCATACCTTTCACTTCATCCCCCCTGATATGGACAAAACAAGAGGCAGAGCCAAAGGCAGGCCACCCGGCAGGAGTGTTCGAGGTCGTACTGATGTGATTTTGAGTGGCCTTGAACCAAAGTACAGTGCTCAGAAGAAGGCACGTGCCATCAACTCCCAAGATTGTCAGGACGTAGTTGACTATTTAACACAGAACACCTCATCTTCCTTAGCGTCCGCATGGAAGCATGACATATCTTTCTCTTCCTGCTCTGATTCTGGCACCCCACTTAAAACTCAGTTGGCAGCCATCACCAAATTGCCATCATCCCAGGGCTCAGTGGTGTGGAAATTTTTGTGTGTGTCTACCTCAGATGAGAGTGATGTCATCTGTACTCTCTGCCACCGAAAATTGAGCCATGGAAAGACCAAGACCCGCGTAGGGACAACTGCCTTATGAAGGCACATGATGAAAAAGCACAAACTGCAATGGGCTGGCCACCTGAGGAAAAGCAGCACACAAAAGCAAAGCCACACACCGTAGTGGAAGATACCAGGCCACAATTATTTTTCTAAATAGGCGATACCCAAACTGCACCGTGATGTTGAAAGGCAAGTGGTGTCATCTCTGGCACACATTGTTGGGTCAAGGGTCCATCTGACCATGAATGCCTGGTCTGCAAAGCACGGTCAGGCCTGCCCGAAGACTAAGTCAGTCCCCACACACAGCATCTCTTCCTGCACGCTGTGTGACTGCCTGCCCCAAGACTAAGTCGGCCCCCACACAGCATCTCTGCCTGCAGGCCACTTGACTGCTTTCTCCACCACCCCCAACAGGGTCAAGGACTCCAGGTGGATTCCTGAATTTTTAAGGACGCTGCTAGCAGAGGCCGCTAACAAAAACAATAATAATTTTTTTGGGTGCGTGTACATGCCTGCCTAATTTTTTCTGGTTGCACTGCGGCTGCAACAACAAAACAAAAGGCATGTACAAGTGTCAATTCCCCTTCGTGATCACTACCTTGCCACGGCAAAGGGGTTTCGCATATCACGATGATGCAATGACCGGCTATATGAGTGTGTTGGGGGGCATACCTGACCCAAGATAATAAGGTTGTTGCTTCATTGTGGGCAAACCAAATTGGATCAGCTGGACAGTCACTGTTGTTCTGTCATTGAGCTACATCAGCCCGAAGGGAAGCAAGTGGCCCACACAACTTCTGCCCACTGATCCTCCTCTGACCTATAGGAGTGCCACACTTACTTCTTCTTTGGATATAGTCTTGAAAACCACCATCGCCTGCACTCTCGCATCATCTGCACCAGTCCAGCATGGCCATCACTACACAAACAGCTGTTTGCAGTGCGTTACACAGTGAGTTTTGTCTGTCAGTGTGAAGCAGTACACTAATTACACTACCTGATCCATGTATACACACACAAGATGTTTTAAAGCACTTTATGGCTCCAATTTAGCATTCAATGTGATTTCTGCCTTTAAAACCCTGCTGTGCGTCAAATCCGTAATTTTCCCCAGGACTTTTGGCATGTATCCCACTCCGCCATGGCCCCCCTCCAGGCGTTAGACCCCTTGAAACATTTGCCATCACTTTTGTGGCCAGAATTAGCATTTGTAGTTTTGAAAGTTCACCTGCCCATTGAAGTCTATTGCGGTTCGCGAAGTTCACAGGTTAACTTTTACGGAACTTTGTGTTCGAGGTTCGCGAACCTAAAATTAGAGGTTTGAGCCATCTCTAAAAGCCACCCACCCACCTATGCTTAACATGTATCCTCTACCCATTCCTAATACTTACTCTCCTTAACTGTGCCTAACACAAACCCCCCACCTACAGAGGCTTATCTGCGTATTATGGCACCAATGGCAAACATTGAGGCAATGCTAGGTGGTGGCTGGGGTGGGTGGGGTGGCAGTGCTGGCTTAAGGCTGGGTGCTGGCTGGGGTGGCTGTGAGGGCTTTATGCTGGGTGGGTGCTGGCTGTGGGCTGGGTGGGTGATTGCTTGGGGCTGGCTGGGTACTGGGTGGGGGTGCCGGCGGGGGGCTGGGTAGGTGCTAGGTTTGGTGAGGATACTAGGTGTTGAATGGGGGGCTGGGTGAGTGCTAACTGGGTGCTGGGTGAGGGTGCTAGGTGCTGGCTGGGGGATGGGTGGCGCTGGCTGAGGACTGGGTGTTGGCTGGGTGGGTGCTACGTGCTGGCTGGGGGCTGGATGGGTGCTGTCAGACTGCCATCACAGACCTCAGATCAGCTGTGAGTTTACCACTGCTGTCTCCTGGCTGGTATGCCACCCCGCCCCCCACCATCACTGCCTCTCCATTATCTGTTAGACCTCATAGATCAGTGGGAATAGGAGAGAAAAAGAGGGTGCATACACTATGCGCCCAGTACACTTCAAATTCAGAAGTGATCAATGATGTCACTTCTGCATTTGGCGTGCACCAGGATGGTAGTGATTGTGCCATCTCTGTCTCTCCTGTAGCTGCTAATATTTGAGGTCTGACCGGGGACAGAGAGGCAGTGGCGGGGGAGGGCATACAGCCAGGAGGCAGCAGAGGCGGCAGCATGGAGGCAGGCATGATGCCCATGGTGCAGTGGTGCCTATGGCGCAAGCCATGGTTGCACCCCTCTAGCTATGCCACTGCCCACTTACGTCTAACATAAATCTCCCCCATACCTACACCTAACACTAACCTGAATTACAGAGCATTGCAGCAATTAATGCTCCATCACAACTGATAACAGTACTCAACCATACATATAGCCACTGCCGTTATTAGGCTATATGTGCGCCACTGATTATACAAACTTTGGCAATATAATACTGAAACTCCAGCGCCTAGTTTAAACACTCAATGTGGCATAGCAGCGATTTACATTGTGGTTTATGGTAGCACCTAACCTTGCAATCAGTCTCAACGCTCAAATTAAAGGTCTCATTTAAAAGAGTCAATTACATTCTTCATAGTTCAGTCTGTTGACGTTATACAGTGCATTTTAGCATGTTCGTAGGGCTATATGGCTGTTGTTACCATTTTAGCATGTTGGTGTTCGGTGTTTAGCTGTTAATTTTGTACAGAGCCAAATATTCAGTATCCAGATTGCCACTCTGGATTAACTACCCCTATATGGGGTGTATACATATGAGTTTTTGTATGGGTGCATATGTGTACTGGCTTGTGAATATGTAAGTATATTTTAAATGATATAATTTTATTATAATTAAACATGACAGCGCTTTCGGCCACTGAGAATATTTTACATGGTTTATTTTTGTCTTTTTTTTTTTTAATCTACAGTCTATTTTCCTTGCCGCCCATCCAGTATTTCCCTTCTACAAATTAGCCCACTTTATCTTAAGGCTTCCTAATCGTACCAGACTATAATTGGAAAGTGGAAAAAAAAATGTGCTTGCTAAGGCTTGCCACTGATAGGGACTGAGAGAGGAAAAAAAATTGGAGAAAAGAGGAGGAAGGCTGCAGCGGAATTACACCATCAATGCTAGGCTGACTCTACTTGACAGAGCCGTTTAATATTTTGACAGCACAAAATACAAAGCAGCATTTTATTCTGTAGAGACTTCACTAGACACAAGCAAAGGAGTGCTTGTGTGATCAATAAACTTTGCTGCGTGCCGTGATTTATTTACAGCGGCGTATTATGGAGAGAGAAAAAAGACGTGATATTTTCCGAGGGCTTGACGGCATAATGGGCCCCTCTCCATCCTTACAACGGGAAGGGTTAGATTGTCACGGTTGCTCAGGCAGTATTCAAAATGTTATCTGATCACCCTTAAAGACGGCACAACCAGACAGATGATTAGTTACCTTAAACGATCCTCATCATGCAGAAATTGATGATTTAATGTAGTCAATGACAGATGATTCCATTTGTCCCAGATAAAGTGTCGGCCGTTTTGTATCAATCATAATGGAGTTATTATTGAGCATAAAAGAAAAAGCATGTTTAATGTCATTAATTCAAGATCTGTCGCTACGTACATCTGGCATTCATCCATAGACTAGAACCACTCCAGGCTATGGTTCTTGTCTCTGCGCTGGAGTCTGGAGTGGGTTTTTTTTTTTTTTTTTTTTTACTCCATAATTTCAAAATGTTTTTCAGCACCTCCAGCTAGGTGCAATAACAGTTTACAGATTACTGATGTCATCACATTTTGACAAACTTCTCAATCTCATCTGACCTTCATCTTTAGCCATCTGCTTATTTCCAAGGCTGTTCGCTCTCCCTCTCTATTTTCTCCTTAAGCCTCCTCAGCGCGATGCTATAACCATTCTAGTCATTCCGCTGTAGGTCAAAGTGTGAGAGGTTCGGACAAGACTTTGCTCTGGCCTTTACCATAGGTGCACGGTTTTTGATTAAAAATGATATTTGAATGATTAATTGGATTCTTTCAAATTTGGACATTGTTAAAAGGCACAGTTAGAGTGCACCTCTGCTATACTCAGATTTTTTAAAAAATGACACTGGTTAAAAAGACCAAACAGAGGGTAACTTAAAGAGGAACTTTAGCGAAAAGGGGGAAAAAATCTAAACATTTCAAAGTGAGAAGTTAAAAAATAGAAGTCCATAAATGAAAAAAGTTCAAAAACCCGTAATTGCAAAAGTATAAATCCATTTATTGCTAAATATTCTATAAAAGATAACGCAGTGTGAACCCCAGAGTGCAAAACCCCCCCATATAAAAAGACCCAGGATTCAAGCCCCAACGCCACCCACAAGCAATACCCCTGACATGGGAGAGAAACCACCACAGGTAGACCTCCCTGTCTTCAACCCTCAGAGCTCTTATAGGACAGGCCTGCCCAAGAAAAAGTTCTTGATGTTGTCAGCAAAGCAACATGCTGTGTGGCATCTAGCTGGAGAAGTACATATTATGGCATGTAGCACAATTCCTGCATGCAGACTAGAGAAGCAAAACGCTATCATTCAATTCACTGATACTGATGAAATGTCTCAGTCTCTCCAATGATGATGGCACAAATATTCATCCAGCACGATTGCTATGCACTGCTTAAGCGGCAGGTAACAGTTAATAATTCAAATATATGGACATGATGCAATTGTAATCCACAATGGAGTTATACTGTTGCTTACCAGCTCCTTCCTGGGTATGCTGTGGGAGTGCTGCAGCAAAGGATCTGGGCTAGGTGGCTGAGTCACCATACAGAAAGTGAGTCCAGATAGCAACTGGTTTTCTACCCTGTCAGGGACGTCTCCCTGTCACAGGGAAAAGTAGATGTGGAGATAACCAGGGGACACGCCAGAGCCTCTCCCCTCTTCACACAGTTCAATCGAACGCTGTAGTCAGCATGGACTTCCTAGTGACATCACTAAACATATTGCTTGTGGGTGGCGTTGGGGCTTGAATCCTGGGTCTTTTTATATGGGGGGGGTTTGCACTCTGGGGTTCACACTGCGTTATCTTTTATAGAATATTTAGCAATAAATGGATTTATACTTTTGCAATTACGGGTTTTTGAACTTTTTTCATTAGTGTCATAGTGTGCTTAGCACACAATTGTATGTGAATTTTTGAGAAGTCCATAAATGATTGATACTCGCCATGTAATTTGTTCATATTGTTTGATCCACAATCAGCCTGCACGTAATCATCTTTACTACTGGCAGACAAGAAAAAAAAACAGACAGCACCAACTGAAAATTATTTATAATCACACCCACTAACATTGTGATAGGATAAAAGGTTATTTTTTTGTAGGTATACATATGCACAGAGGGAGGTACTGGTTGCTTGGCAGGTGGAAACAGCTGTTGTTTCTCACAATGCAACAAGGCTCACAGACAGTAAACAGTCAGGACCTAGGTGCTGACATCACACTGTGGGAGGGGTTTCACCACAATATCAGCCATACAGAGCCCCCCGATGATCTATTTGAGAAAAGGTAAATATTTCTCACGGGAAAGGGGATATCAGCTACTGATTGGTATGAAGTTCAAATCTTGGTTACAGTTCCTCTTTAAAGAGGAACTCCAACCAAGAATGTAACTTTATCCCAATCAGTAGCTGATACCCCCTTTTACATGAGAAATCTATTCCTTTTCACAAACAGACCATCAGGGGGCGCTGTATGACTGATATTGTGGTGAAACCCCTCCCACATAAAGCTCTGAGGACCGCGGTGCTCCTGGCAAACTGCCACAATGTAATAATGTTCACAGACAGGAAATAGCTGTTTACAGCTGTCTCTAACAGCCAAAACAGCTAGCAGCAGCTACATAACCTGCCCACAGTAAAAATGTCACCATGTGATAAATGTCAGAATGTAAAATCGCGGAGAGGAAAGATTTTACAATGAGCAAACACTGATTAAATCATTTATACATAATTATTGTAAAAATGAAGCACTTTTTTATTACATTATTTTCACTGGAGTTCCTCTTTAAAGAACATTTGAACTGCAGTGTTCTCTGATTCTTAACCTCTTGAGGACCCTGGGATTAAACCCCTCTAAAGACCAGGCCATTTTTTACAAAATATGCCACTGCAGCTTTAATTCCTTGCTGCAGTGCCGTACAACTCAGCACACAAGTGATCCCCCCCCCCCTTTCTGCCCACCAACAGAGCTTTCTGTTGATGGGGTCTGATCCCCGCCGGCATGTTTATTTATTTATTTACTTTTGTTTATTTTTTAAATAAATTGCTTTTTTTCCTACTAGGATAGCCAGCTAATTACTGTGATAGGCATCAGCCTATGACAGCCGATCACTCCTGAGCCCGCAAGGGGGACAGCCGTGTCACACGGCTGTCCCCAGTACAGCACTGCCATAGATCACAGCACTGTACAGTGTAAATAGACAGCGGTTCTCGCCATCCAACAGTCTCCTATCGGCAATCGCCGCTGGGAGACTGATGACGGAGCAAGCGGAGATGCGCATGCATTGGCGCACGTGATCTCCTGCAAAAAATGTACATTGCAATTGCCAGTATAGTTCATGTCTGGAAAATGGCATAGAGCCGCTTCTGCATGGAGTAAAAAGCCACATATGAGTGGCTCTATGCTACTGCGCAAGCACAGCCTGTACTTTGCGCCTGTGTAGTGTAGCAGTGCTTGTACACAGAGGGGAGCTTTGCCATGAACAATCTTACACATTAATGTCAAATTTTAAAAAAAGGGTCCCAGTGGATGAACAGGGGGATGTTGGAAGATCAGGAAAGCCTCTGGATAGCTTGGTAATTCCCTCTACTGAGGTAAGTATTTAAATTTTTGGGAGGTCTCGCTTTAGTCACCTAAAACTGTCTTTTGTGATCACTTGGGTTGACCATATGTCTATGACCAGTGAGTGAGTTGCAGTGAGTTTTAACTAACTGCACATGGCATGCATTATACAAGGGAACATAAAAGTCAATAGACTTTTTCTTTGTATCATTCACACAAGAGTGAGTTCCTGTGCAGTGCATCTCAACTCATCAGGAGTTAAAACTCATGGAAATGCATGGCAATGCACAAAGACTCACAATCCTATTCACACTCAGTCATGAGTTTTTATTCATACATGTTCATGCATTTCAACTAACTGACTAGTGTGAATTAGCCCTTACAGAAATTCTCCTCTTTACACCTAACTATAGAGTATCACTTGAGATGGGTAGAGGTAAAAGGCTGAGACATTTTGCAGCAAGTTTGCAATTAGGTTTCATGCATGAGGCTGAAGAGTGCTTCTTGCACTTGTTTCTGGGGCTTTAGTGGGCTTTAAATCATCAGTTATAACTTGGGATGCTCCGTGCATCTGGGCTAAGCCTGTCTGTGTGCGCCGCAAATACTGCCAGCAGGGTGCTGCTTCATCATCCCATGAAGGGTACCCTGACATAGACTGGGCTTCTTAGACTCTTGGCCCCAGGCAAGCCTCTGGTGAGCTGGGCACAGGGTGAGCCAAATGATGGCTCACCTTTCTGTTGCTCAAATCCCTAGCAGCGTGAAATACTATTCCCCTCAGAGTTGTTTCAACTCAGAGGGAGATGTAATTCAGGGAGCTCGAATTACCCTTAAAGGAATACTGTAGGGGGTCGGGGGAAAATGAGTTGAACTTACCCGGGGCTTCTAATGGTCCCATGCAGACATCCTGTGCCTGCGCAGCCACTCGCCAATGCTCTGGCCCCGCCTCCGGTTCACTTCTGGAATTTCAGACTGTAAAGTCTGAAAACCACTGCGCCTGCATTGCCATGTCCTCGCTCTCACTGATGTCACCAGGAGCGTACAGCACAGGCACAGACCATACTGGGCCTGCGCAGTAGGCTCCTGGTGATATCAGCGGGAGCAAGGATACGGCAACGCAGGTGCAGTGGTTTTCAGACTTTACAGTCTGAAATTCCAGAAGTGAACCGGAGGTGAGGCCGGAGTATCGGTGATTGGCTGCGTGGGTACAGGATGTCTGCGGGGGACCATTAGAAGCCCCAGGTAAGTTAATCTCATTTTCCCCCGACCCCCCTACAGTATTCCTTTAAGCGCTCTGCGTAATATAACATTACTGCTAAGGGGCACCTACTTTTGGCACACAGTGCTGAGCCCCGTTCCCTAAATTCACTTGTTTTACCATGTAAGGCCATTTCAGCAACTGATGATTGTTGCCAACAGCAGGTTTGCTTTATAGAATATGCTATTTTCTCAGCTTTATCTGTCAGTGTAGGGATGATTAATAAGATCACACTAATTTTCCACTTTTTTTGCAAACGTATTGACTCAATGTAGCATACATCGTGAAGCTGAGCCAATCAATCTCATTAGCTGTTGCTTGTGATTGGCTAAGTTTCAAGTTACATGCTATTTAGATGAGTAAAAACTAAAAAATATATATATATATATATATATATATATATATATATATATATATATATATATATATATATATATATATAATTGATCGTTGAGTTGGATAGTTGACTGTGGAAATAATCTGAGTTGAGTTAAAATTTTGGGAGGTGATAAGTTTTAAAAGGACAACATATTTTTAAAATGTGTGAATGGTAATTACTGTTCCTATTTAAGTTATAATCCCCAAAAATATTCTGAAGTAGAAAGTTTACCAGATTTATTTAGCTATTTATCCAGCCTTTTAAAAAAAAACATCACCTGCCTACCCATTGGACCAGAACCCTCTGTCTATGCTCTCTACAGTCAACCCAAAATAATCCTCACTGAGTTAATACTGGCTATGAAAAGGCATTGGAGAGAAATATATGATCAAACAGAGAAGGATTTGCTGCTTTGTGCTGGTGCAGCATAGCTTGGGGAGAATTCATTAGCATTGGCACTATAAATAGTAGACGGACTATGATCTTCACCCTTCCGATCTGCAAGTCTTTAGGCTCTTCACGTACTGCATGTATTTGTACAAATTTCCATTGGCGCTATCACCAGTCTACATCAAACATGATGTTAAAAGCCCTTTGGCTACTTTGCACTCAATATTTACAAAGTGTTACAAGTGTAGTGTACTGCAGCAGGACCGAGCTTGCAGACGTTGATGAACATATCTACAAGGATGTTTCTGTGCCACTTAGCCTGAAAGAAAGAGGGGTAATTCAATTGCTCTCAATGGACACAGGTTGACCTCCTCTACCATAAGGACAATGCAATATGATGATATAGTGGATTAAATAGTGTCAACAAGAAGTCTAGAGTAGTTAAAATAAATACAGGGTTGACACATTCCTCCAGCAGGTTCATACCACTCAACCAAATATGTTGTAGATGCCAAGAGGTTTAAACAAAAAACGAAAGAAAAGACGAAAGGAGAAAATGGATCATTTGGATGATAGATCCTAAATGCTTTTTTCTCATTTAGAAACATTTTAGAATAAATCCAATACACATAAAAAAAAACAAAAAAACAATCACATTTACAAGAACTAATGCTAAAGGATAAATAGTACAGTAAACACAAAGCGAGGCTAAAATACACAGAAAAGTTAGAGGAAAATAGCAGCAAAGATTTAGCAGTTGCCCAAATCAACCAATCAAGTTTCATCTATGACTTTCTAGGATTCTAACTTTTGGCTAACCTAGGGTAGCATTAAAAGAAATCTGGAGTAAAAAAAATTAAGATACCTACCTAGAGAGAGGGATGGCTCTTACTGAGCCTTTCTTGTCCCCTCTTAGTCCCCTCTTTCCAGGGGTTGAAGTTACACCACCTCTGATAGCCCTTGGGAGGCTTTGGAAGCACTTCCGTCCCTAAATACTCCCGAAAGATAAATATTGTGCATGCGCAAGGGCATGTGAGTGTGCACTTACGCATGTGCAGTATGGAGCCGCCCATCTTTGGGAGCACTCAGGGACTCATTGGGCGCGATTCACAAAGCTTTTTCACCTGTTTTCCTCTGTTTTCACCTTATCTATGGTACTTTTTTAAGCTCTCAAAGAGCAACAATTTTATATAATAAAGTAAGAAAAGTAATATTGAAACAAAGTTAATCAGGAACAAGTCACTTTGAGTGATTATTTTGCTTGTAAATGTGTTAAAAGTTTATTGTTATCACTTAGGTGATAAATAAGTCATTTATGAGAAGTTTTGTTAATAGAGCCCACTGTAAGTTATAAGTTCAGCTACTCTGTTATAAGTTATAAGTTCAGCTACTCCTCTGACTGCTTAGGTCCCAATGTTCTAGTGAGGATCTCGTACTGGGACTTTTGGCTGGCTGCCCCTTAAAGTGTAACTGTCGGGCATAAAATAAAAAATCAATTCTTTATTTTTATCTGGTAAACAAGTAATAAGTATGCTAACCAGGCAAAAGTTAAAAATCACTATTACCATCCTTGTTGAGAACTGATCATTCCCCATTTTACCTGACTTGTATTTGGTACATTGCCACACAAAGGAAGTTGCAGGGCATACTGGGTTGTCTTTTTTTGCTTCTTTATTTCCCCTCAGATTTAACTAATGCAGCCTGATTGGCTGAAGGCACTTTCCCTCCTGTTTTCCCGTAGGACACCTTTGTTCCTCTCTGATTGACCAATATTTTTCATGCAGAGACAATGCACGTTCTATTGCAAAGCTGGGTGGGAGTTCCTGAAGACTGGGAAGAGGGCACGAAATGCATACACAATCAGGCAGAGGAGAGTAAGGGAGGAAATGACAGCAGTATTGGCTTCAAGATAGACCAAGTTAAAATGGAGAATCCTAAGAAGGATTTTCTCCTTTTTTAGGATAGGAAAATCACTAAAATCAAAGTGTGGACAGTGCAATACATATGTTATGTAAGTAGAGCAAGTATTTATCTACTAAGATACTGTATGTTTTATTTTATTGTTAAATAGTATGGCTAACAGCTCCTCTTTAAGTCTGGAAGGAAAGCTGTATTGTCACTGTGGAATGGCCTCCTGCTGTGAAGGCTGGAATAGGGTGTGGCACTAACACCATTTATACCCATCTGTCACTGTTGACTAAATAGGAGGCTGGGCCGTTACAGTTACTGACCATAAAAACATATTGAGAGGTGGCAGAGCTGGATCATCCACAATGCAAACCGCGGCAGTTGCCTAGGGCCTGGAGAAAGAAAGTCTAGGGGCCTAGTGGATGCTAGACCCCACCAAATCTTACTTAAAAAGCCAGACGGCCATCAGTGTTGTGCAAAAACTGCTATCTTGCCTAGGGCCCAATTTCGTCTTAATTATTTTCTGGTGTGGTGGATGGTGGAGTGTGGTTTTGGAGGAATGTGGCCACATAGGGGGCACTTGTAAGTTCCTCAGAAGCAGCACAGAGGGGATTGTGTTGTGTGTGTAAGTGTGTCTGTGTGTGTGTTGGGGGGGGGGGGGTGACATTTGTTTTTGGCACCTCTTACACCCCAATATCATTGCTATTCCCACTTTTGGTGGAGAGGCTAGGTTTTTTAAAGTATCCCTACTCTGGAGTGCACCCGTTTCAGAAAGTCCTGAGGTGGGGTCTGGTTGGTCCTCTACTCTGATTGGTTCCTTCTCAAGCAACCTATCACTGTGAGTGCTTCTCTTTGTTTGAGAAACTAACACATTTATTTGGCTCTCAAACATTCTTGTTTTATTTTTGAGTTCCTTCTAATTTCTCTCTGGGTTGTGACTGCTTTATCACAACCAAAATTTGTTACAGTAGATAGATCGATAAACATTGATCAATAAACATATATTAGATAGTCCTCACAATGCATAAAAGTATTGTCCTTACCGTGGACGTACGTACATAAGCCTTAATTTTGTGAATTGTCTTGAAACCTTTGTAAATGTGGACATTGTTTCTCTAAAACAAGGCACTGAGTGCCCCCCCTCCCCCCGCCTGTCTTGTGGGGTTTCATTAAGAGATATTCTAGATGGAAAATTCTGTCCTTTGGCAAGACTATCCAGGAACTGAGCATAACACACTGTCATAAATGCTCCAGAGTTCTTCATTTTCTTGCAGCAATAGGCAGCACATTAGGCATCTTTGATTCAGACAAATGTACGCACATTATCTTTTTATTTCTGAGGCAGCCGTCTTAGCACCACAACTCTCAAGGGTTTCGTTTTACCAGTTCAGTGCAAACAAAACTTATATTTTCCTTCCACATAAAGAGAATCAATTGTAAGAGATGTATAGTGTGAAAGAAAATGCCTGGGAGAAGGCTGCACATTCCTGAGTTAGAACATACACAGAGGAGCGTGGAGCTATTCAACAATCTTCAGGCAATGTTCAAATATTACAAACTGTCTGTCAATGAAATCTAACCATGCCACGTTTAGCCATGATCAGTTTTATTCTGCAGAATTTCTCCTCAAGGAGAATTCTTGGAGAAGCATGCGATTGATTTGATAAGGTAAATCGTATGCAAATATCTATCTGGTCATAATCATGTGATCATGTCTCATTTCTGCTTAATTTTTAGCCTAGATGGGAAGTGAGATGTGATTATTTGATTGCAACCAGTCAGACAGAAATTTACAAAATGATGATCCGATTAAAGCGATCACATTTTTCTCCGTGAATTCTCCACCAGGAGAATTTTACCACAAATAAATAGGGATGGTCGGAAATGCCCATTTCTAATTTCACGGAAATTCTAATTTCTGCCAATGCAGATTTCTGATTTCCATTCTTCCGATTTCCATTTTTCTGATTTTCTGTTTTTCCGATTTAAAATGCGTTTTGTACTTGTCATTTTTTTTTGCATTAGAGAAAGCAAAATATAAAATAAAAATAAAAAAATGAAGAAATCAGAAAATCAGAAATAAAAAAAAAAACAGAATCTTGTGATTGGTTTAAAATTACCACAGTAAACCGATTTTTGTGGAAAAATTCTGCATTATCTGATTGGTTCAAGGCTAAAGTTACAGAGTTGCAGTAAATTGGATTTCTGTGGAATTCTGATTTCCGAATACTGATCGAAAAGGCCAATTTCCGTTTGGAAATGTGGAAATTTCTATTTTGCGGAATCCGAATGAGCATCCCTAAAAATAAACTGATTATCGGAGATCTCTAGTCATGCTACAGTTAGTTTCAAACACACTTTGGATTAAACTTGGTCAAAATGGTCGCTAAATACTGCAACAGACAGCTCCGATACATTGTCAAGAGATCCAGTATGCCAGATCATCTCGCATAGCCTAAGCCCAGCCCAAAAGTATTGCATGCACTTTGCCTCTCTGTCCCCCTCCATCAGGGCAGAATGTATTGCTAGCCTAAAGGCTAGCTACTTGTCTGTGAAGCCTTGACCCCAAACTGTTGCCTGAGGGATTGTTTCCAAATCCCTGCCGAGCAACGGTAATCTGAAGTGTGTACCCAGCTTTACATAACTGAACCTATTTTCCAATGGAAAATTACCATGCAAAAACAGACACGTACTAAATGTCAGGAAATAGCACATGGCAATGATGATACCATGTGCATTGCTGACATTAGCGTTTGCTATTGTGAATCTAGCCTTAGGTGATCTCGCTTAGAGAAGGCACACATAAATATCCATATACAACTGCAAACTGAGGTTTATTTACAACCAACACCATGGCCTCGATTCATCAACACTTAGCAAATTTGTTAACAACAGTTTGGTAAAATACCGAATTTGTTAACTTCATTTCAGGATTCATCAAAGTTATCTACAGCTGTTAGCGAACATTCGGTAACGATTCGGTAACGATTCGCTAAAACGGAATAAAATGCAATTCATGAAAAAGAAAGTGGGCGTGGTTTAGCGTTACATTTAGGATTAGTTATCTCCTTCACTGCTCTGTCGTTATTCCTGTCAGATCATTGCTGACAGAGAAGATGGAGCTGTTTGAAGTGGTTATGTATCAGCTGAGAGTGAATCAAAGGCGCAGAAGGGCAAGAATAAGGTCTGCAACCATATAAATTTGTAAGAGAATAGATTTATTTGCTATAACACGACATCTGCATTTCTCTTGAATCATCTTGTAAGAGAACACAGGCAGTGTCAGGGTTAACTAACTTGCTAGCTGCACTATAATTTTTTAGAAAAGGCTCCTATCAAATTGTGGGATTGTTCCAACCACTTTCAGAATCCTGGTCCAGGTGTAAAGCCCTATTCAGAATGTTGCTACGTAGTGCTCAAAGGACTGCCTTTTACCCACAATTCCATGGGAATCTTGTGGCCTTGTGTTAAAGTACCACTGTAAAATGGAAATATCGACACGTTACCGAATGGTTACCGAATTGTTATCGAATTCACACCGAATGAGGAAAAACCTTGATGAATACAACTAGAAATCGCTAAACTTCGAATTCGGTAATTTAACAAACTGGAAAAAGTTATCTCAAAGAGAATGATGAATCGAGGCCCATGTGTGTAAATAAAAATGCAAACAGATTCTTTTTACCTTTGTTTGATTATGCAGGATCTTTAGATAACAGAATAATGTTTCTCTACTCTCTCATACTACTACTGTATTGTTTTTCTTATTGTTTTAAAGTGAACCTGAGGTGAAAATAAACTAGTGAGATAAACCATTGTATGAATCCTTCTAGGACTGAAAAGGGTATTTTGTAGATATCCCATCGTGGTTTTGTTTTATATTTACATATATAAGTAGATTAAATGTTGTATTGTCTTTGCTCAGTGGCAGTCTATTAAGAGCCCCAGAGTTAAAATGTATGAACTGTTGACAGTTTTCTTTTTTACCTAAACGGAGACCAGGATCCATTTACTATTCATAATCAACATGCAACATGCAATGCTTTTTTATTATTCTTTCGTAGTTATTTCAAGACATTACACATCTTCAGCCATGGAACCTTAAAAATGTATATCTGAATAATGAGTGTCAATTAGCTAGACTGGTTACTGGCTTGAGTAAGTAGATTGCCTATACATATAACTGTCTGGGTATTTTCTACATTAGAACTGACAGAGTTGCTCAACAGGGGCAATTAAACATCTTATGAAACACAGAAAGGTTTCCAGTTGAAGACATACTGTATATTTTTTTTGTACATTCCATGACTTGGATATATGTGAGCCTTCAAAGATATATATTTATTGTGTGACATCTGCATTGTACTAGTTATAATTATTATTGTAGAAGGATTTAAATTCCTATCCTTAGCAGCAAGCAATGATTCCAATTTGTATTGCAATTTAAGAAGCAAAAAAGCAGAGCTATAGGTGTGGATGTAATCTATTTTGAGGATTATTATTGTTAATGTTCACACTTACGTGCTTAATTAGTGCAATGAACTGTTCCAGCAGTGGTTCTGTTCTCATCATTAATTGTAATTCTTACACTTGACAATATGGCACCTTCTATACTTCCGGGACAACAGAGTGTTTATCACATATCGACAATGAGTAATATGTGTTTATTGTGTTAATAGATTTCTGTATTTTATAATATTCTTAGGTTTTTCTGTGCTCTCGTTTAAACTCATGTTTAATCGTTCTTCACCTTCCAAAGGAGGAGCTGACCTATAAAATGAATAGGGTATTATTTGTTAATCTAAAGTAGATATACATCTGTAGACTTGACATCAACCAAGGCAGACAGCAATTAAAAGTAAATCAGAAGCGAAAATAAACTTATGAGATGATTAATTGTATATGCAGTACAGATAACAAATAGAACATTAGTAGCAAAGAAAAAGTATAGGGTCGTTTCCAGAACGGGAAGAGTTAAAACACTTGAGTTGATATCTATACAAAAGAGCTTCTCTGAGCTATTTGACCAACTTAGCAATTGTAACGTTTGCGGGGTTCTATCTCCGTGGTCAGCGCACAAGATGCGCGCTGACACAGCGGAAATCCTCCACAAACGTGTAATTTGGAGAACCCAGGTTAGGTGCAATGCACCAGTAGAGGGCAATTCCCACCAGCAGATGGAGCTGTGGAGTGCAGACGAGCACAGCCTCTGCACGGCCACAGATGCTAGATGGGAATTGTACAGATAAGGCAAAGTAGGGCACGATAGCCCTCTAAGAGAGAGAGCACAGAGACAGACTAAATGTGTGTTCCCCAATCTAGCCGCCACCCAGCGATGGTGAACACACATCTGCTGAAACAAAAGCAGGAATGCAATCGCAGGAGAGAGGCGATTGCCAACAGACACCAGACTGAGAAGGACAGAACATGAGAGTAGCAAAGGCACAGCCAACAACAATAAGAAGATAAGGAAAATAACAAACGCTAGCTAAATGCGAACACCGCACTCATTCGCAACAGCGAATGCATTTCTGCACGATCACCGCGTGTTAGGCGCCCAGTGATAAGCGTGCTACCCTAACTAACCAATAACACACAAACACGAAATAGAGAACGCGAATGCTTGCTAAATGGTTACCTCACCGAGCCTACAGCAAGCGTTCGTATCAGACAGACAGACAGTTAGGGCTGCCAGTAGCAACCGCTGCTCTGGCCAGCACCCCTAAGGCAGAGATACAGAAGGAGGCACTGCCACTACCACTAGGGCAAGTGCGATCCAGACAGATAAACAGAAGGGCTACCAGTAGCAACCGCTGCTCTGGTTAACACCCCAAAGGCTGAGATACAGAAGGAGGCACTGCCACTACCACTAGGGCAAGTGCGATATAGACAGATAAACAGAAGGGCTACCAGTAGCAACCACTGCTCTGGTTAACACCCCAAAGGCTGAGATACAGAAGGAGGCACTGCCACTACCACTAGGGCAAGTGCGATCCAGACAGATGGAGCAGCCAGCAGCAACTGCGGCTCTGGCCTACACTCCCAGACAGACAGAACGATTCCCTGTCGACCGCCGCTGGCGACAAGGCAATCGAGGCACAGAAGGAAGCACTGCCACTACCATTAGGGCAAGTGCAATCCAGACAGATGAACAGAAGGGGCTACCAGTAGCAACCGCTGCTCTGGTTAGCACCCACAGACAGACAGAACAATTCCCTGTCGACCACCGCTGGCGACAAGGCAATCGAGACACAAAGACTGTACAGGCAAAACAGATAATACATACTGACTGCACTACAGGGAATGCCTAGTACAGTCCCAAGAATTACTCTAAGATAATCTTTGACAAACAGGCAAGGCTGACACTCTAGGAGTGTTCATCAGTAACAAACCATGAAGATAACCAGCAAAGGATTCTGGGAGAACATGGTATTTATACTGCCAGCCTTCAAAGGTGGCAAGTAGGCAATTTGCATAACGAATGCATGCAAATTCCTCAGCAGCAGAGCAGGTATGAAACTTGCAAAGCAAACACAGGTCTCTTTTCCAGAGACCTGCAGCCCTCAGACTTAAGGAATGGACAAACAGCTGTCTGTCTGTGCAGACAGCTGAGCGGATCATTACAGCAATTCAACCAAATAGCTTAAACAGCCAAGAAACAGTGAGAGACAGCTTGAGATAAGGTTTTACTGCTGGAAAGTTCGAATAGTAATTTTCTCTGCTCTGTTTTACAGCTTAAAATACAGAATACAGTAGCAATAAAAAGTATGTGAACCCTTTGGAATTATATGGATTTCTGCACAAATTGGTCGTAAAATGTCATCTGTTCTTCATCTAAGTCACAACAATAGACAATCACAGTCTGTTTAAATGAATACCACACAAATAATTAAATGTTTCCATGTTTTTATTGAACAGACCATGTAAACATTCACAGTGCAGGTGGAAAATGTATGTGAACCCTTGAATTTAATAACTGGTTTAACCTCCTTTGGCAGCAATAACTTCAACCAAACGTTTCCTGTAGTTGCAGATCAGACGTGCACAACGGTCAGGAATTTTTTTTTACCATTCCTCTTTACAGAACTGCTTCAGTTCAGCAATAGTCTTGGATGTCTAGTGTAAATCGCTTTCTTGAGGTCACGCCACAGCATCTCAATCGGGTTGAGGTCAGGACTCTGACTGGGCCACTCCAGAAGGCGTATTTTCTTCTGTTTAAGCCATTCTGTTGCTGATTTACTTCTATGCTTTCTGTCGTTGTCCTGTTGCAACACTCATCTTCTAATCTTCTGCTGCGCTTCAGCTGGTGTACAAATGGCCTTAAGTTCTCCTGCAAAATATCTTGATAAACCTGGGAATTCATTTTTCCTTCGATGATAGCAATCCGTCCAGGCCCTGATGCAGCAAAGCAGCCCCAAACCATGATGCTCCCACCACCATACTTCACAGTTGGGAAGAGGTTTTGATTTTGGTTTGCTGTGCCTCGTTTTTTTGACAGATAGTGTTGTGTGTTTCTTCCAAACGATTCAACTTTTATGTCATCTGTCCACAGAATCTTTTGCCAGTACTGCTGTGGAAAATCCAGGTGCTCTTTTGCAAACTTTTGTAAGTCTTTAGCTGACACTAGGATTCTTCTTCACCTCATTGAGCATTCTGCGCTTTGCTCTTGCAGTCATCTTTACAAGACACGCACTCCTAGGGAGAGTAGCAGCAGTGCTGAACGTTCTATCTATAGACAATTTGTCTTACCGTGGACTCATGAACAGCAAGGCTTTTGAATATACTTTTATAACTCTTTCCAGCTTTATGCAAGTCAACAATTCTTAATTGTAGGTCTTCTGAGAGCTCTTTTGTGCAAAGCATCATTCACATCAGGCAAGACTTCCTGGTAAAAGCAAACCCAAAACTTTTGTGTGTTTTTTAAAGGGGAGCTTTAACCAACACCTCCAATCTCATCTCATCGATGGGACACCAGCTGGCTAACATATCACTCCAATTAGCTCTTGGAGATGTCATTAGTCTAGGGGTTCACATACTTTTTTGACCTGCAATGAACGTGAATATTTACATGGTGTGTTCAATAAAAAAACATGGAAACATTTAATTATTTGTGTGGTATTAGTTTAAGCAGACTGTGATTGTCTATTGTTGTGACTTAGATGAAGATCAGATCACATTTTATGACCAATTTGTGCAGAAATCCATATAATTCCAAAGGGTTCACATACTTTTTATTGCTACTGTATGAATGGTGCAATGTTATAAATAACACTATACAACTAAAAATAAAAATATGAGATTCACGCTTTGCTACTAATATTCTATTCATTATCCGTACTAAACATACAATCAATTATCTCAGGTTTATTTTTACTTCAGCGTCCCCTTAAAGGGAACCTAAATTGAGAAGGATATGGATTTTTCCTTTTAAAATAATACCAGTTGCCTGACTCTCCTGCTGATCCTCTGCCTCTAATACTTTCAACCACAGCCCCTGAACAAGCATGCAGATCAGGGGCTCTGACTGAAGTCAGACTGAATTAGCTGCATGCTTGTTTCAGGTGTGTGATTCAGCCACTACTGCAGTTAAAGACATCAGCAGGAGAGTCAGGCAACTGGTATTGTTTATAAAGGAAACATCCACATCCCTCTCAGTTTAGCTCCCTTTTAAAGCTTGTTGTTGTGATCTCTGTTCATCCGTTGGGCTCATGACAGATATCAAAATGTATATGTTTATATATAGATGGTCATGGTCATGTCTAGGAGAACTCTTAGAGAAGGATGTGGCTGGTTTGATCAGCTGATGGGTTTGCAACACTCTGATTTGCTGTGATCACATCCTGCTGTACATATACCGCTTTCATTACCAGACTGCTTCTCATAAGTCTGAGCCAGCACCTCATTTCATTTACATTTAGTTTGTGCAGCTCCTTAGGCCTTGTTTCCATCTGTGCGCTTCTGTCCGCTTTTCAGCAACATGTATCAATCTGTAACATTGACGTGCTGATAAAAAGCGGATAGAAGCGGACAGACCCATATTCTTTGCTGCCATTTGTCTATAAAGCTTCCAGTAAGTCAAATGATTCAATCCTGGAGTTTGTATTTTTATTATGCACTTACATAGCACAGGCATCTTCCACAGCACCTTTCAGAGTAAATAGTCATGGTACTAACTGTTCCTCATAGGAGCTCACAGTCTAATGTCTACATAGTGGCTGTCTTGTCTAATATTCCTATCATAGTCTATAGTCAATTTAGAGTGGAACCAATTAACTCCTCAGTGTGTTTGTGGGATGTTTCCAAACATGGAAACTCCACACAAATAATGTCCACAGGTCTTTGAGATTTGAACTAACTGAAAATTGATCACTATGCTTACGTGTCCAGTGTCACATTATTCATGCAGTTACTGCTTAATTAATTTGCATTTATTCAGTATAGCCAATAGTGATGATTGTAATCTGCTAATTATGTTTAGGAAAAATTTTGCATGATTTTTTGCAGTTACAGCCATACGTAATTAATACGTAATTACAATTTGGCCATTCAATTAATTTTGCATACTCATTCATAATTTTGCGTAATGGAGGGCACTAGTGGGAACAATGTTAAAAAATACTTTTTTTTGAAGAGACCTAGTAGTTTTTGAGAAAATCGGTTTTCTCAATCGACTTAAAAAACATTTTTCATTTGCAATTTTAAAATTGATTTTCCTAAAAACTATAAGGTCTTTTTGAAAAAAAAATTGCCTTGTTCCCACTATTTCCCTTAACATATGTAGCAATTTTGATGATTATAGCATTTATGGAGGATTTTCTATTAACGCTGATCCGAGATGAAAAAACTAACTATAACAAGTAACTTGTCTATATATCTTATCTAAAGTTTTACACAGCAAATCTAGCTGCAAACAGCTTTGATAGAATAATAATATTTCTTCCTGTGATACAATGACAGCAGCCATGTTGTTTGTAAACATTACACAGAGGCAGGCTTATCTGCATCTTGAGCAAAGAAAACAAATCCCCCCTCCTCCTCCCTCCTTCTCCCTCCTCCCCTCTGCCTCTGAAATCTCTGGCTAGTAATACCTCCCCCTCCTCCTGCCCAGACTGAGCTCCCATGAGCCCTTCTACTGTCTGAAAGTGCCTTGGCTCTCTGAAAACCTGTGGGAGTGGCTTATTTAGTTTATAGGGAATTAGAGCATTAAAACAAAAACAAAAAAAGTATTTGGCTCGAAGAATGCCCTATAAACAATAGGAAAGGAACACAATTATGCAATGTGTAAAAGTTCATCTCGGATGCTAAATTCAGCAAGAAATGATGTGAAAAGTATGAGGAATTGCAAAATAACAATTCCTTTATATGATTGCAAACAAAATTCATAAAGATTTTTCCTGAAAATTTGCATTATGATTTCACATCGTACTTGTGAATTACAATGCAAAATTACAAACATGCTCATCTCTAATAGCCAATACTTAAATAATGTTTACTCAACAAAGCCAATGGTTTCGTTGAGTAAACATGTTTTTTTATGCAACATTTATTTTTTATGTCATTTGAATAGTGCCAACATACTACTGTATATTAGAGAAATACATAGATCCATTCATATATCTTCCTATCCCCAAAGAACTCACAATCTAATGTCTCTACAACAGGTATGCATGGATATGCAGAAGCACCAATGTGGTTAGACACCAATTAACCTGCTACCATCTTATTGGGCTATAGGAGGGAATCCAAGCACCCGAAGGAGACACAGGCAGAATACAGGAATGCCATACACATTGTGTCTCTGTCAGGACTTGAACCCAGGACCTCAGAGCTTCAAGTCAAGAGTACTAACCACTTAGCCACTGAGCTGCATTTAATGATGTCCATGAAGAAGGCTGCTAATGCTAATGGCTATATATATATGTATATACATAGGAAAACCACAAACATGACTTACAAAAGTCATGCTGGAAATATTAATTGGTCTGCAGGGAATATACCTTCATTCAGAGATGCACAATTGTTTCATCATAATTATTGTGCATTATGAAAAGGCAGACATGTTATAATTACTCTTTAATTAGATTAGTTATTTATCTTTAGTGTCAATAAATTCACATCATGTTTTGGAAATATGTTTCTTATAATTTCACAACACTATAAGATTACAACTGGCTTAAAAAAATCCTGATTTCTCAAATCTTGAAGGCACATCTAAAACAGAGAAATTGTAGTAAAAGTGCAGATATCAGCTCAAATACTAAAACGTCCTTTGCTCTAAAAAAAAATTTTAGGTTCTGATTATCGAATGCACCCTTACATCTGTCGGTTATTTATTAACCTCCTTGCCGGTTATCCCGAGCTCAGCCTGGGGTAACCTGCCGCGGAGGATTCCTCAGGCCCTGCTGGGCCAATTTGCATAATTTTTTTTTATACATGCAGCTAGCACTTTGCTATCTGTGTGTCACTTACGATCGCCTCCACTCCGCGCCGATTTGCCGCTACCCGCCGCATTACAAGGTTCCCCCCCCCCCGAGACCTGCGCGCTGCCTGGCCAATCAGTGCCAGGCAGCGCTGAGGGGTGGATCGAGACTCCCTCTGACGTCACGACATTGATGACGTCGGTGACGTCATCGCGCCCATCGCCATGGTGACGGGGGAAACCCTCATGGAAATCCCATTCAGAACGGGATTTCCGGATGGGCATATGCGCCGGCGGCGATCGGCGCATACGGAGGGATGCCGCAGGGAGGGGGGAAGCATGTAGCTAGCGCTAGGCTAGCTACATGCTAAAAAAAAAAATGCAAAAAAAACACCCTCCCTGCCGTGCGCAGCAAATATTTAGAACGGCAGGGAGGTTAAAGGGAACCTAAAATGAAAGGGGTATGGAGGCTGATATGTTTATTAGAGATGGCCCAGCTTTGGAGAACTCATGCAGAAGCACATGATCAATTTCATTAGCTGACAGATTTGTAAGGCTCTGATTTGCTGGTCATGATCCTGTGTTAAACCAGGAAGTCATCACAGCAAATCAGAGGCTTACAAATCTATCAGCTGATCAAACTGATCATGTGCTTCTCCATGAGTTCTCCAAAGCTGGGCCATCTCTAATGTTTATTTCCTTTTAGATAATGCAAATTGTCTGGCTGTCCTGACGATCCTCTGTCTATAATATGTTTAGCCATAGACTCTGAACAAGCATGCAGATCAGATGTTTTTGACACAAATTTGACAAGATTAGATGCATGTTTGATTCAGTTGTGTGATTTCGACACTACTGAAGACAGAAAGATCAACAGGACTGCCAGGCTACTACTATTGTATAAAAGGAAATAAATACGGCAGCTTTCATATTCCTCTCAATTCAGGTTCCCTTTAACCATCAACCACTCATTGAGATGGTTGCTTTAGTGACAAATACTGAGGCACAGAGGCATGGAATGTGTGGGTCTAATGCTAGGTACACACCATACAATTTTTTGGCAGATTTACCTGCCAGATCGATTATTTCCAACATGTCCGATCTGAATTTCAATCTGAATTTTCCGATCATTTTTATAGATCAATTTTTGTTCAGTTCTATGGAAATCTATAAAAAAAAACTGTAAAAAAGCGATTAAGAAACCATAGGAAAATCGATCAAAATTCAGATTGGGCATGTTTGAAATAATCAATCTGCCAGAAAATTGTATGGTGTGTACCTAGCATGACTTTCTACAGAAATTGAATAGGAGCACTCTCAGAGAGGAAAGTAGAGGAGTTTATTCAGATACTTCTTGGGGTGCATAAGAACGATTTTTGCAAAGACAGGTATTTCTTCACATATATAAATTATAGCAGTGGACTGGATGTCATCTTAGGCTTTATAGACCCCTGTGGTAGCCTTTCAGGATTTACCTCAAAGACTGCTATCAGTATGGTAGATTATTATTGACATGCCATAGGGGGTTCATGATCAAGTAATCAGTGAGGGTTCTCTGGATTCTACATAATCTCATTAAATTTGCAGCAGAACAAGGACCTATAATCAACAGAAGTTCGTTCTGAGACTTCCAGAATTCACTGATTTTTTTTAAATTAAAGCGCGCGATTAAAGCGCGCATGCGCAGTACTTTCACGCCGGCCGCCGTGATGACTCGAGGCGGCCGGCGTGTGACGTAATCCGCGTCATACGCGGAAGCTGCAGCCCGACACTCTGCCGAGTGTCGCCCGGGCTGCGGCCTGTCAGCCATACCAGAGCGGGGAGAAGGAGAGGAGCCAGGACGCCGGCGTGGGACCTCCCGACCAGCACTGGGCTGGAGAAAGCCCCTGGTGAGTACAACTTTCCTTTTTTTTTGTGAGCTCGGAGTCCCTTTAAAAAAAATGGTGGTCACAGAATATGGTTGCAAACATTTATAATTTTCTCGTCAGTTGGAACCGAGGCCTTGTTCCTACAGTTTTTATAGTGATTGGCTACCTGAACTGCACACAAGAGTAGTAAGAGCAAGAGTGGTATCGGTATCAGAAATAATCTGGTATCCCAGAGGAAGAGAGATAACCTACAGTTAAATAAGCTAAAACTTGAATAACCAAAAAAAAAGTCCTTTCAAAAGCTGAAAAACATGATACAGGGAATATTTTTGTCACAATGATCCATGTAGCATCAACAAGTACAAAAATTAAATCATGATTAATTGATCATCTATGTGCCTGCAAATACACAGAAAATGCCTTAAGTCCGGGATGGTTATTGACTCTGAACCCCTTAGATATAAAGGTTGAGAACCACTTATCTACAGAAACACTGTGACTATATTGTATACATCTTCCAAACGAACATCTGACTGGCTGATATAACCCACTTTATTCTAAAGTGCAACAGTCTGTAACATAAACGTAACCAAAGAATGCTTCTTGTAACGATAGTTCTTGGGATGAAGCCAACTTTATCAGGGAGGTGTTCAGAAGATGTTATATTTGCTACAGAAAAGATTAACAATTTGCACACATGAGGAATCATAGAAGACAGTATGCAGCTGTAACTAATTAACCTCTCTCGAGAGACTGGAAAACACAGAGCTGTTGAAGAACAGAACTATAGCCTTAAATAGCTTAAAAACTACACATAGCCATTACGATGACTAAAATTGCACTAAGTGGATTAAAACAGGACTATATATTTAGTTATAACTACAGGTTTAGTGTGTCTTATTTCCTAAAGACAGTCCATATTTTTCCCCTTTACAGGACAACTATCAAAGTTAACTAAAATTCTAAATGCCGCATATATTTCCAGTAATTACTAGCAAATAGCAATACACAGGCATAGTTCCTCTTTAAAGTGCATCCAAGATAAACTTTTAGTCATTGCATAATTGTGTTCCTTTCATATAGTTTTTAGGGCATTCCTCAAGCCAAATACTTTTTTCTTTGTTTTAATACTCTCTAATTCCCTATAAAGTATGCAATCCGCACCCACAGCTTCTCCAGAGTGCCTTGGTACTCTGAGCCTTAGTAGCAAGGGCTTCTGGGAGCTCAGTCCGGGCAGGAGGAGGAGGAGGTTACTAGCAAGAAATTTTTCAGAGGCAGAGGGGAGGAGGGAGGAGGAGAGGGGAGTGAAGTTTTCACAGGCTGAGGGCTGGAGATGCAGATCAGCTTGCCTGTGTGTAATGTGACAAACAGAACATGGCCGCTCTTATTGTATCACGGGAATAAATAATCATAAACTGTTGAAGCTGTTTGCAGCTAGATTTGCTGTGTAAACTATCTATAGATAAGCTATATAGATAAGTTACTTGTTATAGTTAAAGTCTTATCTCGGATCTGCTTTAAGTAGACCTGTAAGAAACCTGGTTAGATTACCCATATGATGAAACAAATATATCATTAGAGTAAGCTTATAGAGAGTTCAATTTCAAAACTATCAGAAGCTTCAGAGTCCACAAAATAGTAAAAATAGGGCTTTCTGTTAAAGAAACACTGGAGCGCAAAAAAATGATGGTATAATGAATTGTATGTGTAGTACGGATAAGGAATAGAACATTAGTAGCAAAGAAAATATTCCCATATTTTTATTTTCAGTTATATATATTTTTTTATAACATTGCACCATTCTCTAATATTTGCAGTTTACACATTACTCAGCATTCTAAATGATTTTACAGAGCAGGCTAGTGAACCTTTGAACTGTTCTTTGCAGGAAAAAAAAAACAATACAGTGCCAGACACTTGAGATAATAGGCTTCAGAAGACAGAGCTCTCTGTGACTTTGAACGTTGTGGAGCTCAATGGCTCTTTTGCATAGATAACAACTGGAATTTCTTAACTCTTCCTGTATTGGAAACAATATTAGACTTGTGTCTCTGCTCCTAATGTTTTATTTCTCAGCTGTACTACACATACAAATTATATCATAATTATTTGTTTTGCTTCAGTGTCTCTTTAAAGAAGAATTTGATCTCAGCCCCTTCCATCTTCTGAGCCTACTATCTGGTCCTGATTGGAAACCTAAGTGAGAAAAATATGCAAGTGCACAATGTGTTAACAGTTGTGAGGAAACGCGGAAAAGCCACCGCAAAGACTCAGAGTGAGGCAGCTGTTTCCGCGTCCAACATGGCAGCACAACGCGAAGAAACCGCCACATGCCGCATAGGCAGAGCGGTGGAGTCCGCGTTGGACGCGGCGGTTTGTGCGCATGGCGATACCCCTGACATAGTGGTTGGACGCGGAGAGTCCGCCGCTTGCTTGGAAAGCGGTGCGGCGGCTCCCGCGCTCGAGTCAGCTGATACTTTGCAAAACATGTCTGGTGTGGCTGGGACTGCTAGTCCACACAGGTTCAGAAGGATGCGCGCGCGCGCTGAGAGGCAAAGCTTATATGACAGCCAGAAAAGGGTCAGCTGACCAGGCGGGTCAGCTGACATTTTCACCACCTGCCATTGGTCCAGCACTTAGGGGAGGCGCTGGAGAGCGCTTTACTATATATACTGGATGCTGGTCATTCTCTGGTTGTCTGCCGTTGCGATCACAACGTGGTAGCACTCAGACCTTGTCTGTATCTGTGTTCTAGCATAGTTTCCAAAGGTGTTGACATCAAGGAGTTCACACCATAGCATTAGGAACATTGAATTGTATTATTTGTTATGACCTTCTGCCTGACTGACTATTCCTCTGAACTCTGATCTTGTACCTTGCTAATTCTGATATCCTGTTGCCAAACTCTGCTCGTTCCTGGACTCTGTATTTGCCTCCTGATTCTTTACTGTGCTACTCTGATACTCCATTGCCAAACCCTGTCTGTTTATTGGATTCTGTATCGGCCTCCTGAATCTGTACCTTATCTGTCTGTGTGTTAACGACCTGGCTTGCCGACCTCGAGAACTGGACTTACTGTTAGAGGCAGTTCCCAGACCTGTTAGTGACACCCTTCTCCTCGGGTGTCACTCACGCTCTGTCCTTCCTACCCGCAGCCTAGCTCCTCCCCCCTGGAGAGTCTAGGCCTTAGGAAGGAACATACTTCTGGAGAAGTACTCAAAGTATACTGTTGCATATATCACTCACTTGTTCTCTCTGGGGTCCAGAGGTTAGTAGATATATCTGATCGGTGATCGGTGATACTGCAGATTACTAATAATCAGGTATATTCTGTATTCCTGGTGAGACTGCAGTTCACCGGTAATCAGATCCTCTCTGTGTTACACCGATCGTTACAGAACGGCAGACCACTAATGCAAATGGACGCACACACTGACCGTCTGGGCGCACTTGCCACTTCGGTGGAAAACATCAACCAAGTGCTGGGTAGTCACAAGACTATGATTGAAGCCTTGTCTGGTTCTTTACAAACCCTCCAGACAGCAGTGGATGAAGTGCGATCCCCTCCTAGCTCTGACATACGTTTGCCTGTACCCGAGAAATTTTCTGGCGACAGATCTGACTTCCGAAATTTTAAAAGTAGAGTGCTATCTTACTTTGAGTTGAGACCCCGATCTTCTGGTAATATGGCCCAAAGGGTCACATTTATTAAGACTTTGTTATCAGGCGATTCTCAGACGTGGGCGTACAGTTTGCCCACTGGGGATTTGGCCCTCTCTTCTGTGGATGAATTTTTTAAAGCCATGGCAGTAATTTACGACGACCCAGACCTTGCCGCGACCTCTGAGCGGAAGCTCAAGCTCTTGCCTCAAGGCAAGGGTCCGGTCGAAGATTACGCAGCCGAATTTAGGAGGTGCTCAGTTTCAGCCAGGTGGGACACCTATGCCCTATTAGATTGTTTCTTATCAGGGTTGTCAGATGAGGTTTCAAATCTCATGTTAAGTCTGCCTGAACCTAAGACAGTCGTTGAGGCCATTTCATTGGCCATTCTAGTCGACCGCAGACTGCGCTATCAGAAACAGACCCGGGGTAGTAGTCATGTAAGAATGGTGTCCTATGCCGCGCCTCCAGTAACTCCACCTCCTCCTGTCTCGCCTCCACCCGAACCAATGCAGATTGGTCGGTCGAAACTGTCCCAAGTGGAGCGAAGACGCAGGATGTCTGAGTGGCTGTGTCTTTACTGTGCAGAGGGGGGTCATAGAGTACGTAATTGCCCTAACAAGCCGGGAAACGCTATCGCCTAGGAGTTGTAGGGGGTAGTACCCTAGGCACACAGCTTTAACCCCTAGAAGATAAACGGTTACTCCTTCCCTGTACAGTCACATGGGGAGATAAAACTGAGATTTCTGAGGCTTTTATTGATTCAGGCTCTGCAGCCAATTTTATGGATTTTGAATTTGCAAAGAGATTGGGTATTCCGTTCACTACAGTAAAACCACCCATTCAGGTTACGGCAGTAGATGATTCCCCCCTGCAGAGTGATCATCCGCTGTCTCAGACACCAGAGGTGGAAGTCACTATAGGGGTGATACATAAGGAGAGACTACAGTTTTTTGTGTTACACATGACCACCTCTACAGTCATCCTTGGCATGCCATGGCTACACTTACACTCTCCACAGATCAATTGGGCTACCGGTCAGTTAACTAGCTGGTCAGCTCACTGTTTTGAGCAGTGTTTCGGGAGAGTGACATTGGGCCAGACCAGGATCCAGTTGGAGGGGGTACCAGTACAATATTCCGAGTATTCTGATGTGTTCTGTCCCAAGGCCGCAGATAAGTTACCTCCACATCGCCCCTTTGATTGCCCTATCGATCTCCGATCGGGTTGTATGCCCCCTAAGGGCCATCTTTACAATTTGTCTGGTCCAGAGAAAGTGGCCATGCAGGAATACATTCGTGAAAATTTAGCCAAGGGGTTCATTCGCCCTTCCCGGTCGCCTGCTGGGGCAGGTTTCTTTTTTGTTAAGAAAAAAGACGGAGGCCTGCGGCCTTGCATTGATTACCGGGGCCTGAATAAAATCACAGTGAAGAATCGCTACCCTTTGCCCCTGATAGATGACTTGTTTACACAGATAACCGACGCTAAGATCTTTTCAAAGTTGGATTTACGGGGTGCATACAACCTGGTGCGGATCAGAAAGGGCGATGAATGGAAGACGGCCTTTAACATGCCCGACGGGCATTACGAGTACCTGGTGATGCCCTTCGGGCTGTGTAACGCCCCGGCCGTCTTTCAGGAACTGATTAATGAGGTATTCAGGGAGGTATTGGGCAAGTTCGTGTTGGTATACCTCGATGATATACTTATCTTTTCTAACAACCTCTATGAGCACAGAACACAGGTTAAGTTTGTATTGGATAAGCTAAGGCAAAACATGCTTTACGCTAAATTGAAGAAATGCATCTTCGAGGTAACATCTGTCACCTTTTTAGGGTACATAATTTCCACCTCGGGCCTGTCTATGGATCCTGCCAAGGTCTCTGCTGTTTTGGAATGGCATCAACCAGTGAGGTTAAAATCTCTTCAGAGATTTTTAGGCTTTGCCAATTACTAAAGAAGGTTCATAAAGGGGTACTCCACTGTCATTGCACCCCTCACCAGTCTCACTAAGAAAGGGGCAGATACTACCCACTGGTCTTCAAAGGCCCTGCATGCATTCTCCACTCTGAAAGATTTGTTTTGCTCTGCACCCATCCTGAGACATGTTGACACTTCCTTTCCCTTTATTGTTGAGGTGGACGCCTCAGAGGTCGGGGTAAGGGCTGTGCTGTCCCAGTGGTCAGGGTTGCAGGGTAGATTGCACCCATGTGCCTACTTTTCTCGTAGGTTCTCTCTGGCAGAGAGAAACTACGATATAGGCAACAGGGAGCTCCTGGCCATCAAATTGGCCTTTGAAGAATGGCGTCATTGGTTGGAAGGAGCAGAACATACAATTACAGTTTACACTGACCACAAAAATGTAGAATACATCGAGGGAGCCAAGAGATTAAGCCCCCGTCAGGCTCGATGGTCATTGTTCTTCTCGAGATTAAAATTTATAATTACGTACACCCCAGGGAGCAAAAACATTAAGGCAGATGCCCTGTCTAGATGCTTTGAGCCAGAGACAGCACAGCCCTCCCTCCCAGAGACCATTGTCCCACAGAAACTGGTACTAGCAACAACTGAGACTTGGGAAGATTGGACAGAGACTTTAGGTCCCTTTCAGCTGGACATCCCAGAGGGGAAGCCCAAAGGGGTTATGTTTATCCCACTGCCATTTCGCCTTCAGATTCTGCAGATGTTCCATTCACACAGGAATGCGGGACACCCTGGAGCTTCCAGAACACAGGACCTTGTAGCCAGATGTGCTTGGTGGCCATCTCTAGCAGCCGATTGCAAGGAGTTTGTTAGAGAGTGTGCGGTGTGTGCGAGGAGTAAGCCCTCCTGTCTGGCATCTGTGGGAAGATTGCAACCTTTGCCCACCCCGAGTGAGCCATGGACCCACTTATCCATGGATTTTGTGGGTGAGCTCCCCAGGTCTGAGGGCATGTCGGTCATTTGGGTGGTAGTCGACCGCTTTAGCAAAATGGCCCATTTCGTGCCCTTGAAAGGACTCCCCTCGGCCCAGGAATTAGCCGATTTGTTCATCATCCACGTTTTCCGATTGCATGGCATTCCGGAAAACATCGTGTCAGATAGGGGAGCCCAATTTGTTTCTAGATTTTGGAGGGCATTTTGTCACCAAATGGGCATGGAACTGTCATTTTTGTCGGGCTACCACCCACATACCAATGGTCAGACGGAAAGAGTCAACCAATCATTGGAACAGTTTTTGAGGTGTTACGTTGCAGAAGCGCAAAATGATTTGGTCAAGTTTTTACCCTTCGCAGAATTTGCGCACAATAATTTAAAAAGTTCCTCTTCAGGATTTTGTCCATTCCAGGTAGTGACCGGGAAGTTGCCTAAATTCTCCCCATTGCCAGTCGCCTCCACTCCGTTTCCAGCTCTGGAGGCCTGGGAAAGGTCATTTAAAGATATATGGTGGATTGTGAAAAATAATTTGGAGAAGGCGTTTCAAAGTCAAAAAGGTCAAGCTGACAAAAGACGTTCCTTAGAGTGGAGGTTTTTGCCAAGAGATTTAGTCTGGGTGTCCACACGTCACTTGACCTTGAAACAGCCCTCAGCTAAGTTGGGGCCCAGGTATGTGGGTCCATTCCCAGTAACTAGAAAGATCAACGATGTCACTTATGCCATTGACCTCCCTGCCAGTATGCGCGGCGTGAGATCCTTTCACGTGTCCCTGCTTAAGCCCGCAGTTCATGTGGGTCCCACTCCTCCTCCTCCTCCTGTGATGATAGATGACCAACCTGAGTACGAAGTAGAGAAGATTTTAGACTCTCGTATAGTTCAGAACTCAGAACAATATCTGGTTCATTGGAAAGGGTATGGTATTGAGTAGAGATCATGGGTACCTGAATGTCGCATGCATGCTGACAAATTAAGAAGGGAGTTCCACGCGTTGCATCCTGAAAAGCCTGGTAGGAGCTGTCCGGAGTCCACTCCTCAGGGGGGGGTACGGTGAGGAAACGCGGAAAAGCCGCCGCAAAGACTCAGAGTGAGACGGCTGTTTCCGCGTCCAACATGGCGGCACAACGCGAAGAAACCGCTGCATGCCGCAGAGGCAGAGTGGTGGAGTCCGCGTTGGACGCGGCGGTTTGTGCGCATGGCGATACCCCTGACATGGTGGTTGGACGCGGAGAGTCCGCCGCTTGCTTGGAAAGCGGTGCGGCGGTTCCCGCGCCCGAGTCAGCTGATACTTTGCAAAACATGTCTGGTGTGGCTGTGACTGCTAGTCCACACAGGTTCAGAAGGACGCGCGCGCGCTGAGAGGCAAAGCTTATATGACAGCCAGAAAAGGGTCAGCTGACCAGGCGGGCCAGCTGACATTTTCACCACCTGCCATTGGTCCAGCACTTAGGGGAGGCGCTGGAGAGCGCTTTACTATACAGTGGTGTAAAAACTGTTTGCCCCCTTCCTGATTTCTTATTCTTTTGCATGTTTGTCACACTTAAATGTTTCTGCTCATCAAAAACCGTTAACTATTAGTCAAAGATAACATAATTGAACACAAAATGCAGTTTTAAATGATGGTTTTTATTATTTAGTGAGAATAAAAAACTCCAAATCTACATGGCCCTGTGTGAAAAAGTTATTGCCCCCCTTGTTAAAAAATAACTTAACTGTGGTTTATCACACCTGAGTTCAATTTCTGTAGTCACCCCCAGGCCTGATTACTGCCACACCTGTTTCAATCAAGAAATCACTTAAATAGGAGCTATCTGACACAGAGAAGTAGACCAAAAGCACCTCAAAAGCTAGACATCATGCCAAGATCCAAAGAAATTCAGGAACAAATGAGAACAAAGTACTGTAATTGAGATCTATCAGTCTGGTAAAGGCTAGAAAGCCATTTCTAAAGCTTTGGAACTCCAGCAAACCACAGTGAGAGCCATTATCCACAAATGGCAAAAAACATAGAACAGTGATGAACCTTCCCAGGAGTGGCTGGCCGACCAAAATTACCCCAAGAGCGCAGAGAAAACTCATCCGAGAGGCCACAAAAGACCCCAGGACAACATCTAAAGAACTGCAGGCCTCACTTGCCTCAATTAAGGTCATTGTTCATGACTCCACCATAAGAAAGAGACTGGGCAAAAACAGTCTGCATGGCAGATATCCAAGGCGCAAACCACTTTTAAGCAAAAAGAACATTAAGGCTCGTCTCAATTTTGCTAAAAAAACATCTCAATGATTGGGAAGACTTTTGGGAAAATACCTTGCGGACCGACGAGACAAAATTTGAACTTTTTGGAAGGTGCGTGTCCCGTTACATCTGGCGTAGAAGTAACACAGCATTTCAGCAAAAGAACATCATACCAACAGTAAAATATGGTGGTGGTAGTGTGATGGTCTGGGGTTGTTTTGCTGCTTCAGGACCTGGAAGGCTTGCTGTGATAGATGGAACCATGAATTCTACTGTCTACCAAAAAATCCTGAAGGAGAATGTCCGGCCATCTGTTTGTCAACTCAAGCTGAAGCGATCTTGGGTGCTGCAGCAGGACAATGACCCAAAACACACCAGCAAATCCACCTCTAAATGGCTGAAGAAAAACAAAATGAAGACTTTGGAGTGGCCTAGTCAAAGTCCTGACTCGAATCCTATTGAGATGTTGTGGCATGACCTTAAAAAGGCGGTTCATGCTAGAAAAACCTCAAATAAAGCTGAATTACAACAATTCTGCAAAGATGAGTGGGCCAAAATTCCTCCAGAGCGCTGTAAAAGACTCGTTGCAAGTTATCGCAAACGCTTGATTGCAGTTATTGCTGCTAAGGGTGGCCCAACCAGTTATTAGGTTCAGGGGGCAATTTCTTTTTCACACAGGGCCATGTAGGTTTTGAGTTATTTTTCTCACTAAATAATAAAAACCATCATTTAAAACTGCATTTTGTGTTCAATTATGTTATCTTTGACTAATAATTAATGGTTTTTGATGAGCAGAAACATTTAAGTGTGACAAACATGCAAAAGAATAAGAAATCAGGCAGGGGGCAAATAGTTTTTCACACCACTGTATATACTGGATGCTGGTCATTCTCTTTTTGTCTGCCGTTGCGATCACAACGTGGTAGCACTCAGACCTTGTCTGTATCTGTGTTCTAGCATAGTTTCCAAAGGTGTTGACATCAAGGAGTTCACACCTTAGCATTAGGAACATTGAATTGTATTATTTGTTATGACCTTCTGCCTGCCTGACTATTCCTCTGAACTCTGATCTTGTACCTTGCTAATTCTGATATCCTGTTGCCAAACTCTGCTCGTTCCTGGACTCTGTATTTGCCTCCTGATTCTGTACTGTGCTACTCTGATACTCCGTTGCCAAACCCTGTCTGTTTATTGGATTCCGTATCGGCCTCCTGAATCTGTACCTTATCTGTCTATGTGTTAACGACCTGGCTTGCCGACCTCGAGAACTGGCCTTACTGTTAGAGGCAGTTCCCAGACCTGTTAGTGACACCCTTCTCCTCGAGTGTCACTCACGCTCTGTCCTTCCTACCCGCAGCCTAGCTCCTTCCCCTGGAGAGTCTAGGCCTTAGGAAGGAACATACTTCTGGAGAAGTACTCAAAGTATACTGTTGCATATATCACTCACTTGTTCTCTCTGGTGTCCAGAGGTTAGTAGATATATCTGATTATCGGTGATACTGCAGATCACCAATAATCGGGTATATTCTGTATTCCTGGTGAGACTGCAGTTCAGCGGTAATCAGATCCTCTCTGTGTTACACCGATCGTTACAACAGTGTTATGAGGTCAACTGCAGTTGAGGAGGGAAATTCACCCTGAAATGTTCCTGGATTGTGCGCTGTATACTTGCCATATGGATTATATTATATCCATGAGCAAATAAAAATGGGAACTACCCAGTGCTTTGCAGTTAGGCTTGAATTGTATTGTGCATTTCTACATTATTTCAAGGTTATTGGTTCACCTTAAACAGTATTGTGTGCTCCTGTTCCATAGTGTTGTATAATAGAGTGATCCACAGAGTTGTTACCCAACAAAAACATGGACGGTACCATTGATGACATCCTCTAAGAAATGTATTTTGTCACATGTTTTGCTCTTCTTCTACCTCTAATAGTTTCTGAATCAGTGAGCCAGAAAGAGTACGCAGGTCAGGTTCTGATTTACTTAGCTAGATGACGACTTTTTACAGGTCTATTACTTAAACCTAACGATCAGCGCAACAGTCAGGCAAATGACATGTTAACAATCTGATAGCATAAAGGCAACCCTACAGTTCTCACATCAAGTTCCTTTCAAAACAGAAGGCAATAAATGAATGATTCAACACTCAGTGACAACAACTTGAATTAGTATTTAAAGAGAACCTGAGATCAATTAAAAGTAGAAATTCATACATACCTGGGGCTTCCTTCATCCCTCTGGATTCTCCGCTATGGCTCCCGGTAGCTTAGGGAGTTGGGGCTTACTGCACATGTGTGGCCTGGTCGCGTGTGCCCCATCATGCTCTCGTGGCCGAGAGTACCACTGCGCAGGTGCACAATGCTCCTGGCCGTGGGAGTGTAACGGGGGAGTGCGCATAGCCGTACTGCCCCTGCGCCGACTGGACCAAGTTACTGGGAGGATTGCGGAGGCTGCAGGCACCACACTGCGGCAGCAAGGGAGCAATCTTGGCCGAAGGGGGTTGAAGGAAGCCTCAGGTATGTATGATTTTCTACTTTTAATTGATCTCAGGTACATTTTAATGATCAAGTACCCATGCCAAGCAATGTGTTGCTCACAAATATGAATGAACATTTGAGGCTGGTGCTGCTTCCTTCATTTCTCATCTTGTTTACTGTCTGTTTTTTTCCTAAATTTAGTAGCCCTCTTGTTGGTGATGTCAGCATGATATGTAAATGGGCCACAGTAGCCTGGTAGAGTTTAGATATCAGATATAATAAATTGCCTTGTTGAGGTTCCATGCTATCCTGGCCATGCTAGTGTAAACAGGAAATGGTCATAAAACTGATTAGCTCTTCACTGCAGCACAAGAACTGGAAAGATGAGATGATAGGCATATGTGTATTCAGTGTGTGTGTGTAGTGTATCATCTGAAATAGTTTCTTCTGCTGAAATCTGTACAATAAGCTTACTAAGGTATAGCTAAACTAACTTAAAAAATGGAGCAAAACACTTATAATGGTGTCGTTATTCTTCTTCACTGAGTGCTTTATTTTCCCATTGTAATTTTATTTGAAACACATCTTTACCAGGAAAGACAGAGGATTTTGAAGCATTGTAGTGATCCTTTTTTTTTCTTTATACCACTTTGCCCTTATTACCCATATTCATTAGGAGTGGAGGGCATTCACCAGACCTCAGCATTATCCCTGCAGAGCAATGTAATTAATTTTAATTATGTTACAAAGATTGTTTCAGACTTGCTAAAACCCTTAATTCGTCTGTTTAACGGATATATTAAAAACAAAATTGTATCATTATTATCCACCAATGCAAGTTGGACAAATCCTTTTAGAGTGCTGAGTTAATTCTCCTAGTGGACAAAGGAATAGACGTATTTGTTTAACGGTTTTGGAACAGGATTAAAAAAAATCAAAAAAATCACATCGAAAAAAATAATAAATAATAATAAAAAAAAAAAATATATATATATATATATATATATATATATATATATATATATATATATATATATATATATATATATATATATATATATATATATATATATATATATATATATATTCATATTCTTTCTTATTTGAGCTTGCCTTCAGCAGAAAATGTTTGAATTTTTTCCAGCCTTTGACAAAGAAGAAAAAAATGACTTTTTTTTTCAAATACTGGAGAGAGTTCACTTTCTAAGAGGTATATAAGCATCCTCTGTGATCACCACTCCTCTTTATTATGCAGCCCACAGGACTTAGAGACAGATTACATTTACCGTAATTAACATATATGTAAATGGAGATCATGCCTATGAATGATAAATTTTCATAGCAATTTAAACCTTGTACAAATTAATCAACCGTACAGCCACTTGATTAATGAAAGGCAATGTCACTTTAAAATTCAGCATGCTAATATATATTACTGTTATTTCTGATCAAAGAATCTTTCAACATAAACCAATTAAAACGGCGATTCATTTAGGCATCTACGGGTTTGCATGTAAACACATCATTATGAACAATACCGGCTAATCCTCACAGTCTATGATTGTGGCGGATGACAGTATCTGATTAAAATATTTTATTCTTTTGAAAAAAAAAATGTATTTACTTCAAAAGATATAAATAAATGCATTATCCTCTTAGATATGAATTTGCAATCCAATTGGTTTAAAAGAGGTCACCTAACCTATTGACTGTCGTCATGGCAACGAGTTCCTTCACCAATCGCCTATCCTCTAGGCTTCGGCTTGTATTGAAAATAATTTTTAAAAGTGGTCTCTTCGCACCCTCCTGCCTCCAAAGGAAGAATTTAAAGTGGCTCATAAAAAAAACATGTTAACAAAATACTTTACTATCACTTGCAGCAATGACCGGATGACATAATTACTCTTAGAAACTTTTGATAAAGCTTTATTTGACAAAATATGTAAATTGTATCTATTTGCCTTTTAAAAAGCATTTTTTTTATCTTGTGAAGTGAAACTTCAAAAAAATTAATCTTTTCTAAAAACCACTATTCATAATTCAGAACAAATTTTTTTTTTTAAACAAATAAAAACAGTTTAGGCTTACCAACTTTTCCCTAGGTGTTACTGAGTCTGAAACTATCTGTTAATGATATACAGAGAAAAAAAAATATGGGTGACATGGTGGCATAGTGGATAACACCTTGCAGTGCTAGATGTCCCTAGAACACTACCTGCATGGAGTTTGTATGTATTTTTCCTGTGTTTATTTGGGTTTCCTCCAGGGACTCTTGTTTCCTCCTACATTCCAAAAACATGCAGATAATTAATTGGCTCCCACCAAAACAGGTCTTAGTCAAAAACTATGGCAATGGTAAGGATTAGATTGCGAGCCACTTAAAGGGACAAATAGTGACATGACTATAGGCAGGAGATGTCAGCACTATACAAATATACAGTAATAAAAAAAGGTTACACAGCAAAGTGGTGTAGGTAAAAGTAGCAGATGTTTATATTTCCCATGCTGAATACCGTTAAAGAAAACTCCAATATTTTGTGTCACTGCAGTGTTTGTTCATCATTATATGGACAATGTAATGAACCATGTTTGGACCACACCTAGAGGAACTAAACCATTGACCGTGCTAATATGCTATGCTGTTACACATTTTGCAAACTTGACTGAATGGTGGATTTAGTGTATACTGTCTGGAGATAACCGAAGAAACTGAAGATCATTTAAGAAATTAAGTCTTTGGTGCTAGTTAGGTGCATATGATATATAGAAATTTTAAATGTACCTGTAAGGAAAAAGTGCCCCTTCGGGGCACTCACCACGGCAGGGGGAACCCTCTGGATTCAAAAGAGGCTTCACTTGCCCTTGTCTGACCCTCTGTTCCAGCACTGGAACCCTGAAAATGAGCTTGCCAATAAATGTCAGCAGCTTGCACAGGTGCAGTAGCTCCGTCTGCACCTACACAGTAACACAGACCCGATCTGGCTCTACTATTTCCGCCGGAGTCAGCAGGATGAAGCTATCGTGCACGCACAAGGAGGATGCTTTTCAGGATGTCCCAGCACAGGATCGAGAGGACGGAAAAGGACGGGCGAAGCCTCTTTAGGATCCAGAGGCACCCCCTTTGTAAGGTCAGTACCTCCTAGGGGAGATTTTTTTACTTTACAGGTTAACTTTAAGAACCTGTACCCACATGGCTAACAGCCAATGGTATTACTGTATACCGATTTACATAACAACCACACCTTCCAAGGTAGTGTACAAATAAATATTTAGCAAACAAGTCACGTGGATATACAAGGGCACACTTTGTACTACGTATACTTGGATGGGACACACTTAGCATCAGTGAATTCAGCAATGCCATGATACAGTAGAAGGGAGGACTTTGTAAATGTGAGCTTTAAATTAAAATGGCCGTAGGAGGTATTGGGAAAGGGGTGGGATTGTTAGTAAGCTGTATCTTGTATATAGGATGGAACTGTGCATTATGATAGCTTAACTGGAAGCAATAGTAGTTCAGTAACTAGCGAGTACCGAGTTAGTGTTTGAACATTCCCAAGGTTGGAGAGTGTACTGATATAGAGATGAAGGTACAGAGGAGAGGAAAGGCATGCAGCAATGCTATATGTGGAAATTAAAAGACGTGACTGGAGTAGATGAGAGGAGGAGATCATTAGCAGAGGCATGGTTGCAAGTAGAATGGCAACTGGAAATCAGTGTAGATATACTGTATATTGAAAAGGCCAGACTGGAGAGAGATTTGTAGGTAGTAAATAGAGGGTTGAACTTTGTCCTTTGTTTAACTAGATAAGGACCGCAGTGATTGAGATCTACGCCCTGTTTTGGTGGGCTCCTGGCTGGCAGCTGGCAGCCAGAGATCTACGCCCTGGCTGGCAGGGCGTAGATCTCAATCACTGTCCGCAGCGCACATCCGTCGTTTCCGCCGCTCCCTGCCGATCGCGCCGCTCAAACCCGACGATTCTCACCGCATCTCACAGGCTCTGCCTGTTTCTATGACGGCAGAGTCATGTGAGCCGGTCAGGAGCCGATTTCATTGGCTCCTGGCCCTGTCTTTCAATGTAAGCCGTTCCCATTGGCTTACATTGAAAAACAGGGTCAGGAGCCAATGAAAGCAGCTCCTGACCGGCTCACATGACTCTGCCGTCATAGAGACGGCAGAGTCTATGTCCTGAGGGTCTTGTTGAGCGGCGATGATGGCGGTTGCGGCGGGTATGTGCTGCGATTCGTCGGGATTCTGTCGGGATTGGACCAGCGGTCTCTGGTTCTTAAGTGCCCAGAGACCGCTGGTCCTTAAATGGTTAAAGGACTCGTGAATTAAGAGGGATATGGAGGTGGAATATTTATTTCCTTTTAAATAATGTAGATTGCCGGATTGTCCTTCTGAGCCTTTGTCTCTTATATATATATTGATGGACTGGTATTGTATTTTTTTTTTCAAACTCCGCGTACATCTGGTACTTTTGCCCAACTGAAACAGACTGGCTTTATTGCAGCACTTCTGTGTTGGGTTAAGTTCCCATCATTGTTTGTAACAAGTGGTACAGTCCACTTTCATACTTTATTTTTGCTCATTTTTTATTTAGATTAGTTTCATGGAGTTAATATATAAAGGTATATGCGAACGCATACATTACAATTGCATGCTAACACTAACTACTTAAACAAACATTCATCCATTCAAACCACAGTGGTCCTTAATCCATATTTACTGAATTGAATTCTGCCCTATATTGTGTGAGGTGCTTTCACAACCAGAAGGGAACAGGGGGATACACTGGAACATTTTACCAATGGTGCCACCCCCCACCATGTCTAGAAGCAATGACCAGGACTCTACTCCTATCGCTCCTATATGGGGCACATCGCCCCAGGAGTCAAAGACAGGTGATCGGAATGAGAGGCCGAGGAGAGAGCACATTTACAAGATAACTATGGCGACCTCTACCTTCCTCCCCAATCTATCAACCCCCTAATACTCTTCCAAGTTTTGAAATGTTGTCAGTAAAATTTTCCAAGTTTGTTTTAGTTGCTTCTGCCTTTCTCCCTCCTCATTAACTTCCCCTTCTGGTATTGTATTTTTTCATATATTTGGCACTTTGCTATGTTACTGAGATTCACTACATGTTCATGTTTCTTATCTGACTTAATTTTTTTTCCTATTTTTTTGTTCATTGTCCAAAATTGGGATTATACTTTTTTTTATACAGTTTTTGTAAAACTTGTGCCATTTTAAAGACACAAGCATTTCTTACTTTTCCAGTCCTAGTATACACTGTATGGTGTTCTTTTTTACTGCAGAGTATTGTTCCAATTTTATTACCAGCTAATGAGCTATATAAATTATTGTGTTCCTTAGTCAGCATTCCCAGAAGTTAAAGGGGTGGATTGGCACCACTATATTGTGTTTCATTATTGTATGTTGTGTTCATATGTTGTTATTTTTTTCTATGACTTGTGTTTTCTAGATTTTCTTTTTCTTTTTCTTTGCAATCTAATAAATTTGTATTTTTTTAAAAATATTTACTGAGGTGTGCCTTTATAGTGTAGGGTCACTTTTGTGGATGTGAAATGGAACCTTACACCCGATTAACTTTTGTCATCTCGATTCAGGATTGTTTTAAACCTCCTTACTTCCTAATTTCCCTTGCAGATCATCCCCTCCTTGCCTTCCTTGTCCTCTGCTATGTCATTTTGGCAATGAGTAGGGGCCAGCAATTATCACAGCTTGAAATGACTTCCCTTATTTGACTGGTGTTTGTCCTTAACACACATATCAAGAAAAGCTGTGAAATTTTATGGAGCAAAATGAGCTGCAACTGTTACATCTCAAGTTCTCAATTGAACAGTGTGCTGAAATCCACCTCAAGGTTCTACGAGCATGTTCAGAATTCTGATGAGATATGAAATACATTAAGTGTGCGGACAAGTAAATATATACAGATTCGACATTGCTATTGCTTCACCAGTGCATTGTGCGTTACATAAATATGACTACAAATTTCTACAAGTTGACAACACTACAAGGATGTTAGGTACCAATCCCATCACTCATAGATATGAATAGTTTTTTTTTTTACTTTTCAACTTTGAGTTTTATATTTTGTTAGATGTGTTATTTAAATGATTTTTTTAGTCAGCAATTTATCAAGGATTTTTTTATTGTTATTATTGATAAAGCAGATCATCACCTATAGTCTACGTTTGCAGATGAAGATTACCTTTGGATTATAATATATAGTAACATTATTATTTTCCTATGAAATAGGATGTTGGATGGAGCTTCCATTGGGGACCTCTGCCTAGGCAAAAATCTGAAGGTCTGCCTTCCAAGAGCATTGTGGGAGAGTGATGTCACCTATGACTAAAGGAAGCATTGTAGTACGCGGGAGCACAAGTATGAATGAGTACATAATTAGATGGAAACGGCTATCTCCAACCAGATTATTTTATAAAGTAAAAAAGTAGTTCCGATATAGAGAGGGTTTCTGAGATGGAAATACTGTAATTGTGGCTTATTTGCACTGATATACAGACATAATGTAAGATATTTAGAAGCAAATCTATCAAATAAACTTCCTTTTGGTCTTTACTGGCTCTTTTTCACACTCCACAAAGGTTGCATGCAAGTTGAAATGATTTGCCTCTCGTCTAGGTTGGATTCACAGTGGTCAGTTGCTTAACGTACATGTGTTATAATGACTGTGAGCTACAATGGAGACTGGCCATAGACTTTAATTCAAAGCCTGCATGCAGCAAGTTACTATAACATGATCAGTTATAACATAGCACTGTGAACAGGTCCATAGAATTGTATGGGCAGTAAGCGCCACTATAGTCATATAGTAACATTACAGTCTATGGCAGCGCATGGTGTGCCCAAATTTCCAGAGCCATTTTTGTATGTGTTTAGAGAGTTTAGCCTGTCTAATTCCTGCTCATCTGTGACCAATAATAAAAACCAGGAAGGATTAAATATATTGTGGTGAAACCCCTCCCACAGTGTGATGTCAGCACCTAGGTACTGGCATCACACTGTGGGAGCCTTGTTGCATTTTGGGAAATAACAGCTGTTTCCAACTGCCAAAAAAACAGCATTCCACAGACATCACCTGCCAGCAGTAAAGATGTCGTCATGTGATACATTTCAAAATGTAAATCAGGGAGAGGAAAGATTTAACAATGGGCAAACACTTTCTAAATCGTTTATAAATAATTATTGTGAAAATTCAGCACTATGACGTTACTTTCACTACGGTTTTTCTTTAAGCATGTGCTTAAATAAATAGGACCTGGACCGTAGGATGAATGAGAAGAATATTATTATTGATGTATAAAGTGCTAACATATTCAGTGGCAAAGTAAGAAAAACAAACTCTTGTAGGTTAGGGTTATGAGTTTGAAATGGATCTCGCTAATTGCCAGCCACCGAACAGCTTCACAGAGAGGAACAGCAAAGGAAAAGTGAGAAGAAAGATACATGAGTCGAGCAGCTGAGTTCAGCACAGATTGGAGTGATGCCAGTCAGTTAGTTGGTAGTCCACAAAGCAGTATATTACAATAGTCTAAACGTGATATTATAAGAGCGTGTTTAGATCTGAGGCTGAGAGATACAGTTGTGTATCATCTGCATATAAGTACTATTGAAAACCAAGTGAGTTGATTAAGTTGCCAAGGCCATGCATGTAGATGGAAAATAGGAGGTGGCCAAGGACAGAGCCTTGAGGTACCCCCATAGACAAAGAATGTGGAAAAGAAATCTGATCTGAGTAAGAGACTATGAAAGACCTTACAGAAAGATAGGTAGATATCCAGAGAGAGCAAGGCACTTTATGCCTATAGATGAAAGTATCGGTAGTGGTAAGGTGTGGTCAACAGTATCAAATGTTGATGACAAATCAGGAAGGATGAGTAAAGAATTACACTTGCTGTTGTTAGTGTTTGTATTCCAGTGATAAAAGCGTAAGTACTGAAATCCTGATTTGGTCTTTTATGCTTGGTCCAATAGATCATATTATTATTTTTATACCTGTGATTCAATACATTGTTTCTAGTTAGTGTCATGCACTGTCCCTTCTTTCTATTCTTCAGCACTTTAAGTGACTAGAGATGTGTGTGACCCCAGAAGAGAACAATACCCATCACTAGTAATCAATAGAGATAATCAGTGAGTTGTTAATGTAGTAATTTTGACATTTGACATTAATTTTGACATTTTGAGTTGATGGGAATTCTATGTTAATTGTATGCATTTCTAATTATCTAGAACTGGCACCTTTTTGTTTCTTTTATGTAATATGGTCTTTGTGTTATGGACTGAGCCGATAATCCCATCTTGCTGCATGAAGGATTAACTACACATAGCAGGAGGTTATGGTACTCATTCTCAACTACACTAGCAGTAGTTCCATTTTTTCATTCTAACTAGTCAAGCTCTTTTTCATTAATGTATTCCATGAATTCTAGCAAAGTATAAAGCTAAAAGAAAGGATTTTTTTCTTGACAAGAAGACGTCATCATAGGTAGTTTAGGTTACTGCAGAAAGAGGGTTAGGTTACTATGAGCATAGAGTTAATGTTAGAATTAGAAGTAGAGGCTGGAAGTAGATTACTAAGAAGCACCAGTAATTGGATTATGTGTTATAGATATTTATAGTTTAAGGTTAGTACTGGGCATGTTTCAACAAATTAAAGTGTGATGCAGACCTCAGAAACAGTAAAGACCTTGAATGTTGCTAGGCTTTAATTGTATGCATACCACTTATATGTAGATTATGCAGAAATGTCTGAGCTCTAGACCTTACTACCCTACTATCTCCTGTGATTTCCTACCTTTCTGATCTATCCTTTTATCATCTCTTCCTTCCCAAGTCTTGAATAAAACAAGAAAAAAATTCTACCATCTAAATTTACTTGGAAATAATAGTAAAGGTCAATAACAACCCTATAGCACTTGCTCCTCAAATAAGCTGCATAGGAGTAGTATTCTGTGCTTTTATTTATACTGTACCACAAATTCAACTACTAACTACTTCCTGCCAGCTTCATCTCAAAAACACATCCTCCATCCTGACACTACGAACATGCTAATGCACATCCTAATTATTTCTTAGGTTGATTATTCTAACATTCTCCTCTGTGGTCTACAAAGTAGCAGCACTCTAATTCATACTGAACTCAGCTGTCAGACTCTATTTGTCTGTTTGCTTATCTGCTACTCCTATTCGCAAACTGATCACTACTTAATAGTTAGCATGGTATCCAAGTCAAACTCTGAATTATAAACTGCTGGATAGTGTGCTGGTTAAGAGTATCCACTTTGATGCTAGCAATCAGGGTTTGAATCCTGTCTGGAGCTGGTATGCAACCAATAGGGAGGCCTTGAGCCAGACTCACTAATGTTCCTGTGTTGTCTACTGAGCATGCCCTGAATGGTTACAGCTCTTAAATGCTTCCAGTCCAACAGGAGAAAAAAGTGTCACCTCGATGTTGGCAACTGTTAACTTACAAAGCTCTGTATAATCAATTTCCTCTCAAAAATCTACGTATCCTGCAAACTCTGATCTACACACAGCTTTAGTTTACCTTTTATTAGTGCAAACTCTTCACCTTTGAAAATACAGGACTTTTCAGAAGCTTCTCTTCTCCTTTAATATTCTCTTTTAAAACACTTTCATCGCTCTCCAATAGTGATGGCCGAACATCACAATTTAGCAAATGTTATTTGTGAACCTGAAATTTGTGGCAGATGAACATCAAAAACCTTCAGGACATCTCTGCAGCCAGAATATCTGATAAAAAAGTACAAAATGTACAAAACCTGGACAGTGGCATGGCGGAGGGGGATCAAGGGCAAAATGTTCCTCCAAAAATATGTTTCTTTTATGTTTTGCTCAGGCTTCATTCCATGTGTAAATGCCAAAAATCACATATAGTTTCTAGATATTTCAAAATAAGGTCTTCAGAATGACCACCATGTTTACCTGCCTAAATTTTGCTATGAGTAACCACTGTGTGAGATGCCTAAAATGTTAATGTCATTGATTGTATGTATAATCTTTCAATTTTAAAGTTTTCCACTTTGATCAAACGTTAGTTATTGCAGGCACTGTAACAATGAGGCCTGCTGTAACAGGCAATTTTTTTTTTATTTTAACCACTTCAGGACCACAGTCTTTTCGCCCCTTAAGGACCAGAGCCTTTTTCTCCATTCAGACCACTGCAGCTTTCACGGTTTATTGCTCGCTCGTACAACCTACCACCTAAATGAATTTTACCTCCTTTTCTTGTCACTAATACAGCTTTCTTTTGGTGCTATTTGATTGCTCCTGCGATTTTTACTTTTTATTATATTCAGCAAAAAAGACATGAATTTTGGCAAAAAAAAGATTTTTTTAACTTTCTGTGCTGACATTTTTCAAATAAAGTAAAATTTCTGTATACATGCAGCGCGAAAAATGTGGACAAACATGTTTTTGATTAAAAAAAACCCATTCAGTGTATATTTATTGGTTTGGGTAAAAGTTATAGTGTTTACAAACTATGGTGCAAAAAGTGAATTTTCCCATTTTCAAGCATCTCTGACTTTTCTGCGCACCTGTCAGGTTTCATGAGGGGCTAAAATTCCAGGATAGTACAAATACCCCCCAAATGACCCCATTTTGGAAAGAAGACATCCCAAAGTATTCAGTGAGAGGCATGGTGAGTTCATAGAAGATTTTATTTTTTGTCACAAGTTAGCGGAAAATGACACTTTCTGACAAAAAAAAGAAAAAAAAAAAGTTTCCATTTCTTCTAACTTGCGACAAAAAAAAAAATGAAATCTGCCACGGACTCACTATGCTCCTCTCTGAATACCTTGAAGTGTCTACTTTCCAAAATGGGGTCATTTGTGGGGTGTGTTCACTGTCCTGGCATTTTGGGGGGTGCCTAATTGTAAGCACCCCTGTAAAGCCTAAAGATGCTCATTGGACTTTTGGCCCCTTAGCGCAGTTAGGCTGCAAAAAAGTGCCACACATGTGGTATTGCCGTACTCAGGAGAAGTAGTATAATGTGTTTTGGGGTGTATTTTTACACATACCCATGCTGGGTGGGAGAAATATCTCCATAAATGACAATTGTTTTATTTTTTTTACACACAATTGTCTATTTATAGAGATATTTCTCCCACTCAGCATGGGTATGTGGAAAAATACACCCCAAAACACATTATACTACTTCTCCTGAGTACGGCGATACCACATGTGTGGCACTTTTTTGCACCCTAACTGCGCTAAGGGGCCCAAAGTTCAATGAGTACCTTTAGGATTTCACAGGTCATTTTGAGAAATTTCGTTTCAAGACTACTCATCACGGTTTAGGGCCCCTAAAATGCCAGGACAGTATAGGAACCCCACAAATTACCCCATTTTAGAAAGAAGACACCCCAAGGTATTCCGTTAGGAGGATGGTGAGTTCATAGAAGATTTTTTTTTTTGTCACAAGTTAGCGGAAATTGATTTTAATTGTTTTTTTTCACAAAGTGTCATTTTCCGCTAACTTGTGACAAAAAATAAAATCTTCTATGAACTCACCATACTCCTAACGGAATACCTTGGGGTGTCTTCTTTCTAAAATGGGGTCATTTGTGGGGTTCCTATACTGCCCTGGCATTTTAGGGGCCCTAAACCGTGAGGAGTAGTCTTGAAACCAAATGTCGCAAAATGACCTGTGAAATCCTAAAGTTACTCATTGGACTTTGGGCCTCTTAGCGCACTTAGGGTGCAAAAAAGTGCCACACATGTGGTACCGCCGTACTCAGGAGAAGTAGTATAATGTGTTTTGGGGTGTATTTTTACACATACCCATGCTGGGTGGGAGAAATATCTCTGTAAATGACAATTGTTTGATTTTTTTTACACACAATTGTCCTTTTACAGAGATATTTCTCCCACCCAGCATGGGTATGTGTAAAAATACACCCCAAAACACAATATACTACTTCTTCTGAGTACGGCGATACCACATGTGTGACACTTTTTTGCAACCTAGGTGCGCTAAGGGGCCTAACGTCCTATTCACAGGTCATTTTGAGGCCTTTGGATTCTAGACTACTGCTCACGGTTTAGGGCCCCTAAAATGCCAGGGCAGTATAGGAACCCCACAAGTGACCCCATTTTAGAAAGAAGACACCCCAAGGTATTCTGTTAGGAGTATGGTGAGTTCATAGAAGATTTTTTTTTGTCACAAGTTAGCGGAAAATGACACTTTGTGAAAAAAAAAAACAATACATATCAATTTCCGCTAACTTGTGACAAAAAATAAAATCTTCAATGAACTCATCATACACCTAACAGAATACCTTGGGGTGTCTTCTTTCTAAAATGGGGTCACTTGTGGGGTTCCTATACTGCCCTGGCATTTTAGGGGCCCTAAAACGTGAGGAGTAGTCTTGAACCCAAATGTCTCAAAATGACCTGTGAAACCCTAAATGTACTCATTGGACTTTGGGCCCCTTAGCACAGTTAGGCTGCAAAAAAGTGTCACACATGTGGTATCGCCGTACTCAGAAGAAGTAGTATAATGTGTTTTGTGATGTATTTTTACATATAACCATGCTGGGTGGGAGAAATATCTCTGTAAATGACACATTTTTGATTTTTTTTACACACAATTGTCCATTTACAGAGAGACTTCTCCCACCCAGCATGGGTATGTGTAAAAATACACCACAAAACACATTATACTACTTCTCCTGAGTATGGCGATACCACATGTGTGACACTTTTTTGCAGCCTAGGTGCGCTAAGGGGCCCAACGTCCTATTCACAGGTCATTTTGAGGCATTTGTTTTCTAGACTACTCCTCACGGTTTAGGGCCCCTAAAATGCCAGGGAAGTATAGGAACCCCACAAGTGACCCCATTTTAGAAAGAAGACACCCCAAGGTATTCCGTTAGGGGTATGGTGAGTTCATAGAAGATTTTATTTTTTGTCACAAGTTAGTGAAAAATGACACTTTGTGAAAAAAACAATAAAAATCTAATTTCTGCTAACTTTTGACAAAAAATAAAATCTTCTATGAACTCATCATACACCTAACAGAATACCTTGGGGTGTCTTCTTTCTAAAATGGGGTCACTTGTGGGGTTCCTATACTGCCCTGGCATTTTACGGGCCCAAAACTGTGAGTAGTCTGGAAACCAAATTTCTCAAAATGACTGATCAGGGGTATAAGCATCTGCAAATTTTGATGACAGGTGGTCTATGAGGGGGCAAATTTTGTGGAACCGGTCATAAGCAGGGTGGCCTCTTAGATGACAGGATGTTTTGGGCCTGATCTGATGGATAGGAGTGCTAGGGGGTGACAGGAGGTGATTGATGGGTGTCTCAGGGGGCGGTTAGAGGGGAAAATAGATGCAATCAATGCACTGGGGAGGTGATCGGAAGGGGGTCTGAGGGGGACCTGAGGGTTTGGCCGAGTGATCAGGAGCCCACACGGGGCAAATTAGGGCCTGATCTGATGGGAAGGTGTGCTAGGGGACAGGAGGTGATTGATGGGTGTCTCAAGGTGTGATTAGAGGGGGGAAATAGATGCAAGCAATGCACTAGCGAGGTGATCAGGGCTGGGGTCTGAGGACGTTCTGAGGTGTGGGTGGGTGATTGGGTGCCCGCAAGGGGCAGATTAGGGTCTAATCTGATGGGTAACCGTGACAGGTGGTGATAGGGGGTGATTGATGGGTAATTAGTGGGTGTTTAGAGGAGAGAAGAGATGTAAACACTGCACTTGGGAGGTGATCTGATGTCGGATCTGCGGGCGATCTATTGGTGTGGGTGGGTGATCAGATTGCCCGCAAGGGGCAGGTTAGGGGCTGATTGATGGGTGGCAGTGACAGGGGGTGATTGACGGGTGATTGACGGGTGATTGACAGGTGATTGACAGGTGATTGACAGGTGATCAGGGGGGATAGATGCATACAGTACACGGGGGGGGGGGGGTCTGGGGAGAATCTGAGGGGTGGGGGGGTGATCAGGAGGGAGTAGGGGGCAGAATAGGGACTAAAAAAAAAAATAGCGTTGACAGATAGTGACAGGGAGTGATTGATGGGTGATTAGGGGGGTGATTGGGTGCAAACAGTGGTCTGGGGGGTGGGCAGGGGGGGGGGTCTGAGGGGTGCTGTGGGCGATCAGGGGGCAGGGGGGGGGGAAATCAGTGTGCTTGGGTGCAGACTAGGGTGGCTGCAGCCTGCCCTGGTGGTCCCTCGGACACTGGGACCACCAGGGCAGGAGGCAGCCAGTATAATAGGCTTTGTATACATTACAAAGCCTATTATACACTTTCCGTGCGGCGATCGGGCAGCTAGTAACCCGCCGGCGCTTCCGAACGGCCGGCGGGTTACAGCGAGTGGTGGGCGGAGCCAGTCCCCGGCGGCTGATCGCGTCACAAATGACGCGATCGCCGCATAGCCACTCCCGCAGCCGCCCCCGCCGATGGGCGTATTGCGGTCGTTTGGGCCCGGACTTTGCCGCCGCCCATCGGCTGGGGGCGGTCGTTAAGTGGTTAAATAATGTATTATCTTACACATTTTTTCTATTACTGGCAGGTGCCAGGCAAATAATTTTGCATAACCCAACATAAGTAGGAACAAATGACATACTGGGTGCTGAAGGTGGTGCAAGATAGCTGACCCTGTGGCCAAGGTGGGCATAAAACCCAGAGGCGTAGCTAGGGTTTTCAGCGCCCGGGGACAAAGACTATTAATGTGCCCCCTAAGGTGAAGGGGGCGTGGCCAAATGTGGGCGTGGTTATGGGTGGAGCCAAATGTACATGGAGGTTAGCAGACTCACGCTCACCCACCCTCCCTCAGTATGTACCTTCCAGCATGTTCCAAGACAAATTCAGCAATCATTATCCCCCCCCCCCATTAAGACAAATTCCGCAATCATGAGCAAACATGAGGCCCCCAACATGACCAACTCAGCAATCAGGAGGCCCCCAACAAGACAAATTTAGCAATCATGAGGCCCCCATCAAGACAAATTTAGCAATCATGAGGCCCCCAACAAGACAAATTCAGTAATCATAAGGGCCCCTAACAAGACAAATTCAGCAATCTTGAGGCCCCCAACAAATCATGAGGCCCCCAACAAGACAAATTCAGTAACCATGAGGCCCCCAACAAGACAAATTCAGCAGTCATGAGACACATAAATAGACAGCATTTCACATAAATAGGCAGAATGCCCCCTTAATATGGTAGACACCTCTCACCTGGCAGCAGTTCCCCAAAATACACTCAATCTGACAGCAGTGGTTCCCCAAAAATAGGTAGCCCCTGGTCTATAGGTGTCCCCAGAATAGGTGGCCAGCAGTATAGATGTCCTCAGAACAGGTAGCCAGGGGTAGAGATGTCCACAGAACAGGTAGCCAGGGGTATGTGCCCAGTATATGTAGGCAGGGGTATGTGTCCCCAGTATATGTAGCCAGAGGTATATGTGCCCAGTATATGTAGCCAGGGGTATAATATGTGCCCAGTATATATAGTCAGGGGTATATGTGCCCAGTATATATAGTCAGGGGTATATGTGCCCAGTATATGTAGCCAGGGGTATATGTGCCCAGTATATGTAGCCAGGGGTATATGTGCCCGGTATATGTAGTCAGGGTTATATGTGCCCAGTATATGTAGCCAGGGGTATAATCTGTGCCCAGTATATATAGTCAGGGGTATATGTGCCCAGTATATGTAGCCAGGGGTATATATGCCCAGTATATATAGTCAGGGGTATATGTGCCCAGTATATGTAGCCAGGGGTATATATGCCCAGTATATGTAGCCAGGGGTATATGTGCCCAGTATATGTAGCCAGGGGTATATATGCCCAGTATATGTAGCCAGGGGTATATGTGCCCAGTATATGTAGCCAGGGGTATAATATGTGCCCAGTATATATAGTCAGGGGTATATGTGCCCAGTATATGTAGCCAGGGATATTTGTGCCCAGTATCTGTAGCCAAGTGTATATGTGCCCAGTATATGTAGCCATGGGTATAATATGTGCCCAGTATATGTAGTTAGGTGTATATGTGCCCAATATATGTAGGCAGGGGTATAGGTGCCCAGAGTAGGTAGCCAGGGGTATATGTGCCCAGTATATGTAGTTAGGGGTATATGTGCCCAGTATATGTAGGCAGGGGTATATGTGCCCAGAGTAGGTAGCCAGGGGTATATGTGCCCAGTATATGTAGTTAGGGGTATATGTGCCCAATATATGTAGGCGGGGGTATAGGTCCCCAGAGTAGGTAGCCAGGTGTCCCCCTCCCCAGCAGGAGGGGAGCAGCGCAGAGAAGAGGGAGAGCTGTGAGCAGCGGTAGGGAAGGGGGGCAATCTCCCCCCTCCTTCCCTCACCTTAGGTGCTCCCCCCCCTCGCTCTCCCCTCCATTACTGTCCGGGTGGTTGGCAGCGGCGGGCGGAACTTACCTCCATCTCGTTGCAGCGCCGGATGGATCTGCCGCTGCTCTGGTCTGGTCCAGACCAGAGCAGCGGCTGCGGGACCCGAACTTCCGGCCGGCGCTGGAGCGAGACAGAGGTGAGGGACCAGGCGCCCCGGGGCACTTGTCCTACCCCGACCCCCCCTAGCTCCGCGCCCGATAAGACCTGCCCTAGCAGGCTCATTTTTAAAATTTTAAATAATATATTGCATTACAATGTCTTCTATTATTTGCAGGTACCTGGCAAATCATTTTGCATAATCCAATGTAAGTAGGAACAAATGACATACTGGTTGCTGAAGGTGGTGCAGGAAAGCTGTCCCTGAGGTCAAAGTGGGCATGATGCCTGCTGTAACAGGTCAATTTTTAAATTTTAAAACATTACATTACACATTTTTTTGCTACTACTGGCATGCACCAGGTACATTTTTGAAATTTGAAATTACATTTTTAATAAGTAATTTCAATTGTTTAATTTTTAATATTAACTTTTTGGGGTAAACAGTCACTAAACGTTCAACACACAGCAGGCCAGGATGTGACCAGCCAAGCAGTATCGTCACATATCTATATTTTTTTGTTTGTTTTTGGCAAACAGAGACCACATAGAACACACAGTATGGCCACACAGGTCACGTGTTAAACGGAACCTAAACTGAGAAGGATATGGATTTTTCCTTTTAAAATAATACCAGTTGCCTGACTCTCCTGCTGATCCTGTGTCTCTAATACTTTTAGCCACAGCCCCTGAACAAGCATGCAGATCAGATGCTCTGACTGAAGTCAGACTGGATTAGCTGCATGCTTGTTTCATGTGTGTGATTCAGCCACTGCTGGGGCCAAAGAGATCAGCAGAACTAACAAGCAACTGGTAGTGTTTAACCACTTGCCGACCGCACACTCATAACGTGCGTCGGCAAAGTGGCAGCTGCAGGACCAGCGACGCAGTACTGCGTCGCCAGCTGCAGCTTAATTAATCAAGAAGCAGCCGCTCGCGCGAGCGGCTGCTTCTTGTCAAATCACGGCGGGGGGCTCCGTGAATAGCCTGCGGGCCGCCGATGGCGGCTCGCAGGCTAGATGTAAACACAAGCGGAAATAATCCGCTTTGTTTACATTTGTACGGCGCTGCTGCGCAGCAGCGCCGTAAGGCAGATCGGCGATCCCCGGCCAATCAGTGGCCGGGGATCGCCGCCATGTGACAGGGGACGTCCTGTCACAGGCTGCACAGGACGGATAGCGTCCTGTGCAGCCCAGATCTCCCGGGGGCAGCAGGTAGGAGAGGGAGGGGGGGAATTTCGCCACGGAGGGGGGCTTTGAGGTGCCCCCCCCCCCGCCACCCACAGCAGGCAGGAGAGATCAGACCCCCCCAGCACATCATCCCCATAGGGGGGAAAAAAGGGGGGCAATCTGATCTCTCTGCCTGCACGCTGATCTGTGCTGGGGGCTGCAGAGCCCACCCAGCACAGATCAGCTAAAACAGCGCTGGTCCTTAAGGGGGGGTAAAGGGTGGGTCCTCAAGTGGTTAAAAGGAAACATCCATATTGCTCTCAGTCAAGGTTCCCTTTAAAGTGACAAGGTAACAGCCAGTACGCATGGAACACATAGCAGGCCAGACAGTGGCCAGCAAAGGGGTATTGTCCCAAATGTCTGTCACACTGTTTTTTTTTATTAGCATATTGATATCACCGTTACCACAGTACAGTTGGTCACAAGGGTTTTACTGTGACTCTGTGTGGGGGTAACAAAGCATGTATAATGTCACAAATATCAGACACTAAATTATTTTTGCACAGTGATAATGGCCTATAACATTGACACACACAGTAGCCACACACAGTATGGTCATGGTCATACAAATGTTGAAGTGACATAGTAACAGTACACTTTGAATACACAGCATGCAGTGACCAGCAAAGGGGTATTGTCACATATGTCTGTCAGACTGCGTATTTTATCTATTTTGCACTGGATCTACTATCTTAGAGAGTTTATGCAAAGAATACATTTAGGCTACTTTCACATCAAGACGTTGCGTTTTAGGGGACGTTATGGTCGCATAACATGCCCCTAACGCAACGCCTGGTGCTCTTGGATGTGGACGTCAGAGTAAGTCGCGTTGTGCAGCTCACTCTGGTGTCCATGATACCGTGATGCATACTCTTGGATGCATGCGGCATCACGTGGTCCCACCAGCCAATCGCCGCACAGAGCGGCGCTCCGGGAAGTAAACACTGCACGTCACACCGTGCAGTGAATATTAATTAGCCATGTGCCTGGCCGAGGAGGAGGAGGGAAGACCTCCTCCTCCAACACTACTGAGCATGTGCACATAGTCTAAAGCGGCTTAGCCGCGCATAACGCACAGCATGCAGCACTTTCAACTTATGTGCTGTGTTACAATGTAACGCGACATGGGCACTGTGAACAGCCCATTAATAATCATTGCTGTGAGTTGGGATGCGTTACAGGCTGCACTAAAGTGCGCCTGTAATGTCTTACTGTGAAAGCAGCCTTAAAATCTTTCTAACCCCTCCTCTAAATGAAAACAACACTGCAATTCTGTTCTATTGCTGACCTGCTCACTAGTGCATCACTACCCTACAACCCATACAGCCTTCAATATTTGTGGCATCCTCCTTCCTGCCAGGAATCTGCCCTCACTTGACCAGGGCTGTGGCCAATCTTAGATCTAATGAACTAAAGTTAGGCAGTGTGTGTACGTGTCACTTATTGTCAGTCTAAAGATATTAAATTAGGATTAGTGGAAATAGATGGTTATGCTATTATCCACCCAAAGGAGACATGAATATGTGGCAACAGGGAAGAAAGCTGAATATACTACTAATTATGGGAAAAGACGGTGAGTGATGGGGAGGATGCTTAAAATTTGCAGGACAGTGCTAGACTAGACACCACTGGGGCCACCTTTTGGGGGTTTTTTTGGGTGGGTTAGTAGGTATTTTAACAAACAAATTTATGAGCAATGAAGAAGGGTGGAGGTTCCCAAAATTAAATATACTGTATGTTATAAAAACATACGTAAATACATGAGGTATCTTACCTCTCCAGATGAACCAACCCAGAAAAACAGGGGTTTAGATCAGGTAAGGTGCATTCAAGCACAATAAAAAAAAGACAACACATTTCTTGGGTCTCTGCCCATTTCCTCTGGTCAATAATGTGAATTCAGTTTGCAGCCTGGGCGCCAATTTTTTTTTTGTGCGTGAATAAACCTTAGAAACAGATCACCATGCGCTGCCTCACAGTCCACTAGATAATGTCCACCAACAATGTACACTTGTGTGGGCTGTTCCACTCCAATCTTCAAATCCAATGCACCTCAAGAGAACAAAAAAAGTTCATTGCATAGACTGTAAAGCTGTAGAGACCTTCCACCTAATATGTCCCGTGTGGTATATTATGGTAACACCACCTTCTCGTGCTCCACCACTGCTAGGGACTGCTCTCCCCTTCTGAAATGGCTGCCCAGACCCACAGACAGCTCACTCAGCTTATTAAATCACACAATGCAAGATCTCCAGCTTCTCCCAGCTTCAGATTCTACTCACGTAAGTTTGTATAAAAAATAAAAAAAACACCATTGCGTAGGCTGTTTTACTTTTGTGCTTAATAGGGGACACCACTGCCAGGAAAGTCCTCATGTATCTTACTGGGGGTCACAGTACTGCCACTTGAAAACACACCCCCTTCACAGACCGTGCTCACCTTCTCTCTTGGCTGCCCCAATCACAGACAGCTTCAACCACATATATGCACGGTTCAGTGTTGCTCATAGGTTCCTCTCCTGGCATGTTCAGTCCCTCACTATCTGTGATTGGGGCAGCCAAGAGAGAAGATGAGCACGGTCTGTGAAGGGGTGGGTGCACGAGTGGCAGTACGGTGACCCCCAGTAAGATACATGGGGACTTTCCTGGCAGTGGTGTCCCCTATTAAGCACAAAAGTAAAACTGCCTACACAATGGTGTTTTTTATTATTATTATTTTTTTTATATAAATGTTCATGAGTAGAATCTGAAGCTGGGAGAAGCTGGAGATCTTGCATTGTGTGATTTAATAAGCCGAGTGAACTGTCTGTGGGCCTGGGCAGCCATTTCAGAAGGTGAGAGCGGTCCCTAGCGGTGGTGGAGCACGAGAAGGTGGTGTTACCTAAATATACCACATGGGACATATTAGGTGGAAGGTCTCTACAGCTTTACAGTCTATGCAATGAACTTTTTTGTTCTCTCGAGGTGCATTGGATTTGAAGATTGTAGTGGAAAAGCCCACACAAGTGTACATTGTTGGTGGACATTATCTAGTGGACTGTGAGGCAGCACATGGTGATCTGTTTCTGTTGTTTAATATTGAATGTTTGTGGCATTTAGTTCCATGCAGCATACCCACGGTTGGGGAAGGAGAGTCTGAGGGTAGGGTGTGGAGCGTGCCAAGATAACCTTTATTGGTTCCATTTACTACTTGAATAAACCTTACCTGATCTAAACCCCTGTTTTTCTGGGTCGGTTCATCTGCAGAGGTAAGATACCTCATGTACTTATTTATGTCTTTATAACATATACTCTGAGAGATATTTATTTTTGACAAAGACGAGACCATTTGGCTCCTGGTCTCATCTTTGTCACACAGGCTACTGTGGTTCCCCCACAGTGACCATCCCTATTTCTACCAATGAGCTATGAGGTATTAGGGCTCTTTCACATTAGGGCAGATTTTCTGCATTTCAACGCAAAGGGTAAAGTTTGCGTTAACCAAGGTGAAATGAAAGTCCATAGACTTTCATTTTAGCTTTCACATATAACGCAGCCTTTTTGTGCGTTGCGTTACACTGCACCCAGGCGCAGTTTTTCGGCCGACGCTAGCTTTATGCGTTACAATGTTAGTCAATGTAAAACGCACACTATGCGCGTTTTTAATCCGTTAACGCAGGCAATCAGTCCCAGAATGCAACAGAGGAACAATGTAGAAAGTTGAAAGCTAAAAGAAAAAAAAATTACCTGCGTTTTTCTATGTGCAGTAACGCATTGAAAACGGATTGAAAACGCACACTCACTGCAGTACAACGCATATCAAAACGCATTAAAACGCATACAACAAAACGTATGCTTTGAGCGTTCTCCAACGCAAGCTCTGATGTGAAAGAGCCCTTAGCAAGACAATTGTTGCATTTTATTGCAATATCCATTATATGTATTTGTTATTAATTAAAAAAAAAAAAAAAAAAAAAATATATATATATATATATATATATATATATATATATATATATATATGATTAGCAGTCTCTTTTAACCCTCAACATAGTTCCCATTATGATATCCATATGGTGGTGTTTCATTGTTTGAAGATCTTGATGCTCCTTCAATTCAGAGTTATCTTCAACATCCTTGAAGGCAAAAGACCAAGCATGAGATCACATATCACACCAATGATTTCAAGATCACAGGTCAAATAACCTGGGCATTAGCTTGTTGAGGATTTCAGTTGGGTAATACGGGTAAGGGATGCTCTTGTGGAGCTAGGCAGGAGCTAGGCAGTTACCAATGATGGAAAGAAAGGTCGCTCATGCTTTTATAAAATATATAACTACATTTGAAAGGATAGTTACAGTAAAACATCTCAAAAGGCAAATACATAGCACTTATTTAAATGCAGGTATTTTAGGTTGGACCCAAATAGAATTGTTGTTTCAAACACAACAGGTCTGGGACATCCTCGTCTCTGTGTAGCTATAAAAAAACAATAAAGCTTGATCAGCTGAATGCTTAAATATGGCTGAATGTTTGATGAGATGAAGATGTAATTCTTCCAGCGCTCCCCAAGGATAAGGATTAAATATGACTACAGCCCCTAATCAAATAGCCAGCTCCCGAATCACCATCGTCTCCACATATTGTATTCCATGCATGCCTCTTTTACAACCCCCCCCCCCCCTTCCACCAAAACCATTACTTATTCAATGGTTTGTCAGCAGTGTGCATTATTAGCGCTTCAGAGATAAAATTTTAAGTGTTGCTCCCAATTAGCACAACAGTGACCAAGTATCGTGCCTGGCGCTTAATGCTTGCTCTCGGAGTGGAGCGAGTTTTGAAGGTCTGAGGTGGAGGAGAGAGGGAGAGGGGAAAAAAATGAAACAGCTTAAGTATTCATTTTGAGAGGAAAGACAGCTCCTATTAACATTTAACAGCATTTGTGCAACTTGGTGCGGAGGTTATGATGCAAATGAGAAGGAATTAAAAGTGGCCAGGGGTTTGTCATTGATGGATTGCAGTCTGGCGGTGTTCACACTTCTGCTGTGTCCATCAGACGCGATTACTGTGTAATTAAACCTTATTTCTCGACTCTCTAGTGCATAATTACTTTGTGAATGTAGCGATCATCTAAAAAAGCTACCAAAACGCTCCAGCATTTAAGTCTGGCCGTCATTTCCCCCTCGCTTGTGTCAGATACAACCATCATACAGTGCAAAAGAACTGTCACTTTTAATAAGCAGGAAAAAATTAAATGAAACAGTATGCCTATTACAGGAATATTAGGCGTTCAAGTGGTAGAGTCCTTTTTTCTGCCATTTGCATAATTTATTCTTTTTTTTTTTTTGTCCCTCACACCGAAAAAGCTTAGAGCAATTTTCTTCACATTTAAATAGATCGCACATTTAAGGCTACTTAAGGAAAATTATCACTTTGCATATTTTAATTGTTGCGAAGAAAGTGAATAGAAAAGGTCTGCGGCGTGGACTCTCGAGTCGGTCAGACGTTCAACTGTCTGATTCTGTAGCTCCCCACTGGTCCACTCGAGATAACCCTACAGTTCACGCCTGCTCACCGCATATTTCATCAGCATGCAAATCAGCTTTCGCTATGACAATAAAGAGATCTGTGATATTTACAAACTAGCCACTAATAGCCGTGAATGTGAATGCTTTGACATAACTTTATTTCTAACCTTTCATTTTTTTCCCCTCTACATTTTAATTACTAGTTATTATTTAAATACTTAGCACATTGGATTTATTCATATTTATGTTTTGTTTTTTGTTTTTTCATTTTGTTTCATTCAAGAGACATTGTTATTTACATAATTAAAATAGACAACATTAAACATGTATATTGAATACAGTTATTTTCCACACAATTATATTCTCATTTAAATAAAAATCAATACGTATTATCAAATGTTTTCCACAACCATTACTGGTAGGTAATTTAAAATAATATGGAATGCTGATCCGATTCCATTTAAGCACAATCTCAATTCAGGGTTGTTGTAAGATGATGACAATATTCTAAAAACTTTTATTATACTTATGGACAGAATGGAAACCTCTTTTGGGTTTTGTTTTACTCTCAGTGTATCAGTGTAAATCCTTTTCATGAATTTTTGTCAGTGGGAATAGGGCAGATTGCTTCATCAAGGACAAAGCCCAAAAAATCTTGTACAGCGATGAGCAGATAGAACTTTTGTCAGACTTTTTATTTGTACATTCTCTTTACTGTCAATGCTATTTTATTGGAAACACAACAAGCTCACATTAGATTTAGTCCATGTCCACAATGGGCGTGACAGCTGACAGCAGGAACACAACACAACGGATCAGGTCAACTGCACCGTACGTTATGTTCACATTGTATTCGATACTGTGAAGTATACAGTCAATGAAAAGTATGCTTCACCTCTACTGTAAATACGTCTCCAAGAAAAGTTGGGGGCTGGAACTGGTTATGAACAAGAGGAAACAGTTGAAAAATAAAGTAGGAAAAGGTATACGATATGATCAGTTGAGGGAAAACTCAGGGGCGCCTCTAGCCATTTTGGCACTGCAGACGAGAAAGCCTGTGGTGCCCCTTGCCCCCATGGTGCCCCTCCCATGAATATAATCATAATGCGGCAGCATTTTAACAGGAAAAAAACTTAATGCGGCAGAGTTTTACCAGAAAATAATTGTAATGCGGCAACGTTTCACTAGAAATTACACTTATTGCAGCATCGTTTCACCAGAAAATACATGTAAATGCGGCAGCGTTTCACCAGAAAATACATGTAATGTGGGCAGCGTTTCACCAGAAAATACACATAGGCAGGGCTCCTCTCTCCACCCTTCCCATAAGTTCCCCTTAATAGCCCTGATATCTGCCTGCACCTATAAAAAAAATGTTTTACTCACCTGCAGAAGACTCCCCTCCAGCACGCAGAAGCTTCCCCGATGATCTTCATGCAGCAACTCAGGCTGCAAAACTCCAGCGCTGACAGGCAGAGCAGGGCTGCGAGAAAATGGTGCCTGAAGCCATGCACTGGAGACACAAATAGTCTCCAGTACAGGGCTTTGTACGCCATTCTTCTGAAGAGCTGCTCTGCCTGCCGGAACCCACAGACTCCGCAGGCTGCAGAAGTGAGTTAATGGGCTGCAGCCAGTGAACTGGCGCGGCATTTGCTAGATGCACAAGCCAGTTCACCACCTGGGGACACATCATCTGGCGGGGCAGGCCGCAGGGTCCCCTATGCCTCCCTCCCCCTTCCCCCGCACAGCACTGGTGACCACCTGGTCGGCCTGATGGACCTCAGGAGGAGGCACAAAGGGGGGCACAAGGAGTCACAAAAGAGGACAGAAGGAGCCACAGGGGGACTAAAGGAGGCACACAGGGGGACAGAATGATGCACAATGTGGGACAGAATGAGGCACAAAGGGGGACAGAATGAGGCACAAAGGGGGACAGAATGAGGCGCAAAGGGGGGCAGAGGGAGGCACAGGAGGACTGAAGAAGGCACACAGGGGGGCATAGGGAGGCATAGGAGGACAGAAGGAGGCACAAGGGTCAGAAGAAGTCACAAAGGAGGACAGAAGAAGGCACAAGGGGACAGAAGAAGGCACACAGGGGGACAGAATGAGGCACAATGGAAGACAAAAGGAGGCACAATGGGGGACAGAATGAGACACAAAGGAATAGATGGCAAATGGAATAGAGAACAGATGGAAATTATAGGCAATTAGTAAGACATCCCCAATAAAGTAGTAGTTCTGGTTGATGTTTTGGTCACTTTTGAATGCCATCGGTGCTTTCCCTCTAATGGTAGCATGAGACGGAGTCTACTACCCACACAAGTGGCTCAGGTAGTGCAGCTCATCCAGGAAGGTACATCAATGCGAGCTGTGACAAGAAGGTTTGCAGTGTCTGTCAGCGTAGTGTCCAGAGCATGAAGGCACTACCAGGAGACAGGTCAGTACATCAGGAGATGTGGAGGAGGCCATAGGAGGGCAACAACCCAGAATCAGGACTGCTACTTCTGCTTTTGTGCATGCAAGAACAGGAGGAGAACTGCCAGAGCCCTGCAAAATGACCTCTAGCAGGCCACAAATGTGCATGTGTCTGCTCAAATAGTCAGAAACAGAATCCATGCAGGTACAACATTCACAGGTGAGGGTTGTGCTTAGTGCACAACACCGTGCAGGGCGTTAGTTCAATATTCGAGTTAATTGAATATCCGATTCGACCTCGGATATCCGACGTCACTATCCAAGTCTGTATTCGAGTAAAATATTCGAGCTGGCCTTAAATAGCTTTTAAAACTTGTATTGGAGGGTCAATGGTGCATGAAACCACCTTTTTTATGAAGAAAAACATCAAGTGATTATGTGGTGATGTAGTAGTTATAAAAAAGGTATCAAAAATAGTAAATTAACTTCATGAAAAGTGTTTGCATGAGATGGTGTTTCCAAAATGGTTGTTGGAAGTCTTCATTTACGTCATCTTCATCTTCTTCTTCTATATCTTCTTCTTCTATATCTTCTTCTTTTTCTTCTTCTTCTACTCGAATCTTCTTCATCTTCTACTTATTGTATCTTCTTCAATTATCTTTTTCTTCTTCTATATCTTCTTCTTCCTCTTCTTCTTCTTCTATATCTTCTTCTTCTATTTCTTCTTCTATATCTTCTTCGTCTTATTCTTCTATACCGTCTTCTTCTTCTATATCTTCTTCTTCTATATCTTCTTCGTCTTCTTCTTCTATACCTTCTTCTTCTTCTATTACTTCTTCTTCTTCTTCTTCTATACCTTCTCCTTCTTCTATATCTTCTCCTTCTCCTTCTCCTTCTCCTTCTTCTTATTCTTCTTCTTCTTCTTCTATATCTTCTACTTCTTCTATATCTTCTTCTTCTTCTTCTTCTTCTTCTTCTTCTTTTTCTATATCTTCTTCATCTTTGTCTTCTATTTCTATATCTTCTTCATCTTCTTCTTCTATATCTTCTTCTTCTTTGTCTTCTTCTTCTATATCTTCTTCATCTTCTTCTATATCTTCTTCTTCTTCCTCTTCTTCTCTATCATTATATTATGTGTCTTGGTTTTCCTTTCTTTTGTAATATTTTTTTTTTACTTCATTTGTGGAAATATGTTATTTTAATAGCACCATAGTTATATATTTGTGTTGATGGCATAATAGGTAGGTAGTGGCACATTGCAAGCCACAGCCCCTTTTTCTGTGTACCCTGGCAGTGGTAAAACACAGACATCAGCAGGAGGAGGAAGTAGTTGCAGGCTTGCAGCTATTGTAGTTTGGTAATAGCTGCCGGGAGGAGAGTGGGTGGGCAGGTGACAGCAGAAAATAGTTCTTCTTCTGTTCTCCCTGGCAGTGGTAGCAGCACACAGACAGCAGAAGCTCAATGCAGCTACAGGAGGAGGAGGAGTGTGTGTCAAACAGTATGATCTGTGATGTGACTGACATAATAGGCCCTGGTTCCTAGCGGTGGTTCCAGGGTCGTAAATACACAGCATGAGGTTCCAGACAGCGGTCGTGAAGCCCACATTGTGTCCAATACACAATTGGGACAGCACAGTTTTACCCCTGGACACCTCTAAAATAATTACAATTTTTTTTTCAAATGGATGCAGCTATTTTTGAGCGTAATAGCTGTTGGCGCATGGGCAGCAGCACCTTGTAATGTGTTCCCTGGCAGTGGAGACACAGACAGCAGGAGGAAATACAGCAGCAGGCAGCTTGAGGAGGTTGAGTGTGTGGCAGACTGGCAGCAGGCAGCGAGACATAATAGGCCCTGGTTCCTAGCGGTGGTTCCAGGGCCGTAAATACACAGCATGAGGTTCCAGACAGCGGTCGTGAAGCCCACATTGTGTCCAATACACAATTGGGACAGCACAGTTTTCAACCCGGACACCTCTAAAATAATTACAATTTTTTTTTTCAAATGGATGCAGCTATTTTTGAGCGTAATAGCTGTTGGCGCATGGGCAGCAGCACCTTGTAATGTGTTCCCTGGCAGTGGAGACACAGACAGCAGGAGGAAATACAGCAGCAGGCAGCGTGAGGAGGTTGAGTGTGTGGCAGACTGGCAGCAGGCAGGAGGGCAGGCAGCAAGACATAATAGGCCCTGGTTCCTAGCGGTGGTTCCAGGGCCGTAAATACACAGCATGAGGTTCCAGACAGCGGTCATGAAGCCCACATTGTGTCCAATACACAATTGAGACAGCACAGTTTTCAACCCGGACACCTCTAAAATAATTTAAATTTTTTTTTCAAATGGATGCAGCTATTTTTGAGCGTAATAGCTTTTGGCGCATGGGCAGCAGCACCTTGTAATGTGTTCCCTGGCAGTGGAGACACAGACAGCAGGAGGAAATACAGCAGCAGGCAGCGTGAGGAGGTTGAGTGTGTGTGGCAGACTGGCATTTGGCAGCAGGCAGCAGGAGGGCAGACAGCGAGACATAATAGGCCCTGGTTCCTAGCGGTGGTACCAGGGCCGTAAATAAACAGCATGAGGTTCCAGACAGCGGTCGTGAAGCCCACATTGTGTCCAATACACAATTGGGACAGCACAGTTTTAAACCCGGACACCTCTAAAATAATTACATTTTTTTTTTTGCCAAAATAAATAATGCAGGGCAGGCAGCTATTTTTGAGCATAATAGCTGGTGGCACATGGGCAGCAGCACCTTGTAATGTGTTCCCTGGCATTGGAGACACAGACAGCAGGAAGAAATACAGCAGCAGCAGCAGGTGTAATGTGTGTACGCCACTTCATGTCCCCCTCTCGCCGACAACAGGGGCCAGGAATTCGCCTTTCACCCAAGCCTGGTTCATTTTGAGAAATGTCAGTCTGTCCACAGACTTGTGAGACAGACGAGATCGCTTCTCAGTGATGACTCCACCGGCTGCACTGAAGCAACGCTCTGACAGTACGCTGGAAGGGGAGCAGGAGAGCACTTCCAGGGAGTACTGCGCAAGCTCGCTCCAGATCGGCAGGTGCTTGACCTAATACTCCATGGGATCAACAGGGGCCACGCTGTCAAGCCCGTTGAAGGACCCCATGTAGTCAGCCACCATGCGGGTCAAGCGCTGCCGGTGACTGGAGAAGGATGCTGCTGCAGGCACCTCCTCTCTAGTCCTTGGCAGCTCTACACTCATGTAGAGCTCTTGGGTCAGAGACAGCAGGTCTGTGGTGCGTGTGCGCTTGCTGCTGGTGGATGCAGGCACCTGCTGCTGCCTCTGTGCTGGCTGGACAGTGGGGGTGGATGTCTGAGGGAAAGCTTCCTCCAAGCGCTCAACAAGGGACAGCTGCAAATCCCTCATTTGTTGCACACGGTCTCCTCCTGCAGGCAGGAACTGGCTGAGCTTACCCTTCAGACGTGGGTCCAGCATCATGCAGATCCAGATGTCCTCCCTCTGCTTCATCTGGATCACCCTTGGGTCCTTGCGCAGGCACCTCAGCATGTGCGCTGCCATTGGGAAGAGTCTGGCCACGTCTGTTGGCACATCATCGGCAGCCCCAGAGCCGACAGTGCTGTCCTCTTACTCTGCCTCCTCCACCTCATCCTTTCTCCACCACCGCACCAGTCCAGCTGCGCTCTGCTGCTCCCCCTCATCAGCAGCAAGGTCAGGGACCTCCACCAACTCCAAGCCCTCCTCCTCAGAGGTGGCCTGTGAAGCTTCCTGCAGCTCCTGCTGGTCCAAGGCTGCCGCTCCCTCTTCCAGCAGTGCATACAGGGCTCTGTCCAGCACACACACCAAGGGTACCCACTCGCACACCATTGCATGGTCCCTGCTTACCATGTTGGTGGCCTGCAGGAAGGGTGCCAGGACTGAGCACACCTGCTGCATGTGCCCCCAGTCCTCCGTGGAGATAATGGACGGGAGGTTGGTGGTGGCACGCCCAGTTGCAGTGATGGAGGCAACTGTTGCTCGTTCAAGGTACTGGCTGACAGCCTGCCTCTGTTCAACCAGATGCTCCAACATCGCCAGGGTGGAGTTCCAGCGAGTTGGAACATCGATCATGAGCCGGTGCTGTGGCAGGTGCAGCTCCTTCTGCACCTTTTCCAGGCTCGCTACGGCTTCAGGCGAGAGCCGGAAATGACGCACAACCTTCCTTGCCGCCTCAAGGAGTCGGTCCATCCCCTGGTATGTCTGCAGGAACTTTTGGACTACCAGGTTCAGGACGTGTGCCAGGCAGGGGATGTGGGTCAGGTCTCCCCTGCTGATTGCAGCAACCAGGTTTGCCCCATTGCGGACACCACCTCTCCGACTCTGAGGCCTCTGGGGGTCAGCCAATTCCTCTCCTGCTCTCGGAGTTTGGCCAGGACATGGTTCGCCATCAGTTTGGTCTTCCCTAGGCTGACCAATTCCAGCAGCGCTTGGCAGTGGCGGGGCTTCACGCTGCTGCTGAGGCGGGGGGGTTGGGCTGGTGTGCCAGAGGATGGAAGCGGATCAGAGGAACCTGCTGCAATTCCGCTGACCCTGCATGGTGGCACCACCCACTGCATTGTTGGTGCTGCTGCTGCTCTGAAAGTGCCCGATGCTGCTCCCCCATCCTCACCCCCTTCCACCAAGCTGACCCAATAGCGGCCTGTCCCAAACCGGCTGCTCCATGAGTCCATGGTGACGTGGACCCGTTGACCCACCGCGTGCTCCAGCCCTCTCTCGACATTGGCCATCACAGAGCGGTGAAGTGCAGGGATGGCCGTGCGTGCGAAAAAATGTCGTCTGGGGATTGGCCAATCGGGGGCTGCACAGATCAGAAGTGCACGCATGTCGCTCCCCTCCTGCACAAGGGAATAAGGAAGGAGTTGGGAGCACATGGCCCGTGCCAGCAAGCCGTTCAGCTGACGCACGCGACGGCTGCTGGGAGGCAGAACCCTGACCACCCCCTGGAAGGTGTCGCTGAGCAAGGTCTGGCGATGCCTTTTGCTGGCACGGGAATCACTGGAGGGAGCAGAGGAGGCCACTGAGAACTGGCTGCCAGAACAGGCCTCAGTGTCAGCGGCAGGAGTTGCAGAGGGAGGAGGAGCAGTGCGTTGCTGACGCACTCCTGCTGGTGCTGCTGGAGGAGGTGGAGGAGGGCGGGTGGCTGCTGCCGACGGCTTCGCAGTGGTGGTGGGTCTGCCACTGCCACTGCCAGCTTCCTTCAACTTCACAAACTCCTCATGCTCATTCAAGTGTTTCCCTGCAAGATGGTTGACCAGAGAGGTGGTGCAAAACGCAGAGGGCTCCTTCCCTCTGCTGAGCTGCTTGTTGCACTGGTTGCACATACTTGCACTCCACATATGGCAGGGTGAAAAAATTCCATATTGGGGAGGTGAAGTTGCCCCTTCGGCTGGAAGGTGCTGCTGCCGCTGGTCTTCCTGTGGTGGTTGGGGGGGGGTCTTGGTGTGGCTGGTGGTAGCACTGGCAGAACTCGTCTCCGGATCAGCACGCTGTGTGACCTGCATACCACGCCCACTTGTGATCCTGCCCATGCCTGCGATGCTGATCCTTCTAGCAAGGCCCTCAGACGCATCCTCCTCCTCCTCCTCAGAGCTGATGACATCCCCACTCCCAGGACCTGGCACCCAGTCTCTGTCCTTCACCCTGTCATCATCATCCTCCCCCTCCGCAAACATGTCCTGCTGGGATCCCACAAACTCCCCTTCTGCATGCATGGGTGGATGGACAGTCACCACTGTCTGACTGTCCAAAGCATCATCCCCCAAAGTGCCCATGAGCATTCCTTCCTCCTCCAATTCTGCCGCAACAGCATTCCATAGCCCCACTGCGCTCGGGGATAAGAAGGTGCTGAGTGACAGGGTGCTGCTGTCACCCACTGGGGCTGGAGAACTGCACTCCTCCTCCTCCTCCCCAGGCAGTTCTGGTCGGCTGCTGCTGCTCTTGCGAACAGGAGTGGTGGCGGGGGTGGAGGACTCGGTTCCAGAGCTAATGGTGGCCTGATCATCCACCATCAGTTCCACCACAGAGTCTGCGTCCTTCTCCTCAATAGGACGGCTACAACCTGGTGGTGGGAGGAACATCTGCGCCACACGCTGCTGCTGCTGTGTCTCTGCAGCGTGACTCCCAGCTGTTGGGCGGCCAAGACGTCCACGGCCAGTGGCTAATGGCGGAATAGCCACTGGTGCAGACGCAGAACTGCGCATGGTGGTGGTGGCGCGGCTGCCACGCCCACGACCTCCTCTCTTGGCAATGCCCTTGCTGCCCTTGCTGCCCCTGCCCAAACCACGGCTGCCAGTGCCAGACATCGTATATTTTTAATATTATACAAATGAAAAAAAAAACGTATGTATGTAAAGGCGGGTGGGACAAGTGGGGTACTTTAATGGGGTGGGACTGGTGGTGGTGGGTGTGTGAGGTGATGGACAGGTGTACTCTACAGCAGAGATCGGTGTAGCGCTAACGAGAGAGTGCGCAGTGCGCACACAAAGACCCTAGCTGACGCTGACTGACTGACGGTGTCCCTATACACAGACTACAGTAGTACAGTAATAGAAAAAAATAGGACGGGTGTAGCACTAACGAGAGGGTGCGGACAGCGCAGACGTGCACTGCGCACACAAAGACCCTAGGTAACGCGGTGACGGACGGTCCCTATACACAGACTACAGTACACTACAGTACTACTAACTAAGCAATAGAAGAATCTAGCTAAATAATTGAACAGGTGTGACTAAATTACAGAGAGCAGATACAGGACAGGTATAGCAGTAAAGTTGGGCCTTGCTAACTACAAAATAGTACAAATCTATCTAACACAGAAGTAGTAGTACAGTAGAGTAGGACAGGTGAGAGCACAGGTAACTAGAGACTAGAGCACAGAGCAGGGCAGGCTGCCTTGCCTAGGCACAGGGCCTAGCTGCTGGCTGCAGCTGCAGGCTGCAGCAGTGACAGTCTCCCTACCTAGTCCCTAATCACACAAAATAAACTGCCTAAAATACAATCTATCTACAATACAAAGCAATACAGTTGAATATCAAGTGTTGGAGTGTAAAAACGCTTGGTTTAGAACAATATAAATGAACTTGCACACAGACAAAACGCACTGGAGCAGTCTCTCAGTACAGTTAGTCAGTAAGTCGCAAGCAGGACGAGTGAGGCAAGATGGCGTTCGCTATTTATAGAGGGGGGCTTGGCCAGGCTCCCCCTCTGTGATTGGCTGCAGTCAGAGGGCTGGGAGCCCTCTGATTCGCTTGTGAGGACTCGAGGTGACGTCAGACGTGACGCTATCCGAGCTCGTGACGCTATCCGAGCTCGGATAGTTAGGATGTCTCCGGATAGCTGCTTGCTATCCGAGTGCGCTCGGATAGCACAGCCCGGATAGCTAATACTATTCGAGTTCGGTATTCGAGCTCGAATAGTGAAAAAAGAGCTAGGATATCCAAGTACCTCGGATATCCTAGCTCAGATGAGCACCACTGCTCTTTATAGATGAAAGCAGGTTCACACTGAGCACATGTGAAAGACGTGACAGAGTCTGGAGACGCAGTGGAGAATGTTCTGTTGACTGCAACATCCTCCAACGTGATCAGTTTGGCAGTGGGTCAGTAACGGTGTGGGGTGGCATTTCTTTGGGGACTGCACAGCCCTCCATGAGCTCGCCAGAAGTAGCCGCACTGCAATTGGGTACCGAGATGAGATCCTCAGACCCCTTGTGAGACCATATGTTGCTGCAGTTGGCCCTGGGTTCCTCCCAAAGCAAGACAATGCTAGACCTCATGTGGCTGTAGTGTGTCAGCAGTTCCTGCAAACTACAAAAAGTAGGTAAGAAACATCCAACTATATTAATGCAGAAAATATTTCCCTAAACATTTTCCAGGGCCCCCTGGAGTGCGCAGTAGGGCATAATACAATCTATGTATATACAAGAAAAGCGATTGTCTCAAAAATACTGCACCAAACCATCCAAATATTGAATATAAATTACATCCTTTATTGAACTATATAACCATAAAAACAATAAAAAACAACAAATCAATAATGGTGGGAGATATATCAAGATACAAGTGTCGGAGTATCCGGGAGATTCTACAAAGTGCCAAGTGCATGTAAACATAAGACAAGTATATGCAGATCTTACTACAGCCAAAGGTGCAAATACATATGAATAAATAGTCATAATGTCTGGTGAGATAAGAGTATAGCCAGCAATATATAGAAGGATAGATGACCAGAACATCGATAAAAAAACACCAATATAAATAGCAAGAAAGGCCAGACAAATCCACCTCTGGCAGTAAACAGTGAAAGTGGATATGAAGCACAGATGAGAGACACCAAGGGGGATGTTCTAGCAGTTTCTGCAACAAGAAGACATTGATGCTATGGACTGGCCTACCCGTTCCCCAGACCTGAATCCAATTAAGCACATCTGGGACATCATGTCTTGCTCCATCCACCAACGCCTTGTTGCACCACAGGCTGTCCAGGAGTTGGTGAATGCTTTAGCCCAGGTCTGGGGGAGATCCCTCAAGAGAAAATCCACAACCTCATCAGGAACATGCTGAGGAGTTGTAGGGAGGTTATACAGGCACATGGAGGCCACACACTACTTAGCTTCATTTTGACTTGTTTTAAGGATGTTACATCAGTTGGATCAGCCTGTAGTGTTTTTTCCACTTAAATTTTGAGTGCGACTCCAAATCCAGATCTCCATGGGTTGATAAATTAGATTTTTTTTGATAATTTTTGTGTGATTTCATTGTCAGCACATTCAACTATTTAAAGAATGAAATATTTACTAAGAATTTTTAATTCATTCAGATCTAGGATGTTTTATTTTTGTGTTCCTTTTGTTGTTTTGAGCAGTGCATGTTGTTGTGGTGCCGCTTTAAAATTAAAACAGATCAAAGAATTACTATTTTTTTTCCATTAAGAATCCGTTTTCTTTACTGGTGCTACCCAAACTGCTAGACAGCTGTCAGCTGAAAATCTAAGGGAAGGAATATCAATAGCCTAATTTGCTAGATTGATCAAAAATGCAAAATACAATGTTGTGTTAAAGCTGAGACTGTGATCTGATTGTTGACTTCTGCAATGTTCTCAATTATGAAACTACCTCACTTTGCATAGCACTATTGAAGATGCTGAAGATGTAGTCTAACTCAGCAAACTCAGCAAATCGCCTTTTTTTTAAATTAATTTTCTTGCATTCCATGATTTGTGGATATTTTAAAGCTTTGATTTTATACAAGCATTAGAGCAAACTGTTTAATTTACTGTACTTTTTATTTTCAAATATTTTTTTTTAAGTAAAAAGAGGAAAATCACTGTTGCCCAATTCGCCATTGCTAATGTCCTCCTTGGCAATGTACAGATCTGCGCTCGCTCAACTCTCCCGTCCACTCCCTATCAGTTGGGATACACATCCTCGGTGTGTGTATGTGGGGGGGGGGGGATTGGAGACCACAGTGTGTATTCAACAATATCACTTATTTTGAAAAAGTGTAATGTTTATTAAAAAAAAAAACACAAAAAAAAAACCCACTTCTGATGGATTATGAATTAAAAAAAATGTCTCTGTTTAACCTGTATGTAAAAAACAACACTTTATTTCAGCTGCATTTTTTTCTTAATTTTGCTAAAATGCATTATGTTTTTCCTTGAATTGGATTCAATCCTGTTGCTTTATTGTTCATTTTTGCATTTCCCCACATACTTTCTGCTTTTTTTCTTTGTTGCTAGTTGATTTATAGAATTGTAGGCAATATAATCAGCCACATGTGGTTAGGGGATGGTGTGGGTGGCACATGACTGTGACATATGCCATACACTGCAGGTGGACTGGTTTGAATGTAACCAATAGCAACAGTAGTAAAATAATACAATGATAGCAACAACATATAATAATAATAATAATAATAATAATAATAATAATAATAATAATAATAATAATAATAATAATAATAAAAATAATAATAATAATAATATAATTGTATGATCTTTAGCACAGATATGTGCCACCATCCACAAAACACATACACTCTGTTGTGTGGCTGGAATTTTTAGTCATCACATTTCTGTGTAAGTGCATCTTCAAAGAAGGAATTAATAATAATAGTAATAATTGATTTTATTATTATTATTATACTTATTATTGCTATTGTAACTATTTTTTTCCTTTTTTTAAAAAGGCAGTTAAACAGAATCTTGATCAATACAAATTATAATAGCAGAGCACTGCCAAAGGGTTAACATGCAGATTTAATATGGCTTGATTAATTAAAATATGTCATCTGTCACAGCATTTGAATGTGTGTCCTTTGGTGCACTCACTTGAAAGCCGAATCCTATAAAAAGCACAATTTAAACAAAGCGCACTTGTGAGCTTTTAATGAAATCTGCTTGAGTATATGGAAGAATAGAAGAAAAAAGCTCCCCATTTATGTCAAGATTACATATAATATGCCACACTGATATTTAATTATCATATGCAACAATTTACTGAACATACATTGTTAAAATAAGCTACAATGGAAGATTAAGAAAAATATGCTAAACATATTAAAAACAGTTTGATAATAAGAACTGTATGATAAAACAGACTCTAAAAGCTGGTTAATTTCTATGTCTTTAAATTGCATTTTCTATGACAAAGGTGGCAATGGGCAGAATGAAATACTGTATTTTTCAGAATATAAGACGTTATTTTTACGCACCTAAAATTTGGGGAGAAAAGTGGGTGCAACCTTATATTCCAAAGATACAAAAAATTCAATGCAGAGTGCGCAGGGAAGCTGAACCATTATACATTCCCTGATCCTGCAGCCATGAACCTTGTCCCCTGATTCTGTCAGCGATCCTTTCTGCATCCTCCTTCCCTCCTGGGTCCCGCAGAGCGCTCCTCTTCAGTGGTAGCGGTACGCAGAGTCACTGGCTGCCTACCGCTGTGCAGAACCACCAGGGTCTGCTGGGCCCTCTTCATTCCCGCCGCCCGGGTTCGCTGGGTCCCCATCTCCATACATGCTGTTCCTGTGCACTAGCTGCACACGGGTGCCGGGGGTCATGCATGACGTATAGAGGCACCTAGGTTATGTTTTTGTTTTGTTTTTTCCCCTGATTTTTGCCCTCTAAACCTAGGTGCATCTTATATGCCAGAGCGTCTTATATTCCAAAAAATACAGTGACTAAAAATCTTGGTAATGGTGATGTTCTGTGCTGAATTTTACTCACTCTTTCAGTGGCTGCTCATTACAAAAAATAAATACATAAATGTGCAGGTAACTATTGGTTTGATTCACAATACTAATCTTAGGAACAGGGCCGGATTTAACACTTAGAAGCTTGTAGGCACAGGTGTTCTGGAGCCATAAACCCCGCCCCTCAACACAGGTCACACACCCCAAGTACAAATATTCTGAAAGTTAATCACTGCCTCAAATCACTAACTGTCATTAGAATGTTACACTCTAATCACAGTCCTATATAAGCTACTGAGGTCAGTGATATGAGGCAATAGTTAGGCTGTAAGCTCCTGAGGACAGTAGATTAGATTGTAAGCTCCTAAGGGCAGTTAGTGGCAAAAGGCAGGGAGAATTCTATGTTTCTAGCAGTCTATTGATCCTGGGTTCCTCTCCCTGTGTGCCACTCACTCCATCTGACGGACTCGCATGGCCCCAGGCTCTGCTTTTCTCTCCCTTTGATGCAATCAGATGTATGTTGTTTAAGGCAGCGTCACTCGCGCTCCATCCCGCTGGTGGTTCTGTACTGGCAGCGTTATTTTGTAAAGGGGCCTTACTTGATGACCTCATCAACTGAGGACACTTAAAGACACATTACAGAAGAATATCACCAGTGTAGTGCAGAGCTGAACTCTGATGTCCCCATGCGTTGCCTTGCTCCTCTCTCCCTCCAGTGCAGTCAGATGTATGTTGTTATAGGCAGCATCACTCACCCTCCATCACTCACCCTCCTCCGTCTTACCACTCTTACCACCCTTACCACTTCTCAGCCATCCTGGCAGTAAAGTCCTTGAGTTCCCATCACTTTCTTACCAGCAGGCTCCTCGCTGTGTAGCTGGAAGCTTGGTTTCTCAGGATGCAGTGCTAAGTAGCTCTCTTGTGTTTCTCACTCATCCTTGAAGCCCATGCTTTGATCTCCCTGCCCATTGCAGCCACATGGTCTCTGCTATCCAGTGGGTTTCCTTTTTTCTTGCTCTCACTTGAATTCCAGTGGTTTCAGCAGATAGAAATCCCAAAACACTATTTACTAAAACAAAAAATCCTGCTAAAGTTGCACTCACTGGATCATAGCTTGACCCCAAGGCATATCCTAGACACTCATCAGCATTTCTTCAACAACAAGATCTTGACAATTTATGCAAGCTGCCCACCCCCTCCAACATAAAGCAGGTTATTCCAATCAATTCACTTGAAGGCATACAAAGACTATTTCTCATTCCAACCACTTTTGGGCAGCAAACTAGCTCTTCCTCAGGGAATGCTTTAAAGAGGAACTTTAGCAAAATGAAGGGGGAGGGGTCAATACATTGCAAAATGAGAAGTTAAAAAATAGAAGAAAGATCAAGTGATGATTGGTGTCTGCCATGTAATTTGTTCATATTGTTTGAGCCACAATCTGCCTGCACATAAGCATCTTTACATAAAAAACAGCCAACTGCCATTAACTATAACCACACCCCATAACAATTTGATAGGCTTGATGGTTGTTTTTTTTTCTTTGGATATACATATGCACAGAGGGAGATTACTTGGCAGTTCGAAAAAGTCATTATTTCCCACAATGCAACGTGGTTCACAGAGAAGAAATTGTCCGGACCTTGGTTATGACATCATACTGAGGGAGGGGTTTCACCACAATATCAGCCATACAGACCCCCAATGATCTATTCCAGAAGAGGTAAAGGTAAGGGCCCATTTCCACTAGTGCCGCGCATGGCTGGGAGACACACGGCGGCACTTCCTCCTCTGCAGGAACGCTGACGAATCCCATAAGCCGTGCCATGCACGGCTATGGGATTGGCAACCTCCCGTACAGAAACTGATGGCAATGTCGGCCGAATTCCTCAGGTAAGTGATTCGGCCGGTGGCGCCATTGTTTCCTCTGGCAGAGTTTCCCCGCGCGATTTGCCTGCGGAGAAACTCTACAGATTCGGCCCGGTTTCCACGATAGTGGAAATGGGCCCTCAAGAAAAGGTAAAGATTTCACCTGGAAAGGTGGTATCAGATACTGATTGAGATTAAGTTTAATCATTGGTTACAGTTCCTCTTTAACATGCTTTAAATGCTGCAGTTATTCACAAAAACTTTCATGTTGCAGGTTTAGAGCACTGTAACAATTGCTGATCTTACATATAAGCTTGATGAGCTTAGATAGTTGCTATAATATTTCTTTATTAACTACCTTGATTATGTAAGTCACAGGCAGATGGTTAAAACACCCATCACATAAAAAGATTAACTTATCCCAGCTTGCTCTAATAAGGGGGATAAGTAGGGTGTCCTTAAGTTGGCAATTTAGTGGGCAGAAAAAGTGGGATCATGCTAAAGGGTGTACAGCAATCATTAACCTAATAACCTGTCTCATAAATGAGTCACTGTGCATATCCTTTATATCTATGCAATGTTTAAATAAAAATCGCTGAAATTATAGATGGTATCGCCATATGAAAAATGTCAGCTCATTATAAACGCTCAAAGAAAAAAAAATAATCATAGAAGTAACTATCTACTGACAATTATGCAACTTGAGGTATTAAAATCCCTACACACAGGTGTATATGATTAGCAGAAGTGCTTTAAAGTTATTGAACTCAATTAAATTTATAATTTTCTGCCTAATATTACCTTTCTTTTTTTTTTTTCACACGTCCTAAGATAACAACCCAATTAAACAGATAAGTCCAAAACATTATGCTTGTTCATCACTTTGCTAAAAAGAAATGTGCAAATGTAACAGATTTAGGCCCCATTCACACCTAAAAACGAAAACGAAAACGCAATCGTTTTGCGTTTTTGTGCACTGTTTTGTAATTCACTCCCTGACGCAAGTTAGGAAGTGAACTCTTTGACCCGGAAAATAATAAATTCAGTGTATTAATTCTTAAAAATGCAAATGCTATTGCTGCACAAAGCGATTTTGTGAGCATTTTGCGTTTTTCTTATACCTTCCGTTATAGCAGACATGCCTCAAAAATGGTACAGGCACCACTTTGCTGAGAGGATCAGAAGCGAACCGCTCAGCTGTAAACTCTCTTATGGGGAATTATTGCACAGGCGTTTTGTAGGTGATTTTAAAAATCGCCTGCACTTGAAAAAAGGCGGGAAAGGCCCCTTGTGTGATCGGGCCCTTACATGTGGTACGAGAGTAAACATTTCTAGGATTATCAGTTCCTTTGACAGGGAAAGATTCCAAACTTTCGATCAATGGAGGCGACAATAAGATGTGTGTGTTGGCATTGCCAAATTATTATTAAATATCAAAATCTTGGTCTTTACTTTCGAAGTCTGATCTTTACTATTCCCTAACCAATGAGATTTCTGAAGACCTTTAAACACAATTATTGCTGCACATCACACTGGATAGGTTTACAATTTTTTTTCTCAAAGAACTTGGATTACAGCAGTCCATTGTCAGGAAGATCATTTTTGAATGGAGGCAATTCAGCACCAACCACTATTACCTTAGCCAGGAACGGACGGTTGACCAACATAGATAAATCCAAGAGTGTAAGATCTCTTAGAGCCCAACATGACCATCAGAGGAACTAACAGCAAAAAAATGAATTTAGCTATAACCATCTTGTGATGTAGCAGTGAAAAAGTGGTGGATTTGATCAACTGCTGATGGGAAAGCACACCATCTCATTTTGAAAGGGAAGGAGAGCTGGTGGGCGGACCCAATGTGTGTCCGTGGCATAATGTCATGTTCCTCATTACACACCATCTGTGCCAGCATCCTTTAGCTCACCTGGCCTGGACTTTGCGTCATGCTGGCTGATGTACTGTGGCGCTGGCGCTCATTAAGCTACGCTAGGTGGGAGCAAGGTTCTATTCAGATTTTTGCGGGGACATCCCTCCAGTTGCTTAGTGGCACTACCAAGAGGCCTTTCTGTGCATCCGCTTGATGCTGTCACTTGCTAGATTGCATCCTGCTTTAACCTATTAACGGCAATCTGACTTATTAAAACGTCCTGTTTTACCCTGTTAACGGCAACAGGAGATTTTAATAAGTCACTCGCTCCCGCCGCCAATCCGCACGTGTGCGCGCTGCTACCGCCGCAGTTTACCGTCAGATCATTCCATGATTGGGGAAGGGTCCTCTACCCAATCGCAATGCTTGGAATGAATGGATGTGAACAGCAGCCGCGTCCATTCATAAAACAGGAAGCCGTCACAGTGTAACCAAATGTAAAAAAAAGTGAACCCTTCCTATTAAATGGGAATGTGTTCCCTATTGCCATCTTGTGGCCAAAAAGTAAAATTACACATACAGGCACATACATACACATACACTTATACACAGTATTAATAAAATAAATAACTTATACTTCCAAAGCCCCCCCCCCCCCCAAAAAAAAAACACTTGTAAAAAAAATAAGTTTAAAAAAAATACATAAATAGTAATTTATGGACTCAGCTTTTATATTTTATTAGGGAATATTACTATAACTTTACTACATAGGGGCTTGTAATCATGGACCGGACAAAACAGAAAAATAGCACCTATATTTCCACATAATATATTGTCGCCATACATTGTGATAGGGACATAATTTAAATGGTTTAATAATCGGGACAACCGAGCAAACACAATGTGTTGGTTTTAACCACAAGAGAATGTTTAATTTTAAAACTATAATGGCCGAAAACTGAGAAATAATGATTTTTTTTTTCATTATTTTCTTATTTTTCCTGTTAAAACGCATTTAGAATAAAAAAAATTTAAGCAAAATGTACTTCCCACAGAAAGCCTAATTGGTGGCGAAAAAAACGAGGTATAGATAATTTTGTTGTGATAAGTAGTAATAAATTTGTTAGGGAATAAAAGGGAAAAGCACTGACAGGTGAAATTTGCTCTGGTTTATTAGGATAAAATCCGCTTGGGGGCGAACTGGTTAAAGTACCCCTGACGCGTCCCCCCCCCCCCCACAAACTTTATTGGTGTTTTATTATTGATGCTGTAACTATGTCACAGCACCATCCTCCCCAGTGCCCCCTGTAGTCCCTGTTCTGCTCAGGCCTAATCTTCGACTGAGCAGAATGTCGAATATGGGTGGGGAGGAAGTGGACATTCTTCCTCCCCTCTGCCTGTCCATAATTCCACCCCCTCCACTCGCCGCTATAGTTCCACATTTGATTCACTGCATACAGCACGCAGTGGAGCTGCACTGTGTGTGGCCTTGTGCTAATCCCACACACAGCGCAGCTTCCCTGTGCACTGTGTGCAGTTAATCAAATGTGGAACTATAGAGACGAGTTGAGGGGATGGGACTGAGAGCGGGCAGAAGGGGAGGAAGAGCTGCCATTTACTTGCCACCCATATTTGACAACAGAAAAGGGGCCACAGGGGGCACTGGAGGGGGGATGGTGTGTGTGCTAGTCACAGCACTAGCAATAAAACAGTATTAAAAGTACTGGAGTGGAGGGGACCAAGTCAGGGATTCTTAAAACATTTTGCCAATTGCCATTTGACCTATCTGGGATCTGTCCAGCTAGCTGCATCAAAGGGGGCCCCTGCATACCGGGACTATGGCACATGTGTGTGTTGATCTGATGCACGGATGCATGTTGATTTGGCATGTATTAATTCTCTAGCAAGAGAGATGCATCTAATGAGCTATAGTAATCAAGCACCCTATTGTTCTGCACTTTTCTGCACACAAGGGGTACTCACACAAAGGGTACTCACTTAACAAAGGCTGTATCTTTGACTCCAGAAAGTAGAATGCTTAAAGTAGTAAATATCATTTAGATTAGAGGCTGAATATACTCTGGCTATATTGATTCCCAGTAGTGCATTAATGCAGGTTTGAAATAAAATTGCATTATTTGAGTTTAGGTTTCGTTTAAAGAGGAACTTTAACCTCAAATTAAACTTAATCCCATTCCATAACCAATACCCCCTTTCCCATGAGAAAGCTTTACCTTTTCTCAAACAGATAATCAAAGGCATATGTACTGCTGATATTGTGATGAAATCCCTCCCACAGTGTGATGTCAGGACCATGGTCCTGACAGTTTGTTGTCTGTGAACCTTGTTGCATTGTGGGAAATGTTAAACATAAAAAAATGGACAAGCACCATATAAAGTAATATTTTAACCATTCCAGCTTATGCATCTAAGCAATTTTCACCTCCCATTTATTCACAAATAACTTTATCACTAATCATCACAATGAATTGATCTATATCTTGTTTTTTCTGCCACCAATTAGGCTTTCTTTGGGTAGTACATTTTGCTAAGAATTTTTTTTTTCTAAATGCATTTTAACAGGAATATTAAGAAAAATATGGAAAAAATTCACTATTTCATTAGTCTTCGACCATTATAGCTTTAAAATAATATATATCATAATTAAAACCTATGTATTTTATTTGCCCATTTGTCCTGGTTATTACGCCATTACAATTGTGTCCCTATCCCAATGTATGGTGCCAATATTTTATTTGGAAATAAAGGTGCATTTTTTCAGTTTTGCGTACATCACTATTTACAAGCTTATAATTTTAAAAAATGTTCGCAATATACCCTCTTCACATGCATATTAAAAAAAGTTCAGACCCTTAGGTAAATATTTATTTATTTTTGTTTTTTTAATTGTAATTTTTTTTTCATTAAAAATGTTATTTGGATAATTTCTGGTGTGGGAAGTAAACAGTTAATTTTAAATGTAATAACGTGGGTTTATTTTAAAAAAAATGAATGTAGATGTAGTTTTACTATTTGTCCACAAGATGGCCATAGTGAGATTTTTTTTTTTATCCCTGGAAGTGAAGTCCTCGCTTCCAGGAAGCATATAGAGGACGGGAAACTTTTTTTAGTCAGAAATACCGCTGCCTCTGATAAGAAGCCGCCGGTTTTTCTGCCGGGGACTTTCATTGATCTCCATGCTACTGGGGGGCAGAAGGGAGCGTGCAGCAGCCTGGCCGTGACAATCGTCCAGGCAGCTTAAATGGATAAACATATAATATCAAGATATATGTAAACAATCTGGGTATATACTCCAAAGTGGGAGATATATGAACCCAGATATAGAGCGGGATGTGCTAATCGGTCACAATATCACATAATTTGAAACCACAGACAAGCACCCAAAAAAAGCACCAAACCGACTCAAAATTTTAATAATAATAATAATAATAATAATAATCCGAGCATTTATATAGCGCTTTTCTCCTGGCGGACTCAAAGCGCTCAAGAGCTGCAGCCACTGGGACGCGTTCAGGAGGCCACCCTGCAGTGTTAGGGAGTCTTGCCTTGAACTCCTTACTGAATAGGTACTGACCCTAGTCAGGATTCGAACCCTGGTCTCCTATGTCAAAGGCAGAGCGCTTAACCAGCACTCTATTCAGCCCCAGCTAAAATTATCACAAGGTATAAACAATATCGTATTGAGAATAACATAATTTGAGATTTAAAAACTGTTAAACTCACCAACGGTGATGCAACAAGATGTACATGCATGTAAAGTCAATATTGGATCAAAAAAATCATAACTGGACCTCCAATTTCACCAATAAAAATTAATTCCAACCACATGTATAAGCCATAATCAGATATATAGACAAAGCCAGTAGTGAATAAACGTATGCAAGTTTAATTAATAATATATTGTGTACAAAAGACCAAGCTTGAACAGAGTGAATGATAATAGGACAAGCTAAGAGATAACTCACAGTCAGAGTTGGGGTCAAAGTGCACTAGTGCAATGAAGAAAGTGGCAAGTGAAAAGAAAAAGGTGCTTGCATGCTGAATGAAGAGAGGAGGACCAAAGTACACCGAGTGCCAACCACCTTAATGCATTTTGCGGGCGACCCCCACTTCTGAGAGAGGCCTCTCATATGCTTGTACACCCTAACTGTTTTTAAATATTACATTATGTACTCTCAATACATTTTGTTTATAAAGTATGATAATCTTGAGTCGGTTTGCAGCATTGGCCTCAATTCACTAAGCAGTTTAGACTAGCCTACTCATGGTTTTAGTCTACTGATGGATTGGTGTAAATCAGTCACATCAAAAGGGAATTCACTAATAATTGTTAATAATTACCAAATGTTTTAGAGGCCTGGTCTAAAACATTCAGTAATTACACAATTCACACGGGCAAACAAGGAGTAACCACGCCCACTTTTCTGACAGAGATTAGACCAGCTGATTTCTGTCCGTAAAGTACTTCTGTGAGGTATTATAGAGGATGGAGCTTTTTGAATTAATTATGCAGGAGTTTAATTGTCTCCAGAGGAGAGCTCGTCAGCAGAGAAGGATGTCAGTCATAATTAGCTACTCATATCTTTAGACCTCGTACGGTAATTAGACCTAATTACCAAATGTTTTAGACCAGGTCTAAAAACAGGTCTAAGGCCCCGTTCACACTTGCGTTTTGGCATGCAAACGGACCGGATCCGGATCGTATCAGGACCTGATCCGGATTGTAACCGTACGGTTCCGTTTGCATCAGGACTGCTTCAGGTTGCCATCCGGATCCGTGGGGGGGGGAAAATAAATTAACATTTGTTGGGGTCTGCAGAAGGTGCACCTGGTGCACCTGTAGAATCAGGTCCTCCGCTGTAGGCCTCACCTCCACCTCCGACATACTGCCAAAACAGCTCCAGCACGTGTGTCACTGCTGCTCCACTCCAGATATGCTGGGCTCATGTGTCCCCATCCGAAATGGCTGCTATAAATACGCATAGGAAGTGGGGTAGAACATCTGGTGCGGTGTTGTGTCCAGTGTGTTCTGTGTTTCTGTTTCCCATTGGTTTTCTATATCCGGATGGTGCAGTCAGGCTCCGGTCCGGGTGCGTGGGCCGGATAAGCCGGACCAAAAAATAGCGCATGTTGGAAAAGTGTCCGGAGTCCGGATCCCGTCCGGCTCCGTACTGTACGGAACGTACGTATGTGAATGTCCGCATAGCCTTTGCATTGCTATGCGGAACGTACGTTCCGTTTGTACAGTATACGGGCCGGATCCGATCAGGCGGATCCGGACAGGGAACGCTAATGTGAACCGGGCCTAAGACATTTGGTAATTATTAGTGAATTCCCTTTTGATGCAACCGATTTGCTGGTTTACACCAAACCATCAGTAGACTAAAACCATCAGTAGACTAGTCTAAACTGCTTAGTGAATTGAGGCCAATTGTGGTAAATTGTGGTAAATAATGGCTGTGTCTCTCTTTGCAGAATGTTCATTTAATGCGAATTCTATGCACAGAGATCACCTGGCAGGACTAAAGATGTCTTGATACATTTCAGAAAGTAAATCAAGGTGAGGGAAGACTTTACAATAGCCAAACATTGACTAAATAATTTATAAATGAATATTGTAAAAAAAATAATAAGCAATTTTATATATTATGTTATTTTCACAGCAGTTGCTCTTTAAAGGACCACTATCGTGAAAAAATTGTGAAATATAATATATATGTGTACACTTACTTAAGAAGTACATTTCTCCAAGATTAAAATACACTGTAAATTACTTTTTTTCCTATGTTGCTGTCACTTACATTAAATAGAGAGGTCTGAAAGATCCGACAGGTTTTGGACTAGTACATCTTCTTATGGGGGATTTTCAGTACCTCCTTTATTCTGTACAAAATCAATCTCTATAAAGGATCTATACAACTATGTCAGCCAACCTACCTTCTTATTTCATTTGCCCACTATTTTGGCAGTTGGACTGAGCAACTGTTGTTTAAGGAGTGCTTTTGAAAAAAAAGAAAAGCCAGAGAACCCCCATGAGGAAGTGGATTAGTCCAAAACCCGTCAGATCTTTCAGATTTTCCCTGTTTCCTGTAAGCAAAAGGAACACAGGAAAAAGGAAATGTATAGTGCATTTTTTATGGGAGAAATGTACTTCTTGTACACAAGTATTTGAAAGTTTATAATTTTTTGTAATAGTGGTCCTTTAAGCTTTTTTATTACTGTGACTTTGCAATGAGCTGGGATGTCTTCATTTGACTTGATTTCCAGAAGTCTGCACGTCCCGGGGCTCAATGCTTCAGGTATAGGTTTCTATTTTTTTAACTAAAAAGCAGATTACCATGACAAAGCTTTGTTCAGTAATCATTCTGCACATGAAACTGCTGGGGGCCAATTAAACACTGGATGCACATACGCTATGTTATACGCTACCTGTTGCTCTATGGCTCAGCACAGCGGGAGATTCATGTCCATCCAAACACGGCAATCCGTTCCAGCTCTCCAAAAGCCTAAGTTAAATAAATAAGCATGTTAGAAATTTACCTAGAGCTCTAAACATGACAAATTATAGCGAAATTGTTTTATTCTTACTCAGGTGAGACCCATTTATCGGCTTCCTGCTGGTGGACACAGCTACCAGCATCTTGAAGCTCTTCTAGCTGTCCATCCACATACCAGCGTCTGTCTTAGATCAATAAATAAAATCCCCCAGCCACAGCAGAGCATGCTGCAGATATGGTTTTAATCATTGTTTCCATTATCATATGTATCAGCATGTATATTGCAGTAGTTACTTGTCGGCAAAAGTTTGAAAAGCTGACAAATCTATGTGCTGTAGGAGTGCGTACCATTCAGGAAATGTGCAAAACACAAACACACGTATAGAAAATCTACTCTTATCGGGATTTTTGGGGGTGTAGCAATTTTTTTTTATAATGACCAAAGCTGAGCTTTTATGGTGTAGAAGAAAAATTGATTCCATGTTATGAGGAATTCCCAAGAGGTGCCATAAATTTAGGCTTCATTTGTCAATTGTCACAGTTAAAGCAGAAATATACTGTTTTTGACATACAATACAAAAAATCTTGTAGTACCTTCTTTGTTCAGCATAAAGGAGGTGCCTCAAGTGAGGGAAAGCAGGTAGAGGCAATAAACCCCAATAATGAGAAATAGAGTATAAGTAACCACTAGCCACGATTGTGGCAGTATATCTGCACCCTGCGAGAGTACCGTTCCTGTTCCAGGGGGTGTAGATACTCGTCTGTGTGTTTTAATGGGTGATGCCCACCTACAGGCTCTCATCCCCATGACCGGCAGTTACAGGACAGATTGGTGGATGGGAACATGTTCCCATTCACTAATCTAAGTGTCGGATTTATGAATAATCTCTGCTGTAACCAATAGCAGAGATTATTCATTGAAAAAAACAATGCTACCGCCTATAGAGCGCGTCCTTGTGACTGCAGCTCTGGCACTTTGAGTCCGCCAGGAGAAAAGTGTGATATAAATGTTATTTGTCTTGTCTTGTCTTCACTTTCGTTATAGTATAGAAAGCTGTGATTCAATACAAGCTGTAGTTGAAAGCTGTGGACTGCACTATTCTTTTTGAGCACACACAAAAAAAACAAAAAACGAACACATATAAATAAAAATCCTATTAACCCCTTTCTGTCCTCACAGTTACCATAGAAAAAAAACAAGTTAAAAAAGCCAAAGTAAGAGAATTTAAAAGTGGATTTATAAATTGTTACATTAGGGACTAAGTGTTTTTTTTTTAATATTGATGCCATAAGGGTATATTATTGTGTTTTGTTATTATTATTTTTTTTGCAATTAAGGGTTTGTAATGTAAAAAAATACAATATAGAAAGAAAGAAACCTTTATTTCAATATAAATTATTGTCACCATACAGTGTACTAGCCACATGATTTAAATGTTATTATTATAATATTGTTTTATAATATTATTTTGTTATTGTATTATAATAACCAGGACAGTTAGGCAAATAAAATGTGTGGGTTTTAATTACAGTAGCACTTATTATTTTAAAGCATTCATAGCTGAAAACTAAGAAATAATTATTTTTTTTCATTTTTTTTTCTTCTTATTCCCTTTAAAATCATGTAAATTAAAATAATTCTTAGCAAAAAGTACAACTCAAAGAAAGCCTAATTGGTGGTACAAAAAACAAAATATAGATCAATATGGTATGATAAATAATGATAAAGTTATTGGCAAATGAATTTAAGGAGTGCTGAAATGTGAAAATTGCCCCCGAGTAGTGAAGTAGTTAAAGGCTTTGATACACCAACTAGAATGCAGTTTACATCTCCATGCCCACTTCCTCACGTAAAGGTGCTGCTGATGTGGGGTACCCCATGTGTATTAGTACCATTCACACTGTGTACCCCACATTAGCAGCACTTATACCTTAGAAAGTGGGCAGAGACTTGCAAAATGCCTAGTACTTGCTGCATCAATAAAACCATTAACTATTCTAACTTGTTATTATTGGGAGGGAAGTGGCAACTTGATAAGTCGAGCTGAACGCACCTTGACCTAAGTGGAGACAGGCTACTTTTTGAGGTCTATGATGTCAGTGAACAAATCATGTAAGTAGTGTACATACCTTTAACAAACAATTCTACCTATACTACACTAAAGGTGGCCATACATTTACTGATATGAAAATCCACACAGCGTGTGGCCTGATCATTTGATAATTCAACCAATTTTTGGCTGATATCAGTCGCAAATTGGTGGTGGGTCAAGAGCTAGAGTTAGATCCCTGACTAATTTGATCTAGCTGATAGTTGAATCTGTTGGCCATAAGTGTATTGCCAGTGCCACCTTTAGAGGCTCCCAGTTATCTCTCACCTTGTGTGTCCAATATGAGGTACTAAAGAAGTTGCTTAGTTTGAAGCAAGTGAGTCTGGGATCTATGTAATTTCAGTGCTGGATCACTGCTGTTTCCCCCATCTCTCCATACAGGAGACTCAAGATTAACTAAAAGAAAAATGTATACATACCTGGGGCTTCTTCTAAGCCCCCTTCAGGCTGATCAGTCCCTTGCCATCTTCCCAGACCACCTGGGTCTTCCACTAGGCGGCCTGGTAACTTGACCAGTTGGGGCGTACAGTGCATGTGTGGCCCGGCAGCACACACACATACCCACATCACGCTCCTGTTGCCAGGAACATTCTATGCCTGGGAGCATGATGGGGAGGTACACATGTCCGGACTGCGCCTTCACTGACTGGAGCTGACCGGCAGACTTACCGGGCCACTCAGTGGAGGATCCAGGTGGCATGGGAAGACGGCAAGAGAGTGACCAGCCTGCAGGGGGCTGAAGGAAGATCCAGGTATGTGTATATTTTTTTTCCCTTTCTTCTAATGACGCTTCCCCTGCTGTCCACTGGTTCCACCGTCACTGAGCACCGCCCCCCAAAGATTACCGACAAGGGCAATTGGGACTGTACTCCTCTGTAAGCATGATCATGGCCATACTGCACCTTTGTGAGTACCTGCACCATAAGCAACTCATGCATGGCTTGTGCTAGAAAAGAAGCCCATCCCGGATCAGCTGGAGGGCCCATGACTGGTAACGAGAGAAGTCTCATTAACCCTCCTGGCGGTATAAAAAAATACGCCAGGAGGGAGCGTGGCAGTTTTTTTTTTTTATTTTTTTTTCTATATCGTGTAGCGAGCCCAGGGCTCGCTACATGATAGCCGCTGCTCAGCGGCATCCCCCCGCCCTCTTCGATCGCCTTCGGCGATCTCCGATCAGGAAATCCCGTTCAAAGAACGGGATTTCCTGGAGGGCTTCCCCCGTCGCCATGGCGTCATTGGGAGTCCCTGGCCAGCCCCTCGGCGCTGCCTGGCACTGATTGGCCAGGCAGCGCACGGGGTCTGGGGGGGGGGGCGCGCGCCGCACCGGATAGCGGCGATCGGGCGCACGGCGGCGGCGATCGGGGTGCTGGCGCAGCTAGCAAAGTGCTAGCTGCGTCCAGCAAAAAAAAAATTAAACAAATCGGCCCAGCAGGGCCTGAGCGGCACCCTCCGGCGGCTTACCCCGAACTACGTTCGGGGTTACCGCCAAGACGGTTAAGTAAGTATCTGGGTTTTTTTTATTTACCTTTCCAAAATCACCGCGCTTTAACACCCAAAAGCGCGTCTTGGGTCACTGCATATCAAATCCACAACTCCGGCCAGCCAAGAAGTAAAGCGTGGACCCGTCTCAGCACCTCAGTTTATTAAAATCGTTTTTGCATGCAAGCTTACAGATCAGGCGTATCAGCTCCGGCCGCGGACACCCTCGAGCCATACGTCCCCGTCTGCCCTGCTTCCTGGTATGACGTCAGCGCGCCTCCGACTCCGCCCTACGCGTTTCGTTACTCTACGTAGAGTAACGAAACGCGTAGGGCGGAGTCGGAGGCGCGCTGACGTCATACCAGGAAGCAGGGCAGACGGGGACGTGTGGCTCGAGGGTGTCCGCGGCCGGAGCTGATACGCCTGATCTGTAAGCCTGCATGCAAAAACGATTTTAATAAACTGAGGTGCTGAGACGGGTCCACGCTTTACTTCTTGGCTGGCCGGAGTTGTGGATTTGATATGCAGTGACCCAAGACGCGCTTTTGGGTGTTAAAGCGCGGTGATTTTGGAAAGATAAATAAGTGTTAAAGGTGAAGTGACCTGTTCATTGCTGCGATCCCCGGTTGTGTCAAGGTGCTGGTCCAGTGGAGCGCAGTTTAATTTTCCTCATACTTGGTAAGACTGTTCACTTTTTTACTGCTGCAGACATGGGGTTTTTTTATATACATTTTAGCCTTGGGTTACCCTCATTGTTCTTTCAATAAAATTAAAATATTTGGCTTTAGTACAAGATGTGATAATTCTATGCAGCTTGAGGCCATGTTTTTTTTCGTTATATGTTATCTGTGCTTTTAGTTTTCATTATGTTTTATTTTACTTGTTTCATTATAGCTTAAATTTCAGTTTGGGAAATTAAGTTTATAAAACTATAATCAACAAATTTAGACAACAAAGAACAGCAATGATAGAAATGTTTGTAGCAATAATTATTTTTCGATACCAGTTTATGAGGAGACTTAGTAATCAATGCCTCTTTCAGTGTATCTTCTACGGGGACGCATCTGAGTTTGAGGCCCTTCAATCGAAACACATAAACAAGCAGTCAAGGACTGATTCACAGCCACAATAGACAATTTTCTCTTTATTATATTTTAACAATTCTGCAAATTGCAGAACTCTCAAGAGAAAAGCTGCATCAAACTCAAATGTATCTCACATTAATGTAAAATGGTTAATAACACGTACCATGCGCAGGAAATTGGTCCATTGTAATAGCAAACCTAACCACCCTTGCTGCCCATTCTCGCAGAAATAAAATCTTCCATTTTTTTAAAAATATATAAATATTTGATTATTTGCTTAATTTAATCCAGGAAAGAAAATGTCTAGCTATGTCATATTTTTCTAGTATCACATACAAAGAAACAGGATGGGGAACAGTAGGCATTGTAATAAGTCACCATTTGAACAACCATTACATAGACTTACTATTTAATCCCATATGGTTGTTTCTTGTAGCAGATATAGTGTAGGTTTGAATCCAGTCAAATCTATTACCATCTATTCATGACTGATGCTGGTTACTTAAAGGGATACTGTAGGGGGGTCGGGGGAAAATGAGCTGAACTTACCCGGGGCTTCTAATGGTCCCCCGCAGACATCCTGTGCCCGCGCAGCCAGTCACCGATGCTCCGGCCCCGCCTCCAGTTCACTTCTGGAATTTCTGACTTTAAAGTCAGAAAACCACTGCGCCTGCGTTGCCGTGTCCTCGCTCCCGCTGATGTCACCAGGAGTGTACTGCGCAGACACAGACCATACTGGGCCTGTGCTGTGCGCTCTTGATGACATCAGCGGGATCGAGGACACGGCAACGCAGGCACAGTGGTTTTCTGATTAATTTCTGATTAATTTTCAGATATTACAGAAGTGAACCGGAGGCGGGGCCAGAGCATCGGTGAGTGGCTGCGCGGGCACAGGATGTCTGCGGGCGACCATTAGAAGCCCCGGGTAAGTTCAGCTCATTTTCCCCCGACCCCCCTACAGTATCCCTTTAAGGGTTGATCCATAAGCGAACATGGAAAAGACTGTGATTTGATTAGCATGTTGTATTATATACCTTTTTCTTCTACAGTCAGTTTTTTTTTATACACAAATGTATTATCTCACAGCTTTAAGCTACTACTAGAAATACTATAGTCTTTATAATCTTCATAGAAGATAGAAAGTTTCAAGCATTAACACAATAGTTTATTTTGTGTTGAAAACTAAAAATGTTGTATGATCTTTCTTGAGGCCTTTACTTTTTGCTCAAGGTTATAGCCCATTGGATCAAACACTCCTACACTGGTAAACTTAAATGTGTGGCTATTTACAGTGGCTCACTTTGTGGGTATAATTTATTGTACATCTACTTATACTTTTGTTGAAATTCTACACTATATTGGATCAGGTCTTCCTTTTTTTCGTTTCTCTAGCATTTTTGCAGACCACTTGCAAGTTACGGTCTTGCAAGATGTCTGCAAGCATGTGTACAATATAAAAAAAACACTATTTTTATTGTTTTAATTTTACTATTATTTATTTTTTAACTTTATTATTTGCTGCTATGGGCAGTAGTCCTGCCCATAGCTTTTTCTTATGACACTAAGAATTTTTTAAATTGTATCCAATACAGATGTTTGTATTAATCCAATACAAAAAAAAATTGAATTATCCACCTGAAGTGATGACATTTAGTGCGCCCAACACCAGGGGGTGCACACAGTGTCATCAGAGGGACATGCGGGAGGACATGCTCACTGAGGGACAGGAAGCGACAAAATGGAGGTAGGAGGAAGAAGAGGAGATTGCTGCCAGGGAACGGCTGAGGGAAGAAGACGGGAATACGAGTGCAGGGAAGTTGCAAGGTGTGGCGAGGGATCCCACACGTCAACGATGCCGCAAGTGAGTAGTAGCATTACTGGGTGACCCTGACTCATCCTTAACGATTCCAGTTATCTTTTTAGGATGAGTCAGAATCGTCCTTAATGCTAGGAAGGTTAAAACAAATGTATGTAATTAATAATTTTACCAATTTCGGAGGAGGCCATTTGCACAAATAAGAAATATGAACAAAGGCAATAGACTATTCCCAAAAACCAAACAGATGTCCTCCTCAATCACATCCCAGTCCTGGATGTTTCCTGATGGTAGATGCAGTTTGAAGGCCTTGTTAGTTGAGGGTAGCAGTTTTACCACCGCTGCTATTTTCTGTGATTCCATAAATGGAGAGCACAGATAACTTGTGAATTATTTTTCAAGTGGAAAATACTGCGAGCACCCATACAGAAGGTGGTAGAAGTTTGTTTTGATGTTGGCAATACCAACTCCCGCTATATGTTCAGAGAGCACTGGCCTGTGCATTAGACAGCCTGGCGTAGCTTTACAGACATATAAATTATCATTGCCCCATAGCCCTTGGTCATTTTTATGATCCAATTTCTTTTTTTAAGTGCAGCATTTATAGAATGGAGCACAGAATTGTAAACACTAGACAAACATTAATCTTCAAAGTAAAGTGAAATAGACTTAAGCTCACAAAAACCATCAGAGCAATGCCAAAAAATATGAAGCCATACTGAAAAGAAACACTTAAGGTCAGCGAAAGATCCAGGCCCCCGGTATCAAAAGAGAAGAAAACATTTACATAGAACATTCTTTATTGCCTCGTTTCCGCAGTATGACTGAATTCCAGCACAGATAAAAAGTAACAAGTGATATAAGGATATGGCCATACCCATTCTCTATACAACGCACTGAAAGACATTTCAAAATCACAAATGGGAGCAATTGAATGGCATAAGCAATTTATGCTACTTATCCATACAAGCACTCAAAGATGCATTGATATAAACAGATGGGATACGGTCACCAGAGGTTGCCTTTTTTATCTTTTTATCTTGTTTTTATGTATTTTAAAGAGTTTTTTCAAGTAGTGTTCCATAAGCTACAGCAGGGTCAATGCTTGCTGCTGCCTCCAAGGCTGGTAAACATCCACATAACTAATTAAAAAAGTCACAGTGAATGTTTCATTATTTATACATATTGAACATACATTTGTGTTTAATTTGAATTTTGAACCCCTTTACAAGCAAAATGTTATTAACATAATTATGATAGCTTTTTACTTTAAGAGACCCACTATCTGAGTGCAAAAATGCAATATTGTCCTCAATTCACTAAGATCATGCTGGTGATAATTAGGCAAGAGAAAACTTACCACCACTCATCAATAGGTATTTTCAGTGTTAATTCACTAAAGAAGCTTGTCTTATTAAGGTGTAGAGATAAGTTTTCACAGTGAGAGAGTTATCTTATCATTTCTGTCCTTAAGTTATCACCGCTGTAGTTATTTTCACATGCAGTATATAGGTAGGGGAGGAGCAGCTAGAGGCAGAATATAGCTCCACCCCTCCTGCTGCCTCCTCTGTCAGGACACAGCTCAGAATGCTTCACTTTACATTGCAGTCTTTAATAACTCTCCACTAAACGGCAGCTCAGGTCAGGTGATACCTTCTCACAGACTTAAAGTGCATCCGAGATGAAAAACTAACTATAACAAGTAACTTGTCGATAGATCTTATCTAAAGATATCTTTATATAGTTTACACAGCATATCTAGCTGCAAACAGCTTCAAACGTTTATGATTATTTATTCCTGTGATACAATGAGGACAGCCATATTCTGTTTGTCACATTGTCACATGCTGAGGGCTGGAGATGATATCAGCTTGCCTGAGTGTAAATTCAGTCCCCTCTCCTGCTCCCTCCTCCCCTCTGCCTTTGAAATCTCTGGCTAGTAACCTCCTCCTCCTCCTGTCCAGACTGAGCTCCCATAAGCCCTTGCTACTGTGCCAACAGTGCCAAGGCACAAAATAAGTATTTGGCTTGAGGAATGCCCTATAAACTATATGAAAGGAACACAATTATGCAATGAGCAAAAGTTTATCTTGGATCCACTTTAACTCTTGCATTCCTCTCTGTGAATTAACAGCCTGTCTTTAACGTTAGAATTCTGGAGTTATTTTAAGGATGGGATAGTTAACTTTAGAAATCTTTCCTTAACTTAAAGACAGAAGAGTTAACTTTAGGTTTGCCTGAGCTAAAATGCCTTATCACCATGGTGATAACACTAGAAACAACTCGGAAATGTTATTAAAGACAGGAGATGAACTTAGTGAATTGAGGTCATTGTCTTTTCGGAAGGAGGCATGTTTAAGCTGCTGATTACCATCCTAATCATCCAGGACTTGGGAGGGGTATGTGCAACGCATGTCACTCAGCCTTCATCCCATTGAGGTCAATGGAGGTTGAAGCCAATGTTGAGGGGAATTTGGTGGAACTTTGGATGGCATACAAAACAAAGGAGTGTATTCAGTAAACTGTGTTTAGAAGAGTTACGTGCATTAAGCTTTGCACATGATGAGTAGAGCATAATTCTTTTCATTTAGTGTATTGCATTCTGCTCTTCTCGTCGTGCGCTAACACTTTACACACATAATTCTTCTTACTGCAGTATATTGCATACACTCCTTAGTTAGCAAACAAGAGTCACTCAGTCATTGGTTGAAGTTATGGAGTAACAATGGTCATGTGACTATGAGTACTTTCCTAAAAAAAAAAAAAAACACAGAGGTATTTCCCTGGCAGCTTCTTCTCTCTAAAATATTGTTTCACAAAAAGTAAAGAGAAGAATCACACCACTACGTATAGGGGTAAAATCTGAAACCAGATTGCACTCACCAGAGGATCAGACATGCTCATGAATAGGCTGGAAGGAAACAAGACACAGTTGAAAATATATACTGTAAATTATAAACAGTCTGAGATAATGTATTAGGGAAAATATCAATGTTTGACCAAGGTCCAACTGGACAGAGAACTGTAAGGTTCAATGAAAAGCATATACACTTTAGTAGTAAAATATCAGTAACCATGTGTGTGTTGCAAACATAGAATAGGGGATGGCTGGAGGGGTCTTTGTTGATCCCCCACCACTCCTGTAAGGATACACAGAGTGAGGAGTAACTATCCTCCGGGCCCCCAACCAACTACGCACACAGAAACAAATTGTGACTATTGCTAGTAGTGGGGTATAGCTTACATGGGGACGACAGAATTTTTGCAGTGCCATCCAATGTTGTTATTTCTGCTGTCGATCACTCCCACATATAGTCTAGCATAAATGCTGGAGTAGCTGGAGCAACTAACACTTAATACTTGAAGGTGCTCATATATATATATATATATATATATATATATATATATATATATATATATATATATATATATAGTGCTCTAACCCCCAATGCTACACATGTTTCACCCGAAGGGCTTCGTCAGGAAATCTATAGCTTTATACAAGGTGCAAATGGTATCTACAACATGTACAAGAAAGATATACAGTCTCAAACCCCACCAAGTTATATAAAAAAAATCCCCGAGCTGCAAATAGAGATGGCTCGACCCTCCGATTTTTGATTTGCGAACCTCGAACGCGAACTTCTGCAAAAAGTTTGGTTCGCGCAAACTTTTCGAACCGCAATAGACTTCAATAGGGAGGCGAACTTTGAAAACTAGAAATATTTCTGTTGGCCACAGAAGTGATGGAAAAGATGTTTCAAGGGGTCTAACATCTGAGTTTTTGCATGGCGGAGTGGGATACATGTTAAAAGTCCCGGGGAAAAATCTGGATTTGACGCACAGCAGTATTTTAAGGGCAGAAATCACATTGCATGCTAAATTGGAGGCCTAAAGTGCTTTAAAACATCTTGCATGTGTATACATCAATCCGGTAGTGTAATTAGTGTACTGCTGCACACTGACAGACCAAACTCACTGTGTAACGCACTGCACACAGCTGTTTGTGTAGTGACGGCCGTGCTGGACTGGTGCGTACCATGACGAGTGTGCAGGTGATGGCGGCTTTCCAGCCCATATGGTCGCCGGGCTGAGGTAGCTGAATGACAGAACAGTGACTGTCCAGCTGTTCGAATTTGGTCTGTCCACAATGAAGCATCAACCTTATTATCTTGGGTGTGCCCCCCCCCCCCCCCCCGAGACACTCATATAGCCGGCGGTCATTGCTTCATTGTGATACGCAAGCCCCTTCACCGCGGCAAGGTAACGATCACGAAGGGGAATTGACACAAGTAGATGCCTTTTTTTTTGTTATTAGGCAAGCATGTACACGCACCAGAACAATTATTATAGCGGCCGCTGCTAGCAGCAGCCTTAAAAATTCAGGAATCCGCCTGGAGTCCTGGACCCTGTTGGTGGTGGCCGAGAAGGCAGTCAAGCGGCCTGCAGGCAGAGATGCTGTGTGGGGACCGACTTAGTCATGGGGCAGGCAGTCACTCGGTGTGCAGGCAGAGATGTTGTGTGTGGGGACTGACTTAGTCTTTGGGCGGCCAGTAGCCCTTTGGGATCCATGCCTTATTCATTTTGATAAAGGTGAGGTACAGAACACTCTTTTGACCTAGGCAACTTCTCTTTTCACTGACAATGCCTCCAGCTGCGCTGAAGGTCCTTTCTGACAGGATGCTTGAGGCAGGGCAAGACAGAAGTTGGATGGCAAATTGTGACAGCTCTGGCCACAGGTCAAGCTTGTGCACCCAGTAGTCCAAGGGTTCATCGCTGCTCACAGTGTCTACATCCACACTTAAGGCCAGGTAGTCGGCTACCTGCCGGTCCAGGCGTTGGTGGAGGGTGGATCCGGAAGGGCTAATGCGAGATGTTGGACTAAAGATTGTCCGCATGTCCAACATCACCATGAGATCGCTAGAGCGTCCTGTCCTTGCCTGCATGGACATGGGAGAAGGATTGCTGGCAGTGGTACCTTTATTCCGTTGTGCTGTGACATCACCCTTAAATGCACTGTAAAGCATAGTTGCCAGCTTGTTCTGCAAGTGCTGCATCCTTTCTACCTTCAGGTGATTTGGAAACATTTCCACCACTTTGTGCTTATACCAAGGGTCTAGTGCCGTGGCCACCCAGTACAGCTCATTCCCTTTGAGTTTTTTTATATGGAGGTCCCTCAACAGGCTGGACAGCATGAAAGAAGCCATCTTTTTGGATGCAGACGTACTATCCATGTCCTCTGGCTCTTCCTCAGTGATGTCAGGTATAAGTTCTCCTCCTCCCCCCAGCCACGAACAATACCACGGGAAATGTGAGCAGCACAAGACCCCTGCAACACCTGCTGCAGTTGTTCTTCGGCCTCCTCCTCCAAAAAAAACCACCTTCCTCATCATCTGACTCCTCTTACAAACACGACTCTTTCTCCTCCTCCTCCTCCCTCTGTGCTGTCGCAGGTGTTGAGGAATCATCTGCTTCCACTGAGAATTGATCCCACAACTCTTCCTCCTGTTCCTGTTCACGCTCCTCCACAGCTTGATCCACCACTCTACACATGGCATGCTCAAGGAAGAAAGCATATGGGATCAATCACTGATGGCGCTTTCACTGTGACTCACCAGGTTTGTCACCTCCTCAAACGGCCACATGAGCCTGCAAGCATTTCGCATGAGTGTCCAGAACATCCCCATCTCCCCAGAGCATGTCCTTTGACTGTAGTTGTAGAGATACTGTTTGATGGCTTTCTCCTGTTGTAGCAGGCGGATGAACATCAGGAGCGTTGAATTCCACCGAGTCGGGCTATCGCAAATCAAGCATCTCACTGGCAAGTTGTTTCTCCGCTGAATATCGGCAAAGTGTGCCATGGCCGCGTAAGACCGCCTGAAATGCCCACACACCTTCCTGGACTGCTTCAGGACATCCTGTAAGCCTGGGTACTTACACACAAATCTCTGAATTATTAGATTCAGCACATGTGCCATGTAGGGTACATGTGTCAACTTTCCCAAATCCAAAGCTGAAATGAGATTGCTGCCGTTGTCACACACCACGTTGCCGATCTCCAGTTGGTGCGGAGTCAGCCACTGATCCACCTGTTTGTTCAGAGCAGCCAGGAGAGCTGCTCCATTGTGACTCTCCGCTTTCAGGCAAGACATGTCTAAGATGGCATGACACCGTCGTACCTGGCATGCAGCATAGGCCATGGGGAGCTCGGGCTGTGTAGCTAGAGAGGAGATCGCAGCACCAGTAGAGCTGAACTGACACTCAGCCAAGGAGGAGGAGGAGGATGACAGTGAAGAGGATGTAGCAGGAGGAGGAGAAGGAGAGGAGGTGGCAGGAGGCCTGCCAGCAAGCCGTGGAGGTGTCACAACTAGCTCCGCTGCACAGCCACGTACTCCCTGCTTGCCAGCGGTCACCAAGTTGACCCAATGGGCTGTGTAATGTACCCGCCCTGACCGTGCTTGGCAGACCAGGCATCGTGGTCAGATGGACCCTTGGCCCAATGATGTGTGCCAGAGATGACACCACTTGCCTTACAACTTCATGGTACAGTTTGGATATGTCCTTTTTTGAGAAATAATTGTGGCCTGGTATCTTCCACTGCGGTGTCCCAATGGCCACAAATTTTTGGAAGGCCTCAGAGTCCACCAGCTGGTATAGTAACAGCTGGCGAGCTGACAGTTCCGCCAAGCCAGCTGTCAGACACCGGGCAAGGGGGTGACTGGCAGACATTGGCTTCTTTCGCTCAAAGATTTCCCTCTCGGACACCTGGCTGCTGCTATGTGCAGAGGAGCAGGAACAACTCAAGGTGAGAGATGGAGTGGAGGAGGGTGGCTGTGATTATGAAGGAGCAAGGGAAAAAGCGGCTGAAGATGATGCACCTGAAGGAGGAAGAGGAGAAGGAAGGTGGCTTTGCTTTTGTGTGCTGCTTTTTCTCAGGTGGTCTTCCCATTGCAGTTTGTGCCTTTTCTCCATGTGCCTTCGTAAGGCAGTTGTCCCTACGCGGCTATTGGCCTTTCCACGGCTCAAATTTTGGCGGCAGAGAGAACAGATGGCATTGCTCTGATCTGAGGCAGACACACAAAACAATTTCAGGACCGCTGAGCCCAGGGGTGTGGGCACTATGGTGGCATTAGCAGCTGACGTTGTAGGGCATGTTGGCTGGCTGTCCATAGGTGGCGATACATGCCACTGGACACTGCCACCAGCTGTTTTTGATGACGAGCTCCCCCTGCTTCTTTCAGCAACTCGTCTCCTCCTAATCCTCTCTGACTCCCCTCTGAACTGACCTTTGATCATCTTGTCTATTAGGATCCCACGTGGCATCCATGGCAATTATCATCATCATCATAATCATCCTCGTCAGCTTCGCTTGCCTCAGACACCTCATAAACTGCACCAACAGCAAGTACTTCATCGTCTTCTTCCTCACACCTTACGTCCATAGTGTCGCCTAACTCAGACATATGAGGTTGTGTAACTTGCTTAGCGCCTTCATCTCGTTGTAACAATAATGGCTGTGAATCAGTGAATTCCCCACCAAATAACTCCTGCGAAGTGTCAAATGCAGTGGATGTGGTGCTTGTAGTAGTGCTGGTGGCTGCGGAAGATGAGGTGTTATGTGTTAAATAGTCAACCACGTCCTAACAATCTTGGGAGTCGATGGGACGTGCCTTCTTCAGAGCACTATACTTTGGGCCAGGGCCACATAAAATCACGTCAGCCCGACCTCAAACAGACCTGCCGGGTGGCCTGCCTCTGGCTCTGCCTGTTGTTTTGTCCATATCGGGGGGGGGGGTGAAAGGTATGCACTGACTTGACTAATACAATGTGCAGTCACAAAGGTGCAGTGAAAGGTATGCAGTGACTGGTATTACAATACAATGTGCAGCTGTCGCAAAGGTGCAGTTAACAGGTATGCACGGACTGGTATATTACACAGCGTGCGGTCACACAGGTACTGTGAAAAATTATGCAGTGATTGGTATTACAAATGTGCAGCTGTCACACACAGGTACCGTGAACAGATGCAGTGACTGGTGGTATATAACACTGCGTGCGCTTACGTAGGTAGGTGCACTACTGAAAAGGTATGCAGGGGTTTGTATTACAAATGTGCAGTTGTCACACACACTGGTACCGTGAACAGGTGCAGTGACTGGTAGTATATAACACTGCGTGCGCTCATGTAGGTAGGTGCACTGAACAGGTAGGTATGCAGTGATTGGTATTACAAATGTTCAGCTGTCACACACACAGGTACTGGGAACAGGTGCAGTGACTGGTGGTGGTATATAACACTGCATGCGCTCACGTAGGTAGGTGCACTACTGAACAGGTATGCAGGGATTGGTATTACAAATGTGCAGCTGTCACACACAAAGGTAGACAGGTAGTCAGTGAATGTGCTGGGCCTGGCAGTGGCACAGTAGGCATTACCAAGGGGCCAAGGTCCAGCAGCTGTGACTGACTGACAGGGCTGTACATGCAACACAAGTGTCTGTGGGACTAGAGATGGCCTGAACCTCTGATTTTCAGTTCGCAAACCGGGTTCGCGAACCTTTGCCAAACATTTGATTCACGCGAACTTTCGCGAATCCGCAATAGACTTCAATGGGGAGGCGAACTTTGAAAACTAGAAACATTTATGCTGGCCACAAAAGTGATTGAAAAGATGTTTCAAGGGGTCTAACACCTGGAGGGGGGCATGGCGGAGTGGGATAGATGCCAAAAGTCCCGGGGAAAAATCTGGATTGGACTCAAAGCAGCGTTTTAGGGGCAGAAATCACATTGAATGCTAAATTGCAGGCCTAAAGTGTGGTAAAACATCTTGCATGTGTATACATCCGCAAAAGGTGGATCAGCGCAACACCAAGCCACCTCCGAATGGCCTCCATCAGAGATGCGCTGAGCCCCCAAGGAACTACAAACGCACCTTGAACCCAAACAGAAGCTCTGCATATACACCAAAAGCATCGCTGTTAAGTGGGAGCAGCTGACCAAAAACAAATTAAATTAGTACATAGCAAGGAAAAGAACAGCGCTACTTAACCTTCCTGGCGGTAACCCCGAACGTAGTTCAGGGTAAGCCGCGCAGGAGGTTTTCTCAGGCCCTGCTGGGCCGATTTGCTTAATTTTTTTTTTTTGCTGAACGCAGCTAGCACTTTGCTAGCTGCGTCAGCACACCGATCGACACCGGCCCACGCTCGATCGTCGCTATCCGCTCCGCCGCGCCGCCCCCCCCCCCCCAGACCCCGTGCACTGCCTGGCCAATCAGTGCCAGGCTGCGCTGAGGGGTGGATCGGGACTCCCAAAGACGTCACGACGTCGCTGACGTCAGTGACGTCATCCCGCCCCGTTGCCATGGCGATGGGGGAAGCCCTCCAGGAAATACCGTTCTTTGAACTGGATTTCCTCATCGGAGATCGCCGAAGGTGATCGAAGCGGGCGGGGGGATGCCGCTGACCAGCGGCTATCATGTAGTGAGCCGAATGTGTATGCTCGGTGTGTATTATATCCCACAAGTGAGGCTTGCACGCTTTTGCAGGTAGGCACTTGCCTGTTTTTAAGTAGCGCTGTTCATTTCCTTGCTATGTGTATACATCAATCAGGGAGTGTAATTAGAGTATTGCTTCACACTGACACACCAAACTTACTGTGTAACGCACCGCAAACAGCTGTTTGTGTTACGACGGCCATGCTGGATGGGTGCGCACCATGACGAGATTGCTCTTCCTCAGTGATATCAGGTAATGTCTGACTGCCTTATCAACTTTCAATGGTTCTTTCTCTACCATTGTTAAAGCTTACATCTATTTTTTTTAAATTACATTTTCTGCTGGCTGTTCAGTACCTGTAACGATAATCTGTTATGGAGGGCAAGTCTGCCATTGTGAGTGACCACGGGTAATGGTCGGGGAATCAGGGTTCGATTCCAGTCCGGAGAGGAAGCCTGAGAACCGACTACCACCACCACACATCCAAGTAAGGACCCATTTGCTGTATAAGTAATGTACCTGCCTTGATCGTGCTTTGCAGACCAGGCATCTGTGGTCAGATGGACCCTTGACCCAGCACAAGACGAACTAAATCGAAAGCATTTGCCAAGAATGTGTTATGGAGGGCAAGTCTGCGATTCATTCAACTGTGTGAAACTTTCGATGGTACTTTCTCATGGTGACCAAGGGTAATGGCCAGGGAATCATGGTTCGATTCCGGTCCGGAGTGAGAGCCTAAGAAATGGCTACCACCACCACACATCCAAGGAAGGCAGCAGGCACGCTGTGGGCAAAGGAGCAGGAACGACTACCACCACACATCCAAGGAAGGCAGCAGGCATGGCATGCACGTCCCGAGGAAGTGACCAAAAATAACAATACAGGAGGACTTTCGAGGCCCTGCTGTATATGAGATGAATCAACTTTAAAGAGACTCTGAAGCGAGAATAAATCTCGCTTCAGAGCTTATATTCAGCAGGGGCATGTGTGCCCCTGCTAAAACGCCGCTATCCCGTGGCTGAACAGGGGTCCCTTACCCCCCAAATGCCCCCTGCAAAATCAACGACCAACTTGGTTGTAGATTTTGCTGCTGTTGAGGCAGGGCTAACGGCTGCAGCCCTGCCTCTCAGAGCCGTCTATCAGCGGCGCATCGCCGACTCTCCCCCGCCCCTCTCAGTGAAGGAAGACTAAGAGGGGCGGGGGAGAGGCGGAGATAGACGCGTGTAAGGCAGGGCTGTGGGCATTAGCCCTGCCTCAAACAGGAAGAGATCCCGTGAGTAGACGAGGGGATTTGGGGGGTAAGGGACCCCCGTTTAGCCGCGGGATAGCGGCGTTTTAGCAGGGGCACACATGCCCCTGCTGAATATAAGAGCTGAAGCGAGTTTTATACTCGCTTCAGTCTCTCTTTAAATCCTTTAACGAGAATCTGTTATGGAGGGCAAGTCTGCCATCCATTCAAGTTAATGGTATGCACTGACTGCCAGGTATAATACAATGTGAAGTCAAAGATGCTGTGAAAGGTATGCAGTGATTGCAAACAGCTGTTTGTGTAGTGACGTCCGTGCTGGACGGACTGGTGCGTACCATGACGAGAATGCAGGTGATGGCGGCTTTCCAGCCCATATGGTCGCTGGGCTGAGGTAGCTGAATGACAGAACAGTGACTGTCCAGCTGATTAAATTTGGTCTGTCTACCTTATTACCGTGGGTGTGCCCCCCCCGACACACTCATATAGCCGTCGGTCATTGCTTCATTGTGATACGCAAGCCCCTTCAACGCGGCAAGGTAATGATGATGAAGGGAAATTGGCACATGTACTATACATGTCTTTTGTTTTGTTGTTGCAGCTGCAGTGTAGGCAGAAAAATTAGGCAGGCATGTACACTCACCAGAACAATTAGTATAGCGGGCGCTGCTAGCAGCAGCCTTAAAAATTCAGGAATCCACCTGGAGTCCTGGACCCTGTTGATGGTGGCGGAGAAGGCAGTCAAGCGGCCTGCGGGCAGAGATGCTGTGTGTGGGGACTGACTTAGTCTTTGGGCAGGCCTGAGTGTGCTTTGCAGACCAGGCATCCATGGTCAGATGGACCTTTGACCCAACGCTGTGTGCCAGAGATTTCACCACTTGCCTTTCAACATCACGGTACAGTTTAGGTATCACCTTTTTTGAGAAAACCACTGCAGTGTGTGGCTTTGCTTTTGTGTGCTGCTTTTCCTCAAGTGGTCATCCCATTGCAGTTTGTGATTTGTAATCATGTGCCTTCGTAAGGTAGTTGCCTTGGTCTTTCCATGGCTCAATTTTCAGTGGCAGAGAGTACAGATGGCATTGCTCTCATCTGAGGCAGACACACAAAAAAATGTACACACCGCTGAGCCCTGGGGTGATGGCACTTTGGTGGTGGTGGCAGACTGAGTGTTAAGTGGGGTGCCAGAATCAGAGCAGGGGGAGGAAGATATGTTACGCTTCCGTGCGGAACAAGAGAAAGATGAGGTGTTCTGTGTTAAATAGTCAACTACGTCCTGACAATATTGGGGGTAGACGGCACGTGCCTTCTTCTGAACACTGTACTTTGGTCCAGGGCTGCACGAAATCACAACAGCACAATCTCAAACAGACCTGCCATGTGGCCTGCCTCTGCCTTTTGTTTTGTCCATATTGGGGGGAATGAAGTGAAAGGTATGCACTGACTTGACTAATACAATGTCCAGTCACACAGGTGCAGTTAACAGGTATGCACAGAGTAGTATATCACACTGCGTGCACTCATGTAGGTAGGTGGGTGCACTGAACACAACAGGTAGGTATATGCAGTGATGGGTATTACATTTACAATGTGCACCTGTCACACACAGACAGGTACCAGACAGGCACAGTGACACTGCGTGCGCTCACGTAGGTAGGTGGGTGCACTGAAGTGAACAACAGGTAGTAGGTATATGCAGTAATGGGTATTACAATGTGCACCTGTCACACACACAGGTAGTCACTGAACATGCTGGGCCTGGCAGTGCCAAACACAGTATGAATTATCAAGGCTGTCTATGCAACACATGTGTCAGTGGGACACAGAAAAAAAAATAGATCACAAGAACAAGATTAGCTCTAAAGAGCTGTTGAGGGGTGCTTTATAGCAATAAGAATGAGCAAGGAGCAAGCTAAGAAGCCTACAAGAGCTGAACTAATCTTTCCCTATGAGAGTCTGCAGCAGCTTTCCCTTCTCTAATTACTGCAGGCACACGAGTGAGTAAAATGGCTGACGCTGCCTGCCTTTTACAAGGGTGGAGTGGCTCCAGGAGGGAGTGTAGCCTGATTGGCTACAATGTGCCTGCTGACTGTGATGTAGAGCAGCCTTTCTCAACCTTTTTACCTTGGTGAAACCCTGTAAATAACTTTTGGATCTCAAGGAACCCTTGTAAACAATTTTTTGGACTCAAGGAACCCCTACATTTATTTTTCAGGAGGCATGGTCTTTAAATAGGTTAGGCTGCTAATTTCACTATCTCCTATTACATTGCCACTCATTATACTGTCTTCTGACCCCCCTATTCAGTGCTTCTTGTCACAATACCACCTATTATAGTGTGCTCTATTATACTTCCCCCACAATGGGGTAAAATGCCAAGGAACCCCTGCAGAGTTCTCAAGGAACCCTGGGGTTCCAGGGAACCCTGGTTGAGAAAGCCTGATGTAGAGGGTCAAAGTTGACCCTCATGATGCACTATGGGGGCGAATCGAACTTCCAGTAAAGTTTGCGGTTCTCCGCAATTGCGAACCCCGGAAGTTTGCCGGGAACCGTTCAGGCCATCTCTATCTGCTGACTGTGATGTAGAGGGTCAAAGTTGACCCTAATGATGTAGTATGGGGGCGGGTCGAACTCGCATATAGTTTGCGGTTTACCGCGAACGTGAACCACCTAAGTTCGCATGAATTGGTTCGCGTGCAAACCGTTCGGGCCATCTCTAGCTGCAATAGCCTAAGTCAGAGCTCTGATGTCACACAAACGCCGCATGCTATGCGCCGGCAGCATGTTTACAGCTAATGAGAGCGGCTGATTCGGAAGACGGATGGGCACCGAGACACAAACTGGTAATGTATAAATGCACACATACATGTACATGTATACACTGGGGAACTGCGCTAGGGGTTTTGTTGCAGTTGTCACCCATCCTGATATCACTCACCGTTACCGCTATGCACTTGATTGACCACGACAGCCCGACATCTTGCAGTATATCCGATACATGCATGTTCCAATTGGTCACACTGTCAATCGGGCATGCACTTGGCGGCACAGATTTTCATCCAATTTGATAATAATTATAAAATCAGATGGTCGATCGGTCATCAAGTCGCTACATGTATGGCCACCTTCACTGGCATCCATTACTGTTCTTTGCATTTTTTGGCATGCATAAAGAGTTAGGCTACAATCAAAGTAGGGTATACCTAAAGCAATTGCAATGGTACATTCACATCAGTGCATTAGCAGTGCAGTGAGACACGACGCATGCTGTGTGGTACTGGACAACATGCTTATGTACAGTTGCAGTGAAGCATACTTTTCATTAAGTGTGTGCTTCACTGTATGTGCTGCATCACTCGTGTTTCTTTTCCACTCCATGCAATCCTGTTTTTTTACAGGTTATGCAATTCAATGCCTCAGTGTGAACCTAGCCTAATGATGACCCATTTGCTTTCTTTCCTCTTCCCTGTGGTCAGGAAAGTTTACTACAGCCACACACAAGTTCTGTAACCATTTATTAGTTATGGCAGATAATTAACTTGCAGTCTGACTCACCCAACTGCAGAGAGACTGTGATTTCTAGCACTGGTTCATAAAAACAAATGATATAAGAAACACAGGCAAGTTCTAAGTAGGATTGGTACTATTTATGCACATTATCTCATCTTGCTACATGCCACTTAAGGCACCCTTTAAAAGTCTTATTTGTTAAAAAGACCCAGCTAAAAGAAAAATGTTAAGTAGAAGCTCAAAAATATAAAAATTAGCTGCTGAATTGTATTTTCTGTTTCTATGGTGGGGACAGGGATAGCATCATTTTTTTTCTACATAATGTTTGTCAAGCATCTTCAACCTGATGCTGCATGCACCTGTATTCCCTGATGATGCATTCCTTAGTTTACATTTTTAGAAGACATCACTACCACAATGCTCCTCTGAGCCACACCTTGAAATATTTCACTTTTTTATGAACCGCTTTGGGATCCGCCATCTCTGGCCCTTTAAAGGAAACCTTAAAGCGGATCCGAGATGAAAAATTAACTATAACAAGTAACTAGTCTATATATCTTATCTAACGTTTAGATAGTTTACACAGCAAATCTAGCTGCAAACAGCTTTAATAGAATATGAATATTTCTTCCTGTGATACAATGACAGCAGCCATGTTGTTTGTAAACATTACACAGAGGCAGGCTTATCTGCATCTTGAGCAAAAAAAACCTAATCCCCCCTCCTCCTTCCTCCCCTCTGCCTCTGAAATCTCTGGCTAGTAATGCCTCCCCCCTCCTCCTGCCCAGACTGAGCTCCCATGAGCCCTTGCTACTGTCTGAAAGTGCCTTGGCTCTCTGAAAACCTGTGGGCGAGGCATGCTTAGTGTATAGGGAATTAGAGTATTAAAACAAAAACAAAAAAGTATTTGGCTTGAGGAATGCCCTATAAAAAATAGGAAAGGAACACAATTATGCAATGAGTAAAAGTTCATCTCGGATCCACTTTAAGTGACATGTGAAATGATGAGACATTTGACATGAAGTGACATGTGACCTGATGTGAATGTACAGTGCATAGTACACAAATACATATGTTGTGATGCTTTACTTCTTTCCTTGCCTGAACGACTTAATAGTCTACTATGCAACTGGTACAGAGTACCCAACAATCTCAGGGTGAACCAGAACTCCTAGGAGTGTGTAAGGGGCTACAATGGACCTAAAAGCTATCTTACTAAAATGCTATGGAAAACAAATGTTTTCTTTCTTAAAACAGAAAGAATTTGTATATATTCAGCAGTGATGCACTGGGAGACATCTCAGAACTCACTCCAACCTGAATTATCGCAAATTCTTTCTGTTTTAAGAAAGCAAACTTTTGTTTTTCTTAGCATTTTAGTAAGGGGGCTTTTAGGACCATTGTAGTCCCTTACACACCCCAATGAGTTCTGGATCACCATGAGCTTGCTGGTTAGTCTGTACCTCTCGGATTTACAAGCCCTACTCCATAGAGCCAAATTAATCCATGCCATGCACTGATGAGGATTAAACAATCCGAAACAGTCTGTATGCATGTTGGATTATTATGGCTCTGTACAAATTAAGACAAGACAAGACAAATAACATTTATATTGCGCTTTTCTCCTTGCGGACTCAAAGCGCCAGAGCAGAGCAGCAGCCACTAGGGCGCGCTCTATTGGCAGTAGCAGTGTAAGGGAGACTTGCCAAAGGTCTCCTACTGAATTAGTGCTGGCTTACTGAACAGGCAGAGCCGAGATTCGAACCCTGGTCTCCTGTGTCAGAGGCAGAGCCCTTAACCATTACACCATCAGCCAACTAAATTAACAAGCTGACACATCATTGCATTCCAGCGGTTCTGGAGGTGTGTTTAGCTTCTAAGGGTACTATGGTTAATTTGCAAATATTTAGCAGTGATGCATCGTGGGAGACATCTCGGAGCTCACTCCAACCTGAATCATCGCAAATACTTTCTGTTTAAAGAAAGCAAACTTTGTTTTCTACTATGCAACTGACAGTTTTACAGCCATAAAATACGTTGCACTAGGAAGCCCAGTTTTCTGCCAGGAGAGGATAGATAAAAAGGTAAATAGTTCATATAATTGAGCACTCTTCGAGACACAGAGACAGACTGTTACATCCAGCTGAGACAGACAATAAATCTGCTATTTTAATTTTTTTAAACATAACATAAAACTGTGGGATATCTAAAAGCCATTTTTAGGAGTAGGAGGATAGATACAATTGGTTATCTCTTCACTTTGTTTTCACTTAAGTATCGCTTTAAGAACCAGAAATTTTTATTTTTTTACCAAAAAAACTGTGATTGGCTCACAGGCATTATGGGGTCAAAAGCCGATGAAAGAGAGCACTGTTGTCAGCGTGACAGTAAAGCAAATGCGTTGCAGTGCTGCAGCATCAGCGCAAATGATGAGAGCGATGTGTACACATAAACGCGGAAGTTGAAATCTACAACCTGACGGGGATAAGCAGGCATAAACAGGTCGTAGATTTGAACTATGCTGGTTCGGAAATGGTTAATGAAAAATATGTTTCATGGAAAATAAATATTTTTAGTATATACAGTATTGTTTTACGGGTACATCATTTGTTTTTTTTATATATATAAGAAAGTATTCTCACATTTTAGAGGTGATCCCTTTAATACCTACTGATTTGGTTTGAGTTTTGTTTTTTTGGTGTGTTGGCTTTTCTAGAAAGAAGATTGTACTTTAACAAAACTTCAGTTTTTTGTTTTTTTTTAATCTTAACCACAAATTTTCAGCTATTGGTCATACATTAGTATCCTGCATACATTCTTGGCATATACAGTACTACTGTTGGGAAAGAAATCCTCAATAAGCTTTCCCCAGCACTTGTTGACATTATCAGAGCAATCATTTCACAGTGGCATTTACACGTGAATGGATCCCCTTTTCTTCTCTGTTTGACGGTGTCACATCCACAGCTGCTTATGGTCAAGTGGATGGATAACTAATGCTTAGCGATGATGAGAAAACAGAAAACAAAAAAGTTTATTCTGCGCGGCGCATAAGCTGAGGTGCTTTCACCTCTGCCCAGCTAGTAATAAGCTGCATTCAGGAAATGTCCTGTAGCTAGCCAAGCTGAGATGGGACAGCTGCCTGGCTGATGTTTATAGAATTCACATGCCTGCAGGCTTTGTTTCTTTATTGGCTACCCCAAGCAGTAAGAACAACTGCTGTTGTAAATTATACTCATTGGGGCCCCATGCAGCAACACTCACACATACAGACACACACACAGACACACACACACACACACACACACAGACACACACACACACACGGCATGACACACACACACACACACACATACATACACACACACACACACACGGCACAACGCCCACACACACACACACATACATACACACACACACACACACGGCACAACGCACACACACACACACACACACACACACACACGGCACAACACACACACACACGGCACAACGCACACACACACACACACGGCACAACACACACACACACAGACACACACACACACACACACACACACACACACACACACACATAGACACACACACACACACGGCATGACACACACACACACACACACATACATACACACACACACACACACGGCACAACGCACACACACACACACACATACATACACACACACACACACACGGCACAACGCACACACACACACACACACACACACACACACAGCACAACACACACACACACGGCACAACGCACACACACACACACACACACGGCACAACGCACACACACACACACACACACACACACACACACACACACACACACACACACACACACACACACACACACACACACACACACACACACACACACACACACACACACACACACACACACACACACATTGGAAAGGCAAATTTAAACTGTATTTACCAAATCTTCAGCACCATTCAATAGAATAAAAACACTATTAAGAAAAAAAAAGTAAGATAAATATTCAAAATGTAATATACGTTTTATATTACGTTTGAATTAAACCTGGAGTGAAACATTAATAAACAATTGCATCTATAATCAGACTCGTAAATAGGACTCTCCTGGAAACTCATAGTTGTCTTTTCGTTTTTAATGGTTAAAATCTACCTTAAAACCTTTTACTGTCTTTAGTGCTTGTTGGCAGTTTTCAACTTTTACACGCAAAGCTTGAGCTATTGAACTTTGCTTTGTTTCTTAGCTACACAGAGTTTTATTAACTCTTATCAGTTATGAGTGAGAGTTATGCTATGTGCTTCGACTGCAATCTGACTGCAGGGAAACTAGTTTTAGAGTTAGAGCCCTGAATTCCTAACCCTAAGGGCCCTTTCACATCAGGGCAGTGTGGTGCGGTATTTTTACTGCCGGGCTATAAAGGTCTATGGAGACTTTCATACGGCCAAGGTACGGCACAACGGAAGTGACGTTTTTGCCACATCCCGATGCTGATCCAGAACTATGTTAGCGTGCGGCTTATGCGGTGACTTGCGGCAATCTGCATCAGCCCAAAAGTCATGTTAGTCTATGGTGATGCGGAGATATTTAAAACATTACCGTGGTGCGCATGTGCAGAAGCGTATTTTTACAATACACTTTCGTGCACTTCCGCATACCCCAAAGCAGGAAGTGACCGCAAGCACTTCCTGCTTGAAACTGGAATGCCCAGAGGAAACTCACACAGACACAGGGAGAACGTACACACTCCTTGCAGATAGTGCCCTGGCTTGATTTGAACCAGAGACCCAGCACTGCAAGGCGAGAGCGCTGACCACTATAACACTGTACATATCCATCTGTACTGAAAACAAGATTCTGAAATTATAAGTTAAAAAAATTATAAACTCTTTTCCAAAAATATCTTTATCAACCCACAGGCTTCTTGCCAAAAGCAACTTACTTTCTCATCACTCATTAACTTCCACTAGTAGTCATCACTTTCACCATTATTTTTGTACGTGTTTTCGATTATTTGGTGAGTCACTAGCCATAATGTAGCAGGCATTGTGGTGGAGTTTTACATTTATTTGTGACATGCTGGGACTGTATCTTACCGAGTGGAAAATCCGTGTTTCAGCTGTTGGTTATGGATTTATTTAAGCTTGGATTATTTATTTGCATTGTAGCAGATAAACACTGACAGCAGACTTACATGAAGGCTTGAATTGCACCTTTGTTTTTTTAATTTTTTAAGTTTTAATGTGTACCAGAAGTGAGGAAAATGAGTAAACAAACTATGTCAGTATGCATTTTGTTGGGCATACTCCCAATCGGCTTTACCTCCTTTCCCTGCATCCCAGTATTCAAACCATGGACAGTAAGGGGCATGAGACAATACCGAAGGAAAATAGAATTATTCTTCAGTGTGCCCAGATCCAAAAAGCAGTTAATTTGGGTGCTGGAGATGCCACAGTAATCTGAGTGTGCCATAGGCCCTAATGTAAAAACCTGTGATTAGCTGTTAATTTGGACGCTGGTGATACCTGATAAAATAGTGTCTGCTACTTGTAGTCCAACTTTGTACAGCGGGGGGCCCCACTGCTCACTATTGTATCAAGCACTTCAAGTGCCCAAATTTACACACACAGTCGTTAATAGCATGGTCACCTATGGTAGCACCCAAATTACCATAGCGCATCCAGTGCCTGCTATGTGGGGGGTAAGGTTGGGAATCCTTTCTGCTTAGGCATAGGTTAGGAAGGTCCTTTGGGGTTAGGCATAGGTTGGAGGGTCAAATTTGGTTAGACATAGGTTGAGGAGGTCCTTTAGAGTTAGGCATAGGTTAGGGGGGTCCATTAGAGTTAAGCATCAATTAAGGTTGTTTCCAAATTAGCATGGTGCCGTTTTAACAGGTATGCCAGATCCCCTCCCCTTCTGGCATTGGCATTCTTTTTACAAGCCATTATCCTGTAAAAGAGGAATTTTACCTGTTTATGGAGCATTTTTTTCAATAAAGAAGATTTTCTGAACAACCAACTCTTTGCTGGTCCTCTTTGTCTTGTACCATAATGTTATGTTGAAAGGCAAGGGTACGCTCAGTAAGGGGGATTTTAGGTTTTATTTAGTTCCTCACAAAATCCTACAGAATACCCAAGCAGCTCGTGACCCAAAACTACTAAGAAAGTATAGGGCACTAAGGCCATTTTCACACTTCTAACTTGCATTTTTAGTGCAACACCAAAAAAAGCCTGTGGAGATTACTGCGGCAGTGTGTGGTAATCTCTATTATGGCTGCAGGTCAAGCAGGAAGGCTCTCTAGCTCCAACTTCCTGTGGCTGAAATAAGAATTGCGTACTAAGAAGGACCAACAGTCCGAAATATGCTAACTGTATGTTGGATTGATGTGTCTCTTTAAATGTTATCCAACACGAGAAGTCCACAGCACCACGTCAGTAATCTATAGCTCTTTTATTGTTTTAAAGGTCCTTCCTCAAGCTGTATCAGGCTCTCTCTGAGAGAGCCTGATACAGCTTGAGGAAGGACCTTGTCCGAAACAGCGTCTGTCGCTGTTATGGCTATCTCTTTGTCTTTTTAAAACAATAAAAGAGCTATAGATTACTGACGTGGTGCTGTGGACTTCTCGTGTTGGACTTTATTTGACCCACTCAGGGCTACTGGGTCTATCCACTTTAGTACACGTCTGTCCCCATTGGAGTGCTAGTCTATCCGGTTTCTCTCTAAATTTTATACATCTGGATGTAGGCCTGGCTTCAGGGGCATAAAGAGATAATTTGCATATTCAGGAGTGATGCATTGTGGGAAACCACAGTTGCTTACTTAAAGCTGAATTATTGCAAATACCATCTGTTTTAAGAAGGCAAACTACACTGAGCACAAAATCGTAGTGACTCCGGAACACTATGACTTAACTAGGCAGTCTGTAAAACTCCTATTTCCCATAGAGTCACTACCCGTAGAGTCACATTATTCCATGCCTTGCACCTATGAAGGCAAATTTAGCCTGAAACAGCTGAGTGGGGGTTGGATTAGTATGGCTCTGTAATATTAATAGGCTATTCTCTATATACTTTAAACCATGAGATCTGGATGTGTGTTGAGCTTTTCAGTGACATTAAGGATTTATTTGCAAACTTACTCCATGAGCAGAAGTGATGCAACATGGGAGTTCCTTACACAGAGCTGAATAGTTGGAAGACTGCAAATTTATATTGAGCACAGGTCCTACAGATACAGGAAGTTGAAGTGGAAAACAGTGGAAACAGGAAGCAGATTGGCCTGGTGTCTGTGTTTGTCCCAGAAGCCCTTTATGGCAGTGATTTAGCAATGCCTGAAACATTGTTTTTACCTCCAGATGCTTAAAGCGGAACTGTCGTGAAAATCTTAAAATTTAAAACACATACAAATAAGAAGTATATTTTTTCCAGCGTAAAATGAGCCATAAATTACTTTTCTCCTTTGTTGCTGTCACTTACAGTAGGTAGTACAAATCTGACATTATCATTAGGTTTTGGGTTAGTCCATCTTTTCATGAGGTTTTCTCAGCCTGGCATTTATTCTTTATAAGGACATTCCCTAAAAAAGATTTATACAATTGCTGGCCAGACTGCACACTTATTTGGCAGTTGGACGGAGCAACTGCCATTCACTAAGTGCTTTTAAAAATAAAGAAAACCCTGAGAACTCCAGATGAGAAGATGGGCTGTTCCAAAATTTGTCGGTAATATCACATTTCTACTACTTACTGTAAGTGACAGCAACAAAGGAGGAAAGTAATTTATGGCTCATTTTACTCTGGAAGAAACATACCGTATTTTCCGTCGTATAAGACGCACTTTTTCTCCCCCAAAAATGGGGAGAAAAAGTCCCTGCGTCTTATACGGCGAAGGCAGGGAATCCCAGACTAACGAACGCCCGCCGTAATGAACCGCCGACCCGCCGGTACACATCGGGGATTCCCTGCCTTGATCCTGTGTATGCTGAGCTGTCCCCCAGGGATGCCTGCCGGTATGTTACTTCATGTATACTGCGCTGCCCCGTATGCCCACATGTTTCCCTGCCCCCCTCCTATAAGGATAAAGTATCGGCAGTAGCCCCGTCAATGTATTCGGCGCTGCCCCCTCCCCGCGTGAATACTGCGCTGCCCCCCCTGTAAAAGGATAAAGTATCGGCAGAAGCGGCTCACCTCCTTCAAAGTTCCCGCAGTGACAGCTGACCTCGTGTGTCCTGCGTGGCTCCCCGTAGTGAAAGTTTCTGCTGATGACGCGAACAGCAGAAACTTTCACTACGGGGAGCCACGCAGGACACACGAGGTCAGCTGTCACTGCGGGAACTTTGAAGGAGGTGAGCCGCTTCTGCCGATACTTTATCCTTTTACAGGGGGGGCAGTGCAGCATTCACGCGGGGAGGGGGCAGCGCCGAATACATTGCTGGGGCTACTGCTGATACTTTATCCTTATGGGAGGGGGGCAGGGAAACATGTGGGCATACGGGGCAGCGCAGCCTACACGCGGGGAGGGGGCAGCGCCGAATACATGGCTGGGGCTACTGCCGATACTTTATCCTTATGGGAGGGGGGCAGGGAAACATGTGGGCATACGGGGCAGCGCAGCATTTACGTGGGCGTGGGTTGGGCAGTGCAGTATACATGGAGGGGACAGCAGTATACATGGAGGGGACAGTAGCATACATGGAGGAAGCTGCACAGCATACATGGAGCGGGCAGCAGAGCATTACATGGAGGGGGCAGCACAGCATTACATGGAGGGGGCAGCACAGCATTACATGGAGGGGGCAGCACAGCATACATGGAGGGGGCAGCACAGCATACATGGAGGGGGCAGCACCGCATACATGGAGGGGGCAGCACAGCATACATGGAGGGGGCAGCACAGCATACATGGAGGGGGCAGCACAGCATACATGGAGGGGGCAGCACCGCATACATGGAGGGGGCAGCACCGCATACATGGAGGGGGCAGCACAGCATACATGGAGGGGGCAGCACCGCATACATGGAGGGGGCAGCACAGCATACATGGAGGGGCAAGAGGAACATGTGGGGCACCTCAGCATACACAGGGGAGTGATAGACACTGGGGGTGACACAATAGGATCAGATAGGGGACACAGTCATTGGGTGAGAACCTCTATAAGACGCTCCTGGAATGTGGACAGACCAGGTTAAGTTTATATTTTTTTCCCTGGTTTTTGCCCTCTAAACCTGGGTGCGTCTTATATTCCGGAGCGTCTTATACGGCGCGAAATACGGTACTTCCTATTTGTATATGATGACATTCATTTTAAATTTTTAGATTTTCGCGATAGAGGTCCTGTCCCCCGCACCTATAGCGCCCACCTATGCTGTCACTCTGGAGCACCCATAGCACATCAGGGTGCTATGGGTGCTCCAGGGTGACAGTATAGGTGGGCGGTATAGGTGCAGTGGGTGGGGAGGAGATTAAAGGTCTTTTTGAAAAAAAAATCCTCTTGTTCCCACTATTCTTCTTAAAATAACTTGCAAATTTGTTTTTTCTAGCATGTAAGGGGGCTGTTTCCAACTGCCAAAACAGCATACAGCAGCTACATCACTTACCAGCAGTAAAAATGTCACCATGTGATAAATGTCAGAATATAAATCAGGGATTTAAAAGATTTTACAATGGACCAACACTGACTAAATCATTTATACATAATTATTGTAAAAATGAAGCACTTTTTATTACATTATTTTCACTGGAGTTCCTCTTTAAAGAACAGAAAAATAGGGACACCCACACAGAGAAAACAGTGCCAAACAAAAATAGGCATCTATTAATTGTTGGCCCTGCAGTGCACAATTAGTTACTTAAGAGTCTGAATCATTATACTGTGCAGAGTGTCAGAGTGGGCTTTGCATAGTATTAACATAGATTACATTGAACAGTGATAGAAAATGACCACAAATAGCAGGTCATTAGTGACTGTATAGGTATCCCCAGCACAAACACGGATCCAGCATCTTTTCTATGCAAATGACTGCGGATTGAAAAGCTCATCAATAGGTGCTACCGTCTGCAAATAGTTTCAGTGTCGGCTTGGCAACTGTGGCTCACGCTGTTGGACAAGTGAAAAGAAAACCACAGTCAGCAGCTATTCAGCAGCAAATCATTAATTAATTACATTTTAATGAACCTTAAGCGGCTACTGTGGGAGCCTTCAGAAGTTTATCAAAAATGAAGAATTGCCTTGTGTAAATCTTAAGCTGACTTAAAAAAAGAATCCACATGGCTTCAGGGTAAGAGTACTGAGCAATTTATATGTATCGTGAACGTCCTCCGAGTTCAAGCAATGACAGGGCAAAACAATCATGCGTGGGAGCGGTGCAATATATATATATATACATATACATATATATAATGTATATATATATATATATATATGTATATATATATATATATATATATATATATATATATATATATATATATACTATATATATATATATATATATATATATATATATATATATATATATATATATATATATATATATATATAAAACTTCATTAGTGTCATCTTCTTCCATGGCACATTGATTGATGTCCAAAAAATACAGGTATTGCTACAGAGTCTATAAATGGCAGACAAAATATAATAAATATATAGATATATAAGTGCATGCATATACTGTAGTATACAGTATATATTCAGTCATTATAGAGAATGCTACTTTGGGGTCAGTTAGCATATAAACCAACTGATGACCATCTGCTCAACCTCCTACGCCGTAAGCCCACGTCAGTTACTTCCACGAGGTTACTGCAGAGTATACCACACAGTGGGCTTTTCAGCTCACCTTCCCCGGGATCCAGACGCTGGCAGCCAATCTTCTTCCTGTCTTCAGAGGCTCTGGATCCCTCTGGTGAGATTGATATCTGTTGTCATGATGACAGCTGGCGATCTCACTATAGGATTACAGCGCCATCCAGAGTACGGAGGGAGAATTGCAGCGCTGGGTCCCAGGGAGGTGAGTAAAGAGCGGGGCTGCTTCAGATCTCTCTGCGGTATGATTATTTCACGGTTTTAGGGTCTAAAAGCATGCAAAAAATGCATTGCTTTTAGACCCTAAAATTAGTGTTGGGCGAACAGTGTTCGCCACTGTTCGGGTTCTGCAGAACATCACCCTGTTCGGGTGATGTTCGAGTTCGGCCGAACACCTAATGGTGTTCGGCCACACTGTTCGGGTTCGCCCGAACTGCTCAATGGCCGGCCGAACAGGGCCCCTGTTCGGCCGAATACGGCCCCCCTATGGGGTCGCAGGCATAAGGGGGGAGCATGCCCCGATCGCGGGGGGGGTTGGAAATTCCCTCCACCCCCTTCGCTAGCACTCCCCCCTCTGCCCGCTTCCCCATAAAAAAAGTTTAATGCAAGTTAAATAGTACCGGTGGCTGGCAGTGGAGTGAGGAGGAGGAGTCCGAGTAGGAGAGTGATGCGTTGAGGCCGGGCAGCGGGCGGTTCAGCGGTAGTACCCTTGTGGTACTTCCGCCCTTTCTCTGACCTCACGTCCTCTACGTGATGACGCATACGAGGGTACGCGTGACGCGTACCCTCATATGCAGAGGACGTGAGGTCAGAAAAAGGGCGGAAGTACCACAAGGGTACTACCGCTGAACCGCCCGCTGCCCGGCCTCAACGCGTCACTCTCCTACTCGGACTCCTCCTCCTCACTCCACTGCCAGCCACCGGTACTATTTAACTTGCATTAAACTTTTTTTATGGGGAAGCGGGCAGAGGGGAGAGCGCTAGATGAGGGGGTGGGGGGAATTTCCGACCCCCCCCCCCCACAATCGGGGCATGCTCCCCCCTTATGCCTGCAACCCCATAGGGCCCCCAAAATGGGCATGTTCAGGGGTCCCATTGACTTGCATTGAGTTCGGGGTTCGGGCCGAACATGCCGAACATCTGGCCCATGTTCGGCCTGTCCGGCCTGAACCCGAACATCCAGGTTTTCGCCCAACACTACCTAAAATCTGGAAATAATCATGCCGCAAGGAATGTTAAAGAGAACCAGAGACAAAGCACCGTCATGTATTTTATTACATTTATCAGTGGGAAAATGACAGTAAACACCTACCCTGCTTTTAGTTTTATTCTCCTCAGTCTAATCTATCTGTTATCAACTGTGATAAGAATCCACCGACTATTCAGTCGAGGTTTGACCTGGAATCATTATAGCTGAGTCACTCTTCTGTGGAGTCTTTTCAAGCCCAAGCCTTCCCCCTCCTGGCTCAAATTTCATGCTTTACATACTGAGAGCTGTGATGACATGGGAGGGGCTGCTGCTGCAGGAAAAATCTCTGTCTAACAGACAAGTGTGGCTGTGTGATCTGTGTGCTCTGTCTGTGCAGCCTGTCATTATTATCTACTGTATGCAGTTTTATTACTATGAGAGACACTTCCTACAGGCAGCCACAAAGCATACCAGAATATGAATTTGAAAGCACACAGATGAAAGCCTACAGCAGCCCTGCTTGTCTATAGTCTCATATAGCCTAGACAGCACATCCAGAACACCTCATAACCTGGAAGCAGAAGGAATATGAGCGTGGCGGCCATATTGGATATTTCCTGGAGCAATAATGGATAAAAAGCACTCAAAAAGGCACACCAGAGTGGCGAAATTATCGGGTAGAGCATTTATTCTTTACAAGCTATCAACTGATATGTTTATTTTGTGTGAATCGTTCATCTCTGGTTCCCTTTAAAGGACAACTGATGTGAGAAAAATATGGAGGCTGCCATATTTATTTCCTTTTAAATAATACCAGCTGCCTGGGAGCCCTGCTGGTCTATTTGGCTGCACTAGTGTCTAAATAACACCAGAAACAAGCATGCATCTAATCTTGTCAGATCTGACAATAATGTTAACATTAGAGGTAGAGGATGGAGGTAGATTAATGTAGGGTCAATACAGTAGCTGTAGGCATCAGTTATTAGGTTGCATGTTGCAGTCATTCAGAGAGCAAGTTTAATGCTAGGCATGGTTTAAAAAATTAAATTGTGAACTAGGCTTCAGGAATTATAAAGACTTTTTGGATAGTTCTAGGCTTCAGCTATTAGTAGCATACTATAAATAATAAATATTCAGAAAGGACTATATACAGATATTCAGTTGGAGAAAAAATGGAAAGAGCTTAGGACACTCCCTGACTGAGTAATAATGTGATTGGGTGAGATTTCAGTAATATTTTCATGTTGTTCAGTTTATAGATCATTCCTCCTAGAAATCTCCTGGGATGGGGAATAATTTCATCACCTGCCTTAGATCTGACAATGGGCCTAATTCACAAAGCGGTGATAACTCAGTTATCATGCCTAAAAGACTTTAGGCGTGATAAGCTGTGCACCGCTGAGTTAGCACCGCTTTGTGCTCTTTATCACGTGCAAGGTCCCGCGCGCAAAGTTTTTTGGCTTTTCACAGGCGTGCAAACACTTTTCACCGCTTTGTGAATCAGGCCCAATGTGTCACCTAATAACACTGCAATCTAGTAACTGAATGCAAATTCATTCTTAAAGGACTTACAAGGCCAAAAAAGAAATGTTGCCTTACTTACCTAGGGCTTTTTTAAGCCCCTAGAAGTCATTTGGGTCCTTGGGCACAGCTCGGTCCTCTCTTGGTTCACGCTGGCATCCTGTAGCAGTCATTGACCCCCGGTCCCGATGGGTTGGCACCTTCTGCGTATGTGTGGGCATGCCCCCCCCATACACAGAAGGCGCCAACCTTTTGGGGCTGGAGATACTTACAGGCTGCCAGTGGGACCCCGTGGAGGACTGCAGCTGTGAGGGACCCAAATGACTTCTAGGGGCTGGAAGAAAACCCAGGTAAGTAAAACTACATTTCTTTCTTGGCTTTGTGAGTCTTTTAACCTTCTTAGCGGTAATCACAAGTTCAGCTCGGGGTGGAAAAAACATGCAAGGAGCGGTAACCCTAAGCTGAACTCATGGGAGGTCTGTGCAGAGCAATGCGCGCAGTGGGCATTTTAACTCACCTCCCGAGGGGTCCCAACATCAGCCACCATTCTTTTTCCTCTGCTCAGAGGCTCTGCTCCCCCATGGTGAGATCGCCATCTGGCGCCACGAGGAGGATGGAGAGAAAACTGCAGTGCTGGATCCCAGGAAGGTGAGTGAGTGCTGGGCTGCTGCAGAAATCCCTAGAAGCAGGCTTTTTTTTTCAGGTTTTAGGATCTAAAAACATGCAATAAAATCGCACCACTTTTAGATCCTAAAATCCAGAACGAATCATAATGCCAAGGGAGATAAGAATATGTGTTTGAACTCTATTACAGGTTAATATGCAGCATGGTTGCATAATGGAGAGCATTCTTGCTTTACAGCACTGAATTGGGACGCTATCCATGTTTATTTGTTTTCCCACAGGCAATACAGCTCCTGCCACACAGGTAAGTCAACTGTCTTCCCCCAAAAATTGGCCTTAGACTATGATGGACATATAACTAGGGTGGCAATTTAGTTGAGTATCTCTAAGGGACAGCTAAGCACCTTCCCCACTTGTGTGCAGATCCCATTCATTTATAACGAATGGAGTACAGATACTATTCATTTATAATGAATGGGATCACACTGCGATTGTGCAACATTGCACATGACCATGCTTTGCATTACCACGCTGAAACGCAACGCATAGTTAGAAACATCAGACATTGCCGTCTATACACCTCTGATGTTCTTTTCTGTCACATATAAAGTGAGTTGCTGAAAACACAACTAGCAACGCACAAGTAGGAAAGGGAAAAGGTTCCTACTAACAAAAAAATGTTAGCACGGTGTAAAAAAAAACTAAAGAAAACCGAATGGCTTGGCTGTATATAATATTCATACACCTAGGTGAAAAAAATCCAGAAAATGCATGTCTTGAATTATTATTCTTATGAGTGAAGAGTTGTTGCTGTAACTAACTGGAATAATATATATATATATATATATATATATATATATATATATATATATATACTAGTGAGCTTAGCCCGTTTAAAAACGGGCTAGGTCTGTCTCCGCTAATCCGCCACGTGATCACGTACGTGCGCCCGCCTCACGATCATTGCACGTGCGCAGACACGCGCGCACACGCCCACCCCTCCTGGCCACCCGTCGCGTCATTATCCCAGCTCTCCTCAGTGTCTCTGCATCCCTCCCTGCACATGCGCACAACAGAAAAGGACGCAGAGACACTTGTGTCTTATTAGGTAAGATATATATATATATATATACATATATATATATATATATATATATATATATAAATGTATATATATATAAATATATACATATGCATACAGTATATATATATATATATATATATATATATATATATATATATATATATATATATATATATACAGGGAGTGCAGAATTATTAGACAAGTGGTATTTTTAAGGAATAATTTTATTATTGAACAACAACCATGTTCTCAATGAACCCAAAAAACTCATTAATATCAAAGCTAAATATTTTTGAAAGTAGTTTTTAGTTTGTTTTTAGTTTTACCTATTTTAGGGGGATATCTGTGTGTGCAGGTGACTATTACTGTACATAATTATTAGGCAACTTAACAAAAAACAATATATACCCATTTCAATTATTTATTTTTACCAGTGAAACCAATATAACATCTCAACATTCACAAATATACATTTCTGACATTCAAAAACAAAACAAAAACAAATCAGTGACCAATATAGCCACCTTTCTTTGCAAGGACACTCAAAAGCCTGCCATCCATGGATTCTGTCAGTGTTTTGATCTGTTCACCATCAAAATTGCATGCAGCAGCAACCACAGCCTCCCAGACACTGTTCAGAGAGGTGTACTGTTTTCCCTCCTTGTAAATCTCACATTTTATGATGGACCACAGGTTCTCAATGGGATTCAGATAAGGTGAACAAGGAGGTCAAGTCATTAGTTTTTCTTCTTTTATACCCTTTCTTGCCAGCCACGCTGTGGAGTACTTGGACGCATGTGATGGAGCATTGTCCTGCATGAAAATCATGTTTTTCTTGAAGGATGCAGACTTCTTACTGTACCACTGCTTGAAGAAGGTGTCTTCCAGAAACTGGCAGTAGGACTGGGAGTTGAGCTTGACTCCATCCTCAACCCGAAAAGGCCCCACAAGCTCATCTTTGATGGTACCAGCCCAAACCAGTACTCCACCTTGCTGGCGTCTGAGTCGGACTGGAGCTCTCTGCCCTTTACCAATCCAGCCACGGGCCCATCTATCTGGCCCATCAAGACTCAGTCTCATTTCATCAGTCCATAAAACCTAAGATAAATCAGTCTTGAGATATTTCTTGGCCCAGTCTTGACATTTCAGCTTGTGTGTCTTGTTCACTGGTGGTCGTCTTTCAGCCTTTCTTACCTTGGCCATGTCTCTGAGTATTGCACACCTTGTGCTTTTGGCCACTCCAGTGATGTTGCAGTTTTGAAATATGGCCAAACTGGTGGCAAGTGGCATCTTGGCAGCTGCACGCTTGACTTTTCTCAGTTCATGGGCAGTTATTTAGCGCCTTGGTTTTTCCAAACGCTTCTTGCGACCCTGTTGACTATTTTGAATGAAACGCTTGATTGTTCGATGATCACGCTTCAGAAGCTTTGCAATTTTAAGTGTGCTGCATCCCTCTGCAAGATATCTCACTATTTTTGACTTTTCTGAGCCTGTCAAATCCTTCTTTTGACACATTTTGCCAAAGGAAAGGAAGTTGCCTAATAATTATGCACACTTGATATAGGGTGTTGATGTAATCAGACCACACCCCTTCTCATTACAGAGATGCACATCACCTAATATGCTTAATTGGTAGTAGGCTTTCGAGCCTATACAGCTTGGAGTAAGACAACATGCATAAAGAGGATGATGTGGTCAAAATACTCATTTGCCTAATAATTCTGCACTTGTATATATATGTATGTATATATATATATATATATATATATATATATATATATATATATATATATATATATATATATCAGGGATGAGCAGAAACTACGCCAGTGCGAATTTACGCATCATATTTCGCATCTACGCATTGTAGTTCATAGGTGAAGTTTCAAAACTACGCTTACGAATTTACGTGTAACGAAGTACCGCTAGGCGTAGCATATGCCCACTATGCGTAGTTAACATGTGTATTGCGTGGTGACTACGAATGCGTTACGCACGGCTCATTTTCCGCGTACGATTGTATGCTTACAAATTGATGCATTGGAAGGGGAATGTACGCATAGAAGTGTTCCCAGTATAGGCAATTAAAGAGGAATTAATGCGTAAAATTTTCTGCATACGGGCATAAGCATCCACATAAAATACGCTTCCCACTACGCGTAATTGCGTATTTTAACGCGTAGTCTACGAAATGCAGAAGAAGCGAATATTTGATTTCAAAGCCGTAGTTTGGCGAAGCGTAATTGCGTAAAACTACGCGTAGTTCCAGCGTACCAAAGTTGGCTGACTACGACCATCCCTGATATATATATATATATATATATATATATATATATATATATATAATTATATATGCACCATGGCATGTGTTTATGTAAAGAATATTCAGCAGGGACAGTTAGTTACAATGCCAAGCTCTGATTTTATGTTTTTATATTACGGCACCGACACCTTGGAAAATGAGATGCGATGAATTACAATTGAAACTGTAGCTACAGGGACAAAAAAGCATTTTCAGATCTCCAAGTTAATTGTACAGCAGCTTTCTACATACACATGATCAATCATCTAATGATTCCATCAACATAAAAATCTAAGCAGAAATGTCTCATTTACATTAATAATGTCCACAAATTATATGAATTCATTTTGCAAGTGATGGATAATTTAAGCTTTCATCATCTAAAGCTTGTCTTTTTTTTCCAAGAGAAATGGACTATTTCATTTTTAATGAGTGCAATGATGATACATTTAGTTGTAGCAGATGCAAAATAAAGCATAACAATAATGATTTAGAAACCAGTGGAATAGGCAAACATCCACAGACAGGAATTAACACTTTAGGTAGTTGGAATGCGGAAACAATTTCAGCAAACACATAGAGTGTTGTCTGGGATTTTTTTTTTCTTCTCTGAGAACCGTCAGTAATTTGATGATGGAATACAAACCCTGCTTAGGTCCACAATTCATATTAAACATTTACCAAAAAATTCACTCTCACCTCTTCAGAAATACTGTCAGAGTGAGTGCCAGATTAATTTTGGTTGTGATGTCCAATGATCTGGAAATGGGGTGTTAAAGTGTATCTGAGACATTTTATCTACCAGCGTCTATACTTACCTGGGGTTTTCTCCAGCACAATGCAGGCCGTGAGCTCCACTGTGGTCCTCCCAGGGTGCTCTGTTCCTCCGCCGTCTCCCCGGTATATTTTCCAGTTGCGGGCTGTCGCTGCACATGTGTGGCCTGGCCGTGCTCGCACCGCTGTCACATACCATAGCCAGTAGAATACTAACTGCTCCCCAGTGGTGCCTAACTGTGACCTTCCCCTGGTGGTGCCTAACCTTAACCCCTTGATGGTGCATAACCCTAAGTCCGCCCCCCCCTTCGGTGCCTTACCTTACCAACACCTAAATGCCTATTGCTAAGGGCCCGCCACCAACTCCTAGCACTAAAGACCCCCCGCCGAATCCTAACCCTATCCGCCAGCATCTTGTTGAAAAGGGCACGTGATAAAATAGCAGGTTCCAGGACCGCCCTCTATAGAAACTGTGGCTACAAATAGTTGGCGCTTTTGCACACTATTTGTAGCCACATGTTGTATAGAGGGTGGCCCCAGTTAAACCCTTATTTCAGGCTCATTTTTTCATGTGCATTGAGTAGAGCATTATTTTAAATGAATGTTGCATTAAACGTTTGATAAAAAAAAAATTTTTTTACAACACCAACAAAAAGAGAATTACCATAGCTGCTGTACTAATACATCTAGATGTCCTTCTCAGTGACCTATTCTCCAACAGAATAATGACAGATTAGTTTTGTTACTGCCCTACACACCCTGAACATGTTTTCCTCCCTCTAATACAGCAAGTTAAGGGTAAGGATGATAACATGATAATGTCATCATCATTCTCTGCTCAGGAGGAAAGTCTGGGCAATTTTAAAACCATGTTTTTCTGCTCTGCCAAGTACATCACCTAGTGCTAAGTCCTCTAAGTTCTCCACCACACTACAGAATCCCAACACGTTTGATTCTTTTTATAACACAGATGATAGCAACATTTAGAAGGTAAATAATATTTGTGCCTGGAGTACTGTTTCAGATGTTACTTGGCTACATGTGTAGCTGGCTGGACCAAACTGATCGTTTTCTGTGGCTGGCTGGAGACAGTGAAAATGTAATGACTGAGGTCATTAGTGAACTCTAGCATTAGCTATTACAGCTGAGAGTTATTAAAATTTGGATGGGTTTTAAACATTCTTTGCCATGGCTGATGGCTGACAAGATCTGGGAAACAATTATTCTGGAACATCATAAAATAAATTAACCAAACTAACAAATACAGGAATGTTGGTGCATGGATATCACAAAGTCTGATGCTGTTAGTCGGGATGGTATGGTAGCTAAGTGGTTAGCATACTCACCTAGAACTACAATGTCATGTTCATATCCCATCCAGGAATTTATTGGCCTTATTCAATTCCAGGGGATCTATCACCCCGCCATTGCATGAAGATTACCAGCAAACCCAATTGCGATGGGGCAGGCATTAAGAGCATTATTCAGGTGAAACGCCATGCTCCTATGGCACGAAACGGCTGCTGACCCCCACTGCTTTGTACCCCTCTTAGTCGTGGTACTGCATTCTGTACTTTTAAATGATTTTCTAATAAAGCAAGTCATTTAGCTGGATTTTCACCTTTGCTCTTCTTTACTATTGGACATATCCACTCATATTGGAAAGCTGCACTCTGCTGGACCAATTGAACACCTTCCAGTGCACAGATATCTCTACCGTTTTTTTGATTACTGAGGTGAACACTAGCTATTCGCACAAACGATGCTCCTATGTTCCAAGTGTTGTAGAGTGAGGCTTTTGTGCCAGGGAGCTGTCATTCAGCACCAGATGTGGGTCCACCCATCACTTTTGCCTACATTCTTTGGTACAACAAAAATGCTGGCCGCCTCTCACTCAACGTCCAGGCTGTATACCAGCCTCTGCTGGCAAGGTCACCTCGTGTCATTATCTGCTACCTGTCAAGACCCACTGCGGTCACCACTACCAGTCTTCTCTTATCAGTCTTCACTGGAGCCCCAGAAAAAGCGTCTTTGGGGATCCTCATTTATTCACTAGGTGGATCATTGGAATTATTGTTATCTCATTGGACATAGCGGACGAATGGGCAATTGGATCAGGCTCCACTGAGAAAAGGAATGGTATTGTTCAATAGTTTCTGCGAAGCACTAAGTAAAATGTGTTGGTGCTATATAAAGATGATAACAGTTATATCAGTTTGAGCATCCCTCAAAGCACGACTACTTACAAATAGGTTTCGTTCGGAGAGGTTGTTTGTAAGTCAAGTCATGTATTATAAAGTACATTGTGGCATGTGTGGACAAATGTTTTACTTTTGGATAATTCTGGATTTGAATTTTTACAATATTAACCATATTTTCAGGTTGTTGTAAATGTCCTTTAAACAATAATACTGTAACATGTAATTACAAAAATATGTAATAACAAAAACAGCACAGTATATTTTTTACATAAGACATTTGTAAGTAGGGGTTTATATGTATTTATCTAAATGACCCCAGAGACAACTGTTTGACCACAGAGCCAAATTTCTGGAAAGGCCACAAAGACCCAGGCCCTGGGTGGCTGCAGCATAAGGGGGCACCTGGACATGAAACAGGGGTTAAAACACATGAAAGAGAAGCCTGCAAATGTGAAGCAATACAATAGATTGAAGTTGATGCCCACGGGAGCTGATCAGGAAAGAGATGGGCTGCAGTACATGTAGGGATGGTCGTAGTCAGCCAACTTCGCCACACTGGAAATACACGAAGTTTTACGCAATTATGCTTCGCCAAACTACGACTTTGAAATCAAATATTCGCTTTGTATGCATTTCGTAGACTATGCGTTAAAATACGCAATTACGCATAGTGCGAAGCGTAGTGTATGCGGATGCTTATGCCCGCATGCAGAAAATTTTACGTATTAATTCCCTTTCAAATGCTTATACAGGGAACTCTTCTATGAGTACATTCCCCTTTCCAATGCGTAAATTTGTAAGCATACAATCGCACGCGGAAAATTAGACGCGAATAACGCATTCGTAGTTCACTACGAAATACACATAATGACTACACCTAGTGGGCGTAAGCTACACGTACTTCGCTACGCGTAAATTCGTAAGAGTAGTTTTGAAACTACACCTACGAACTACGATGCGTAAATTTGCACTGGCGTAGTTTCTGCTCATCCCTGGTACTGTACATGTACAGTATGTTACACATGGAAGTGTAGGTTACATATGGGATAGGAAGGGCACTACTGCACATGGAAGGAGATCCCCAACATACTTGGCTTGAGGCCTAAAAAGTATAAATCTAGCCTTTTTTGACCATTGCCCTCCTGTTGCGTGATGTCATGCTTTGCTTCTTTTTAACTTTGGTCCAAGACATTTTTTTAGACAAGCCCTTGAGATAAAATGCACAATCCTACCATTAGTCGCTAATATTTTTCCAGGCATCTGTATTGCGTGAGTACAATGGGTGATGATTACCAGCAACTTTAAAGGGATACTGTATGGGGGTCGGGGAAAATGAGTTGAACTTAACCGGGGCTTCTAATGGTCCCCCGCAGACATCCTGTGTTGGCGCAGCCACTCACCAATGCTCCGGCCCCGCCTCCAGTTCACTTCTGGAATTTCTGACTTTAAAGTCAGAAAACCACTGCGCCTGCGTTGCCGTGTCCTCGATCCCGCTGATGTCACCAAGAGCGCACAGCGCAGGCCCAGTATGGTCTGTGTCTGCGCAGTACACTCCTGGTGACATCAGCGGGAGTGAGGACATGGCAACGCAGGCGCAGTGGTTTTCTGACTTTAAAGTCAGAAATTCCAGAAGTGAACTGGAGGCGGGGCCGGAGCATCGGTGAGTGGCTGCGCCAACACAGGATGTCTGCGGGGGACCATTAGAAGCCCCGGGTAAGTTCAACTCATTTTCCCCCGACCCCCCTACAGTATCCCTTTAACCAGTTCACCCCCAAGGGTTTTTACCCTAACGGACCAGAGCAATTTTCACCTGTCAGTGCTCCTCCTTTTTATTCCCTAATAACTTTATTACTAGTTATCACAAGAAAATAATCTATACCTCGTTTTTTTTGCCACCAATTAGGCTTTCTGTGGGTAGTACATTTTGCTAAGAATTTTTTTATTCTAAATGCATTTTATGGGAAAAATACAGAAATAATGGAAAAAAAATCATTATTTCTCAGATTTTAGCCATTATAGTTTTAAAATTAAACATTCACCTGTGGATAAAACCAACACTTTTTATTTGCCCCGTTGTCCCGATTATTAAACCATTTAAAATATGTCCCTATCACAATGTATGGTGACAATATATTATTTTTAAATATAGGTGTTATTTTTCTGTTTTTTTTTTGTTTTGTTTTGTTTTAGCCATAATTAACCACTTCCGGATACCGGGTGGTTTTGCTGATCGGTGCTGCGTGGGCTCTCCAGCCCGCAGCACCGATCAGCTAGCAGCCAGGCCGATCAGACTTCCCCCCTTTTTTCCCCACTAGGGGGGTGTCCTGCTGGGGGGGTCTGATCGCCGCCGGCTGCTTGCGCTTGCGGGGGGGGCTCTCTTCAAAGCCCCCCTCCGCAGCGCTTCCTGGCCGCCTTCCCCTTCCCTCCCTCTACCTCCCCCTGTGAGCGGCGCAGGACGGAATTCCGTCTTGCGCCGGATAGGATAGGCTTCAGCCTATCAGGTGCCGGCGGTCCCCGGCCAATCAGAGGCCGGGGATTGCCGATCTCCGCCACGGCGCTGCTGCGCAGCAGCGCCGTATACATGTAAACACCGGGGAAGATCTTCCCCGTGTGTTTACATTTACCCTGCGAGCCACGATCGGAGGCTCGCAGGGTGTTCACGGAGACACCCTCCGTGAACTGACATGGAACGGCCGCTCATACGAGTGGCCGTTTCCATGCAATCCACTTCAGGATTCAGGGGCGTAGTTAAGCGTACGCCGAATCCTGAAGTGGTTAAAATTAATTTTCCCTTAGTCAACTATTTATTGATTGATTTTAAGCTGAATTTTTTTTTTACAAGTATTTTTTTTTAAGGGGGGGGGGGGGTGGAAGTGTAATGTATTTATTTTATTAATATTGTATATTTTACATAGTATGTTTGTGCTTGTGTGTAATATACTTTTTGGCCACAAGATGGCGCTAGTGAACACTTTCCCGTTTTTTTTCGTACACTTTATTAAACTGAAACAGTTTCCTGTTTTATGAATGGAGGTGGCCGCTGTTCGCAGTCACGTCCATTCACTTCAGGCATTGCGATTGGATAGAGGACCGCTCGGTCCTCTTCCCCAATCACTTAACAAGGGATCCCGACGGAAACGGCGGCGGCAGCGGCGCGGACACGTGCGGAGTGGCGGCGGGAATGCACGACGTATTAAAACGTCATGTTGCCGTTAATAGGCTAAAGCATGATGTTTTAATACGTTACTTTGTCAGTAAATGGTTAATAGTTACACTAAGAACACATGTTAAGTTTTTAAAACCTAAAAGCATCATTCCTGGTCATTTTAGGTGACAGTTTTCCCTCAATCACTGTAACACATGCTGCTCAGCTCTTACTCAAGCAATATGTTCTTTTCTGAAGAAAGGTGAGAGGATGAGTGGGCAGTTCTGCGCTGTAGAAACTACAATAGCATGGGCCAAGAATTTTATCCCTTGGCCAGTCACTGAAGGTAAAAAGGTGCCATTGTTTAAGATTATACCTGAAATGATTTTGAATGATCATTTTAGATGATGAAAGTTCAAGAAATGTAAATAAGTTTACATCATCTGGATCCTGTCTTTCAATGTGCTGGATTTTTAAACTTTCGCTGTGTATGTTACAGTAAATACTAGGAAAAACAAAAGTTTGCTTTCCTAAAACAGAAAGAATTTGTGATAATTCAGGTTGGAGTGAGCTTGAGATGTCCCCCAGAACAACACTGCTGAATATATGCAAATTAACCATTGTAAATACTAGCAAAGGTTCTTTGGCTTTTTCAAATGGAAAATATAAAAAAATTGTGGTGCAAGATGTGGCATTTGTCTAGTGGCTATTTGGCATTTGAGGCACAAACAAGAAGCTGCTGAATTGAAGCCTATGCTGAAAACAAAGTTTAAGCAGGTTGCACCTCCTGAACACCTAAAAACAAATATTACCCAACAGTTATAGGTATTTCAGCTAAAGTAAGGAGGCGTTTTGATGCCCCATGATGCTGATTGTGCCAATTTTGTTCTCCTTGGTAACCACAATAAACACAGTTACAATCAATTACATGTGCTGTACCCAATGTTCTCATACGTTCCTACGATGTTTATTTTCCCAGCAGTCTTGATGGGAACACTTCTGGGAAAATGACCACTCACCCATTTAATTGAAAGAGACATTACAGTCGTGTATAGAGAAGATTCATGCTTCTTAGTTATCCTCTATGTACAGACTACATCCTAAACAATTTGATTTTTAAGGCGATTCTAGGCATATGCTTAGCGATTTTCTAAGTATGCCTAACTTTTTTGGAGTATTTTGGTGTAGATTTTTTTATATTTTGTTACAGTAGAGCTGTAACTGAACAGCTTCTGTAACAAAAACGCCTTTCAAAATCGCTCTGATCTAATGCTTTTCAGAGCGGTTATCCACTTTAATACTTAAAGGATACCCGAAGTGACATGTGGCATGATGAGATAGACATGTGTATGTACAGTGCCTAGCACACAAATAACTATTCTGTGTTCCTTTTTTCTTTCTCTGCCTGAAAGAGTTAAATATCAGGTATGTAAGTGCCTGAGTCAGTCCTGACTCAGTCAGGAAGTGACTACATTGTGACCCTCACTGATAAGAAATTCCCCTTTTTAACTCTTTCTTGCTCTCAGAAGCAATTTTCTGCTACGAAAGTTTTTTATAGTTGGAAATTCTCATCAGTGAGGGTCACACTGTAGTCACTTCCTGTCTGAGTCAGAACTAAGTCAGCCACTTACATACCTGATATTTAACTCTTTCAGGCAGAGAAAGAAAAAAAAGGAACACAGCATAGTTATTTGTGTGCTAGGCACTGTACATACACATGTCTGTCTCATCATGTCACATGTCACTTTGGGTATCCTTTAACATTGAGGCTAAATCGCCTCAGAAATCAGCAAAATTGCTGCAGGATCGGAGTTTGCATTTAGGGAAAAAACGAATTGCTCTGGTGTGCACCATCCCAATGAAATACATTAGCCAAAAGCTTTTCAAATCGTAAGCGTTTTTATAGATGCTTAGAACCGCTCTTGTTGTGCACTGGACTGTGCTTGTTTGGCTAGATCAAAGTGACTTATCAGCAGCTATGAATCATAAGCTGTGAGCTGTTCTGAGTTTAGTTCCACTTTAGGTTGAGAAAATAAAACAGTTTTCTTACAGAATTTACCAGTTCAAATGCACAGTATAAAGAGACTATGTGGTCATATTGTGGTTGACAATCTCCCAATGCAATATTTTAGTATGTAGCCCATCCCCTTAGTTGTTAGGGAAAGGTGCATAACACAGAGACTAGGCTATAAATGAGTTAAACTGCAGCTGTCATGATTTTCCCTCTAGTGTGTCCTGTTTGTTGCAGCTGAGCCTGAGCTGCAGCCTGGCAAATCTGATATCTCTGCACGTATTCGGTTGCATACAATTGCTAGCATTTGTAATGCATGTCATTGCTATCTGCAATTGCCCTGCAGTTCTGAGAAGCACAGGATACTGTCATGAATCCACCTGTGGGTTGCTGCAACTGAGCTGCAGCTGAGCTGCAGCACGGCAGCTCTGGTTTCCCTGCACACATATAGCTGCATAAGTTTGCTAGCAATTGTAGTGCATGTCATTGTCATCTTCAATTACCCCAGAGTTCAGATCAGCAAAGGAGTGATCAATTACTACTTACCTGTGTTGGAAGTTTCATGCCTGCCCTCATGGGATAGTGAGTATAAAATTCTTCTTGTCTCACTTCCCATTTGCCCGTGATAGCGTTTGCTTGGTGCCTCTTGTCTTGATAGCTGATCTAGTCTTGTCATTGTTTACTCAGCTGTCGTGTGAACCATTGTTTGTGATTTTGTAATTTTTTGCAGCTTCCAGGATGCGGTTGACAGGTGAGTGGTTAGGGAGGAGACCGTGTGGAAGATGTGCCTACACGGGGCGTCCCTGTAAAAGATGTAATCTACGATTACCTCCAACTGAAGCCTCCCACCTGAATGCTGCCTAATTTATGCAATTCCTGCTAAATTTGGTGCAACAGGCAAAGGGTGTATAATAGTACACCTGATTGGCTAACTGGTGCCTGCTGACGAAATAAAGGTAGAAAATTGATTTAGCTAGGAGTGAGCAAATTGTGTACATTGTTTACCTTGATTACCTTGTCTTTGATCCCTAGCCTGTTCCTGACCAATTCTTGTTTGCCGCTTGGATTGACCCTTTGCCTGAATTCGACTACGAGATTGGATTGCCCAGTTACGTGTATTGACTTCTGTGTATGATCCCTGCCTTCGTTCTGTCTTGCGGGTACTGTTGGTATCTCTCTGCCTTTCCTTCTTATCAGCCTCTATACCTTGCACATTGCGTGTAACCAAAGTCGGGTAGATGCTGCTCTGCCTCTGTTTCCTGATCAAGCAGGGACATGCCACACAAGGTGAAGACTGAGGAGGTAGATTGGGGTATAGGGACTGATACAAAGGCAGAGTGTCCTGCAGGCTTTACAGTAGCCCTATGCAATGTGTTCTCCCATGGACACTTGTGCTGCCTCTATAGAAGCAATGAGTTGGTGAAACCTAAAATGAGGTTGTCCCCAGAGGAGAAATTACATAGTTAGTTTGGTTGAAAAAAAGACATATGCCCATCAAGTTCAACCAGAAAAAAAGAAAATAATGAATAATTAAAAAAACACCACCCTGAAGCTGCATATATTCCAGTTGATCCAGGGGAAGGCAAACATCTTATAAGGTCTGGGGCCAATTATTATTGGGAAGGAATTTGAAGGGAAAAATTCCTTCAGACTCCAGATGGCAGTCAGATAAATCCCTGGACCAATTTCCCCGTGAATTAGCTAGTAATTATAGCCATAGATGCCATTCAATGCAAGGCATCCAAGCCCTCTTTAAATGCAGATACTGTATAGAGTTTTCCATAACGACTTCCTGAGGTAAGATATTTCAGATTGTAACCACTCTCACTGTAAAGGACCACATGCTAAATACATGGCAAAAACTTCTTTCCTCCATTCACAGATCTTGTTCCCTTATCAGTTGTACAACCCTAGGGACAAAAAGCTAATCAGCCAAGTTTTTGCATGGCCCTCTGATGTATTTATACATGTTAATCAGGTTACCTCTCAGTCGCCTTTTTTCCAAGCTAAATAAGCCCAATTTGTCCAACCTTTCTTGGTAAGTGAGCTCTTCCATTCCTTTTTGAGTAATTTATGTGCCAGTCTTTGTACCCGTTCTAGAAAGTCAATGTCCTTTCTATAGTGTGGTGCCCAAAACTGTATTCCATACTCCAGATGCTGCCTCACAAGTGATTTATACACTGGGAGTAGTATACTAGAATCTCAAGAAAGTATTTCCCTTTTTATGCAACCCAGAATTATATTTGCTTTAGCTACCACTGCTTGGCATTGTATACGATTACTTAACTTGTTATCAACCAGTAAATGTATGTGAAAATATATTAAAGAGGAACTTCAGCCTAAACAAACATACTTTTATTAAGTTACATTAGTTATGCTAATTAAAATAGATAGGTAATATAATCTCTTACCCACCCTGTTTTAAAATAACAGTCAAATGTTTGATTTCATGAGGGCAGCCATCTTTTTGGTTAAAAGGAGGTGACAGGGAGCATGAGACACAGTTCCAACTGCTATGTGTGCTGATCACCCCTCCCAGTTGCTAGGCAACATGAACAACAACATAGGAAATCCCATCATGCTTTGCACAGCATCAGGGGAAAAAAGCCTGGGCCGTTTTCTTTGATGGGTGGAGCTTAGCTAAAAATGCAGCTAAAAATTATGCTTTGGTAAGAAAAACAAAATTCTGATGCTGTGAAACTGTTAAAGAAACACCAAGCCTTTTCAGTTCTGCTGAGTAGATTTTTAGTCCGGAGGTTCACTTTAACCCATTCAGGTTCCGTCGTTTTCACGTGAGAAATGTTCACTTCCCATTCATTAGCCTATAACTTTATCACTACTTAATCACAATGCACTGATCTATATCTTGCTTTTTCCGCCACCAATTAGGCTTTCTTCGGGGTGTACATTTTGCTAAGAGCCACTTTACTGTAAACGCATTTTAACAGGAAGAATAAGAAAAAAATGGAAAAATTTATTATTTCTCAGATTTCAGCCATTATAGTTTTAAAATAATACATGCCTCCATAATTAAAACTCACGTATTGTATATGCCCATATGTCCCGGTTATTACACCGTTAAAATTATGTCCCTATCACAATGTATGGCGACAATATTTTATTTGGAAATAAAGGTGCATTTTTTCCATTTTGCATCTATCACTATTTACAAGTTTAAAATAAAAAAAATATAGAAATATTTCATCTTTACATTGATATTTAAAAAGTTTAGACCCTTAGGTAAATATTTACATGTTTTTTTTTTTTTATTGTAATGGTTTTTTTTTTATACTAAAAATTTTATTAGGGTACTTTTGGGAGGGTGGGAGGTAAACAATAGATATATAATGTAAATGTGTGTTAATTCTGGTGTTTTTTTTTTCAGGTGTAGTATTACTTTTTGGCCACAAGATGGCGGCCATGAGTTTGTTTACATGACGTCACTCTAAGCGTAGCACGCGCTTAGAGTGACTCATCGCAGAGGGAACGGCCAGAAAAGGCGCAGCTTCCGAGAGAAGCTGTCGCTTTTTCAGCGGGGGAGAGGAATCAATGATCGGGCTCCGTAGCCCGATACATTGATTCCTTGGCTACCGAATCCGCGGCCGGGAGTGCGCGTGCATGCGGACGATCGACCGCGGGGGCGCGCGGTAGTGCGCATGGTTCCTGGACGTAGAAACTACGTCCAGGAACCAAAATAGGTTAATGACCAGACCATGGTCAATGAGATGCAAATAGTTTTTATTTGCCTTCAAGTTTCATGAAGATTGTGTGATGTGCAGCCTAAAATGGGAGCCATTAGATTAGCTATCTGTCAATTTTGATAGGCCCTTTTTCAAGCTGCAAACAATTTACATGAAATTTGAATGCAAATCAAATTATTTGCATCTCACTGACCATGTTTATTAATGACACCAACAATGCCCCATTGTTTATGCACAAACAAAAATTTCAAGCATCCTGTTTCATAATTAAAGAGGCACTATAGTGAAAACTTTTAAAATGTTACATATGTGCAAACATATACAAATAAGAAGTACTTTTTTTTAGAGTAAAATGAGCCACAAATTACTTTTCTCCTATGTTGCTGTCACTTACAGTAGGTAGTAGAAATTTGACAGAAACGACAGGTTTTGGACTACTCCATCTCTTCATGGGGGATTCTGAGGGAATTATTTATTTTGAAAAGCACTTAGTGAGTGGCAGTTGCTCTGTCCAACTGCCACAAAACTGTGTAGTGAGCAGGGAAGCTGGGTAGCATCATTGTTTAAATCATTTTTAAGGAATGTCTTCATAAAGATTAAACACCTTGCTGAGAATCCCCTATGAAAAGATGGACTAGTCCAAAACCTGTCGCTTCTGTCTGATTTCTACTACCTACTGTAAGTGACAGCAAAATAGGAGGAAAGTAATTCATGGCTCCTTTTAATCTGGAAAAAAAACATACTTCTTATTTGTCTATGTTTGCACATATTTAAAATTTTACAAATTTTCGCCATAGTGCCACTTTAAATTTAAAAAAGTATTTTACTAAATCTAACGTAATCAATGTTTGTACATTGTAACATCTTTCCTCACCCTGATTTACATTCTTTAATTTATAACAGGTAGCTGCAACTTTACTGCTGACCAGGTGCATTGCTGTGGAATGTTTATTTTGTTGTGAATTAAGTAGACCATGTACACATACTTCCAACCATGTATGAGCAAGGCCATACTGCACAGGAGCAAGTAAAGCCAACTCTATGCACAAGCAGCTAAGTGCTACTGCGCAGGTACAGCCCCTACTTGCACCTGCACAGTATGGCCATGGTTACACACTGATGTGTGCTCAGCCATGAGAACATATTTGACAAGCTTTTGTCCAATATGTCCAGAGGGTACCAGTGCTAATGCTAATATGGCAATGAAAAAAATTTGCATACACAATAAATACATACATACACATACAATAAACACATACACAATACTAATAAACAATTAATCAAAGTACACAGCAGTGTACTTTGATATGGACTTGATTCTCCTTGTAGAAACCTGTCCCACTCAGCCTTCAGGTGCCGTCATATTCTACAAATACCCCCCTCCTTCTTTCTGTCAAAATCTGAAAATTTGCATTTGTGCACAAAGACCTGTCGGCTTCTCCATGACAACATGACGCTGGGAAATCTCATGGCCATATATTTCAAGCAGCGGCATCTACAAATATGTGACCTCAGCTATCTTTTGAAGGAATGATCGACTCTCCTGTTCTCTCGTACGCTATCCTTCTGTTTACTTCCAGCTCTCCACAGCAACCACTTCCTGCTACTCATGTGCACTCATCATGTGCATGCATGAATATTCACATCTCTCGTGAGAGTACACTGTTCTGTGGTGAATGAACCACTTAGATTGGCCCCAATGATAACAGCAATACATGCCCTCAGCATATTTTGCAAAATTGCTCACTAAAAATACATGTACACCTTAGAGTGCTACATGTCCAACTATTATTCAATTTGGCCAAATTTTGCATCGTTTTACCTGAGAGGATCATGGGAATAGATTTTGGGGTGATATAAAGCTGAAGCCAATTCACTATAAAATAGATAGGGACAAAGTCAATCCAATAATACAAAAAACATGTAATTTTCAAAATTATGATCAAACTTGGGAAAATGTAAGGAAAACTACATGAGTTGGAACCTCACAAACTAGCCATATTTGAATAGCCTTGGATGTTTCCTTTTCACAATCTTCTTGGGCTCTCAAATAAAGGATGACACTAAAATGCTTGTGCAAAAAAAGTGGCCCGTAGAAAGTGACATGCACACTTTGGGGTTAAAAGCCTGCTAACCATCAATATAGTTATCAAATTAGACATATAGTATTTGAAATTATTTTAACCGTAATAAGTAGAATAGATTTTATGGTGTTTTAGGGTTGAGGCCTATGTTATGTTTTTTTTTTTTTTTTTTTAGTGACATACTGAATCAAAAGCAATTACATTTTTATTTTCATATACTCTGTTTTTCTTAGCAAGTTTTTTTTTCTTTTGATACAGATACATACCAGACAGAGGTAGGAATTTTAGGGAAAATCACAATTATTTTTTTTTTAGGATACAATAATATCTACAGACACAGGACTTCAAGTTATATCAGCCTTAAAAAGCCTTTTAACAAAAGTACATTTCAGCACCTTGATGTCTTAAATATCCTCATCCTTTGGAAACTTCCATTTATTTTTTTTCTTTGGTCTTCAGAGCGCTTGCCCCTTCAAGTTTCTCTGTTTCAAATGTTTCCAGATAGATTTTGATGTCTGGCAATGCTGATCATTTTCAGCTTTCCTGCAACAATGTCTCAACAAAGCCAAGTTAAAGCGTACTTCCACTTGGAGGGGAACAAAAATAAAAACATTGTCCGTAAGAACAAATATAAGCATTAGAAAGGATTTCAAACTGTTCTAAATACTACCTACACTTTGCGGTCTTTTACTTTCCAGCTATAAGTGAAATTCATTTGAGTGTCTGCATACACTGTCAATAGGTAAGAATTACCCCACACTAACTAATCCCACTGTCTTGTTTTGCAGCCTGAAATGGTGGGACACAAGCAAAAATATTTCCAGTAGCATGTACTCAGTACAAGTTATAGCAGCCAAGTAAAAAGAATACTAGCAATGGTTCTGAAAGAAAGTAGCAGAATCACTGAGATATATGAATAATTGTTCCCTCCAAAAAATACATGTAAACTCATCCACCTTCTCCATTGCACATCAAATTAACTGGCTTCCATTTGTAATTGACTGTAATCATTTTGAATAGTTCAGCAGAAGCTAAACAAACTGCTATTCCTAGAGCATTTCAGAGCTTGATAGTTCAATAACGGGTGGCAAGACACTGTCAAAAGATGGTACATAATGTGGTGGAAGTTAGGAGAAATATGCAAAATAAATAAAAAATAAGAATAAGACAAAAAAATGTAGGCTTCCCAGAAGCGCAATACAGTCTTTAAAGAGAGTCTGAAGCGAGAATAGATCTCGCTTCAGACCTCATATATAGCAGGGGCACTTTTGCCCCTGCTAAAAAGCTGCTATCCGGCGGCTTAACGGGGGTCCCTGTCCCCCCAAATCCCCTCCGTACAGCGGGGGAGCGCTTCCTGGTTGGGGCAGGGCTAACCGCCGCAGCCCTGCCCCATGCGCGTCTGTCAGCGTGTATCTCCGCCTCTCCCCCACCCCTCTCAGTCTTCCTTCACTGAGAGGGTGGGGGAGAGGCGGCGATGCGCGTCTGATAGACGCGACTGGAGGCAGGGCTGCAGCCGTTAGCTCTGCCTCCAGGAAGAAAGAAATGTACGACCAACTTTCCGACCATCTTTTGCGGGGGGTGGGTTGGGGGTGAAGGGACCCTCGTGCAGCCGCGGGTTAGCGGTGTTTTAGCAGGGGCACACGTGCCCCTGCTATATATGAGAGCTGAAGCGAGATTTAGTCTCGCTTCAGTGTCTCTTTAAGAAGTGGAAAGTGTTTGGTACTACTAATAACACGAGGGGAAAGAGGCACCCAAATGGTAATAAAACTGTGTTAAAAAACACCTCACACACCAATGCCTCAGAGGCCTCCTTTACAGAGGCTGAGATTTTTTCTGCCACTGTATTTGGCCTAAGGAAGGGGGCAAGGACCCACAAAATGCATTGCCCAGTGCTTAATAAAATTTGTAAATCTTATATACAAATTTGTCTTCACTTGAGGTAAGCCACCTCAACCTTTTCCTTTTTAGTGGTTTTTAACACAGTTTTATCACCAGTCTGGCACCTCTTTCCCCCTTGCGTTACCCACCCTCCTTTGGGAGGGGTGTTCTATTTTGGTTAGGTGTTCTCACACCCTTACAACCAACTTGGAATCCTTTGCTAAGAGTGCAACCATGTCCAGTGCCTCTGATCTCCACCTGTTTTCAGTGGTTAGTTGTCCACCTGCAACCTTCGTTTGTCAGTACCACTCTCTACTTAAAGAGAAACTCCGACCAAGAATTGAACTTTATCCCAATCAGTAGCTGATACCCCCTTTTACATGAGAAATCTATTCCTTTTCACAAGCAGAACATCAGGGGGTGCTGTATGACTGAAATTGTGGTGAAACCCCTCCCACAAGAAGCTCTAAATACTGTGGTACTTCTGGCAGTTTCCCGTCTGTGAACCTTGTTGCATTGTGGGAAATAGCTGTTTACAGCTGTTTCCAACTGCCAAAAAAGCATGCAGCAGCTACATCAACTGCCAACAGTAAAAATGTCACCATGTGATAAATGTCAGAATGTGAATCAGGGATTTAAAAGATTTTACAATGGGCAAACACTGACAATCATTTATACATAATTATTGTAAAAATGAAGCAATTTTTTTTATTACATTATTTTCACTGGAGTTCCTCTTTAAATCAACCGGCTCTTTGTTGTGATTTACTACACCATTGGGACTCCAGTGTTCTCTGTGTTTTTTCTCTCAGGGTGTCCCTCTTTGATAACCATACACAGCTATTGGTGCTACTAAGACCCTTCCCAGATCAGGATTTTCCTCCAAACTGGATAGAAAAACACACAGAAAACTGGTCAGGTATGCTATTACGATGGTTATGGCAATTTGGAAGCAGTTACATGAACTTGTGGTAAAGAGCAGTCATTATGTGCATCCTACCTAATAAAACCCCACTGTCCCTGCGTCCCAATCCCTGTGTGTGTGCTTTTCGCCACCGTGTATGCACGGCAAACAGACGTTACAAACAGGAGGACGAGGGCAGGGGGGTGGCTGTTGGTGCACGTGGGAGGAGCACGGCCATGTGCGCGCATGGTGGGGAGTGCAGCTGTGTGTGCGCGTGTGGCGGGGAGCGCAGGTGGGCGCCCTTGGGAAGGGGGTGGTGCCCCAGCCCTAGCGCCCGTTTTTTAACAGATGGGCTAATTAACTAGTATAACAATATCACAAATGCTTTACAAATGTGGCTTGTATGGGAAACAGCCACTCCTCAAGGAAGGATACAGTGTTGATTGAGCTTTGCCAAAACACACCATGAAGATTTTAAGACCAAATGGAAAAAGGTGCTATGGTTAACTTACATGATGTAAACCCAACATACTGTTGCTCACCAGCAAAACAACACCTAAAGAGCTGGTAGCATCATGTTATGGTGGGAAGGGAGTGTTTCTCTGCATATCTTGATTCCAGGCTGCAATGCAACAAAATTTGTTTTTGAAAGTGGTGACTCTTTTCCATACCAACTTTGTGACTGGTGAGCAGGCAATTTGAATAATAATAATTATAATTATTATTATTAGTATACATCTCCTTATATTTAGTATACATCTCCTGCACCACTGTACAGAGTATATTGTCTTGTAACTTAACTGTTCTTTCAGTCTAATCCTTACCATAGTCATATGTCTATATTGTGTAGTGTGTGTATTGTAAAAAAAACACAAAGGCAAAGGGAGCCCAAATGGTGCCATACGTCACACTCAATAGATGAAATAAGAAATAGTATACAGAGGGTACACTCAAAATGAGGTTGCAATGGGGCAACCAACCACTTTAGGCAGGTGGAGATCAATAAACCCGACTCCAATCAGGGGTCCCGGTCAGCCAGAAATGGTCACACCTTTTAAGGTAAAAAGGGTCCTAGGGACCCGTAGATAAGGTCCAAGGGCCTACCCTGTGACAGGCTGGGGTATTAAATGCACAAACAGGATGAAAGGGCACCCAAAGGACAATAAAACCTTTAAAATAAATAAGTTTTGAAGTGGCTTACCTCAATGAAGACAAATTAATAAATAAATGAACAATCTTTAATAGCACTGGCAATGCATTTTGTGGGTCTCCGCCAACTTCCTCATGCCAAATCAAGTGCCACGCTATGTTCAGACCCAGAAAAAAAGAGTGCCTTTCTGTTTAAACTTGTAGACTTTTACTTACCTGTTGCTTGTTCCGCCCCATTGTAATTCAGCGAGGCCCTCAGCATCTTCTGGGTCCCCCCTGTTCTCCCACTGGCAGCTGCATAAGATGTACAGTCCTAATGCGACTGTGCAGTGCACAGACCCCCTTTGGGAGAATTCTGCACTCCTAATTCTTTCGAGAGCCATGCATGTGCATAATGCTTCCAGCAATGAAGGCGTAATCGAGATGGGCATGTGAACGTGGCTGCAAATGCACAGTCAAGGCAATTTGCTCTCAGGTTGCACATAATACAGGGCCACCAGTGGGAGAACAGAGGGGACCCAGAGGATGCTGAAGAACCTCATGGACTACCACCTGTAATCTGGAAGTCAGTAAAGTCTACAAGTTTAAGCACAGTTCAGATGTGCTTTAAGGAGATGGACACTTCACAACTATTTTTAGGTTCTGTTCCCACTAAAGTGAAGAACAAACATTTTTTTGTCCGTTCTCTGTTCATGGCTACACGGACAGTGAATGGCTCCTATTTAAAAAACAGGAGCTAATCACATTTGTCATGCTTCAATGGATTTGTGGGATCCTTTGCAATAAGCGGACCCCACTTCTGTGCAGTCCGTGATAATCCCGGGAAGGTGGATGCATTCCCCCATATAGGTTATAGGGGGCCACATCTGCCTGGGATTCAGCCGAACCACGGCAGACCATCAGACCGGACGCTACACTCCCGCTGGCCGCACGTGGCAGTGGGAACAGAGCCTTACTGAGAACAGTGCCCGGCAAGACTACAATAGCAGCTGACAGGTGGTAAATTCACTGCCTTCAGCCTCCCGTGTGTAAGAGACTTAGATTTACAGCAGTTATGAGCACAAGGACCTGCATGAATAGAACACTTAGTGCTCAATAATTATACCAATATGAAAATCTGGAGCAGACACGCCAGAAACAGTCAACTGTCATCATGGCATCAGAAAATCATAATTTGGCATGTTCAGAAAAAACACATTTTTATGTATTTATTTTAAATTCCAAATTACTTGGGTATCAGTGAAAAATGCAATGTTATTTTGTTTACTGAAAGTGGATGCTGAGCTTCAGGTAAACAGCTAAATGCACAGTAGTAATATGCTATCTTAATGCCTTGCCTGATAAAACATTTGTAATCCTGTTTACTTAATCTTGTCATTAAGATAGCTCCAAAACAGTCCAGCTAGACCTCAAAGTGACCTCACAATCCTCACTGCACTCCAGCCAAGGCACTCTGGGCTAGATGTGTTGACTGGATGGTAAAAAAAAAACATACTGTCCTGTCATCACACTTGTCTCTCCTCTTATGCTGGGAATACACAGCTCGATTGTGAGTCATTTAGATGGCTCGATAGATAATTTCCAACACGTCCGATCTCCCGCCCGATCGTTTCGCTGCTCGATTCTGCATTGAGGACAATGAAAAAAGATTAGAAAAACGAGCGGAAGATAAGGGAATCGTCTGCAGAATAGAGCGGGGAATCGATTGAGTGGAAGAATCGAGAGGCAAAATCGAGTCGTGTATGCCCAGCATTACACAGATGGTAACCACTTGAGGACCAGAGGTTTATACCCACCTATTAACCAGGCCATTTTTTACAATTCAACGCTTCACAACTTTAACAGTTTATTGCTCGGTTATACAACTTAGTACCTCAATGAATTTTACCTCCTTTTCTTCCCACTAGTAGAGCTTTCTTTTGGTGGGATTTGATTGCTGATGCAATTCTTACTTTTTTTTACAAAAATTAATTTAAAAAAACGAAATTTTTCATTTTTCATATACCCCCCCCCCCCCCAAATTGGCCCTGCACTACGTTGCAAATATATGGCTATGGCAGGGATCAGAGGGATAGTTAGTGACAAGACAATATATTCTGTACAGCGCTGCAGAAGATGTCAGCGCAATATAAATATTTATAAATATTTATTCTTGGAATAAATACAAAACACAGCCTAATCAGCCACTGGCAGGCTGATTGCTGCGGCCGTCTGTTTACAATGACGGGAGCTCACGCTCCTGAGAGTTCCCGTCTAATCTCGCTACTCGCGAGATGACGCCATATGGAACAACGGAGCCACTCTGTTGCCGCAAAACGGTGTTAGGTGGTCGTAGAGAGTTTTCAGTGTAAAGCTGAATACTCACATGATGATGTATTGAGGAACCTTACAGTGATGCCTCCTGATGAACAAGGTTCCCCAATCTATCTTCCTGCCTGTGGGAGCTCACAATGTCGCAATGGCACATGACAGGTGTGAACAAGAGTTCAAAGCTCATGACAGGCTCGAACAAGAGTTCAAATAGTTGCAGCACTTTGCACGGGAGTTGTCTGGGATCGTAAAGATCTGATCCTCCGTGATGGTCATAGTTGCTGCACGTCGCAAAGCATTGTTTGCTTATCCTCCTGGGGACCGCCTAACACCGATGAGCGTGGCCATGGCGGCAGCCCCAGGACCGCCTAACGCCGACCGACTAACGATCGGCGTCAAGTCCTGGGGCTGCATTTTGCAGGAGATCGCACGCAGACTGTGTGCACATCTCCTGCTTGGGGGGCGGAGCTCCACCCCATCTTCAGTCTCTGAGTGGCCAGTCTTCAGTCTAATTACATGTACAGCGCTGTACTGGAGACAGCCATGTGACACGGCTGTCCCCCTGGGAGACAAGAGAGAGATCGGCTCTCATAGGCAGAAGCCTATGATAGCCGATTGTCAGGATTGGCTGCTGGGGGGAGGTGGGGTTTTAGTAAAAAAAAAAAAGAAAAGCAAAATGACAATATTTATTAATAAAAAAAAATAACATAAATATTTGTAAAAAAAATAAAATAAACACTGTGGGGGGATCAGACCCCACCAACAGGAATCTCTGTTGGTGGGGAGAAAAGGGGGGATCACTTGTGTGCTGTGTTGTGCAGCCCTGCAGCTTGGCCTTAAAGAGAACCCGAGGTGGGTTTGAAGAATATTATCTGCATACAGAGGCTGGATCTGCCTATACAGCCCAGAGCTGCGGTGGCCATTTTATTAAAAATGTGCCTGGTCTTTAGGGGGGTTTACCACTGTGGTCCTCAAGTGGTTAAAGTGTAACTGTTGGGCATAAAATAAAAAAACAAATCTTTATTTTTATCTGGTAAACAAGTAATAAGGATGCTAACCAGACAATCCAAAAGTTAAAAATCACTATTAATTTTCTTGTTCTTGTTGATAAATGATCATTTCCCAGTTTACCTGACTCTTATTTGGTACATTGCCACACAAAGGATGTTGCAGGGCATGCTGGGTTGTCTTTTTTTGCTTCTTTACTTTCCCCTCAGACTTAACTAATGCAGCCTGATTGGCTGAAGCCTCTTTCCCTCCCACACCTCTGTTCCTCTCTGATTGGCCAATATTTCTCATGCTAAAACAATGCACTTTCTATTGCTGAGCTGGGTGGGAGTTCCTGAAGACTAAGAGCAATGCATACACAATCAGGCAGAGGAGAGTAAGGGAGGAAATGACATCAGGATTGGCTTCAAGATAGACACAGTTAAAATGAAGAATCCTTGGAAGGATTTTCTATTTTTTTTTTTACTATAGAAAGATCACTAAAATCAAAACGTGGACAGTGTAATACATATATTATGTAAGTAGAGCAAGTATTTATTTATATATGTGTTTTTTTTCTGAGATAGTATGGCTGACAGCTCCTCTTTAATCTTGCATTCATATCCACATCACAAGATCATGGAAATGATCGTCCATCGCTCAAAAAAACGCTGGTTGTCAGAATTGTGCACAAAAACGTGAGGTGAGTATGAACCTTAAGACTGGAAAGAAGGGTACAGGAAATAGCTAAGGGTAGAATATTGGTAAAATTACCGCTGTTCTACTAATTAATTCATATAGTAAAATAACAGTAATATTTACCAATATTTTTCTATGACCTAACCTAACCCTACTCTCACACAGAGCGCTCCCTCTACCAATGCCTAATCCAAAGAGCTCTCTGGTGGTGCCTAACCCTAAGACTCCCCTGGTATTGTCTATCCCTGAGACCTCCCCCCTGGTGGTGCTTAATCCTAAAACATTGCTGTTGATGCCTAACCCTAAGAATCCCCTGGTGGTACCTAGCCATGACCCCACAATGCCAAACACTAAGGACCCCCCACTCCTAACACTAAAGACCTCTTGACAACTTCTAACACTAAAGACACACTTCCTACCTACTGCTGCCTTACTCTATCCTCCGGCACCTTAGGGAAAAAAGCGCCTGATAAAATAGCTATTTTGTTTGTGTCCCTTTTCAACAGGACCCATCTCACACTCTTTTACACATAAGCTCATATTCAATTCACTTTTTCTCAAGTTTTTGTCATAAAATGCCCTTTGATTCACCAGAAACCAAAAAAATACTCAAAATAATTTTTGTAGTACTTTTTCACCATCTTTTGGGTACCTTATCTATTGTAGAATGCTGAAAAGTTATTTTAAAGAGAATATGAAAATTATCTCCCAGCAGATAACTAAGGAGAAAAGGTTAATTGCATATGGGCCATTGTATTGTATATAAAATGACCAATTTATAAAGTAATATATATTGTTCGGTATTAAGTATTATTTGAACATATTAGGGGGGAAACACTATTTTTTATTCTGTTTAAATTTCTAAACATTTCTTTACATTTCTAAAATTTGAAAATATATATTTTCTGTAACAACTTGAGTTGAGATAAAACTTTGGTAGTGCAGAGCCCAGTGATTGCCTGGAGCCTCTTTTTTTGCAGGACTAATAAGAAGAGAGTACAGAGAGTAATTCACATTTACTTTGAAAGAAAGGAAGCGTTAGCCTTGTATGATTAAAGTTAGGATGCTTGTGTACCAGTACTCATATGTAAAGAATCATGTGATCAGTTTAATTAGCTGAATGATTTGTGACCGAGAGTTGGACTGCATAATATAGCTGAACATTTTTTATGAACTCCAAACCAGGCCTGCTGATCATTGATGATACCCCGCTGAAAAGGATTGGACAAGTTTTTGGAAATTACCTTATAGACCATGTCAAAGGCAACTGTACACATTATGCCAGTATATTGGAAGAACATATTTTTTCCAGATGGAGTACTTTGTTTTTATGTGCATTTAAGCATAATCATTGCACAGCATTTCTAGAAAATTTGTAGATAGGAGTGTCAAAATTGGCTTCCAGTCAATTCATTAACAAAGAAGATGAGTAAAGATGCTCATCCATAACACAATGTTCCTGCTCCATCAAAGTTACAGTTTGATAATTGTATTGGACTGTGGGAGAATTGATTAAGTTCCATTATGCTCTATTGATAGAAAGTTGTTTGATCGGGTAGAATAGAAAATATCAGTTGATCGTAAAAGATTCGGCTACTGTGCACATAGCTTCTAAAGAACAGCAAAAAATGCCAGCAGTCCTAATCAGTGCTGCCATGTTTTGCTGCTCTTTAGAAAATGTGCAGACAATTTGTGGATAGCATCCCCAGGTTTACACTATGTTTTAATTGTTAGTTCAGTGAGGGCACGTCAACGTCGTGGAAGAGTCTAGTACTGAACAATCTGTATACAAACTGTTTTTGGAAGGCAATGCGCTCCATTTGCTGCATCTGTTTTGAATGCAAGTTGTGCCCATGTTTTGAGCTCTGCACATCTATGCAGCTGGTCAATTTGGGCGCAGCCTGTATTTGGAAGCGCTGCCAATTTCTCATGTGCACATAATTTGATTGACAGAGAATCATTTTTCTGGTTAAAAGCATGGAGGCACAACATTGTTCAGGTCAACTGGTATAGAGGAATTTCATAGGATCTTTCGTGCAATGTGTGAGCCACTCATTAATCAACTTTTGATTGCAACACTGTTGTTGATCACCCAATAAAGTCAATCACTTAGTCTCTTGATGGAAAATCAGGTAATGTATAGCTACCTTATAGAAACCTCTCTAACATTGCAGCCAATTTATCCTGCAGAATGGTAGGAATTTCTGAGCCCTTTAATAGCAACAGTTCCTAACAGAACACAAAGAGGACTGTTTAAAGGGTTGCGCAGAAGAGTAATTAGGATTTGCTGTACAAATGCTTAGCTAGCTGCAAAATGAAAAATAAAATATTTTTTAACAACATTGAAATGGGAAAAGACTTGTGCAGCACCTAACTAGGCTTATGAAAATTTTAATAATAATTGTATTTTTTTTTATTATTATTTAAAGAAAAATTCCACTTTTGTTGTAGAAAAAAAGAGAACGTCTGGAAAATATATATATATATATATATTTTATATACAGACACTATACAGTATAAAATGACCAATAAGATGCAAATAATATTGAGTTCATACAATTGTTATGGAAATGTTGTAAAAATATATACAGCTTGTAAATGGACCAATCAAAACCAGCCACTGCTATGTTAACCTCCTTAGCGGTAATACCGAGTCAGGCTCGGGAAGGAATTCCGCAGCTCAGAGTGGTAATCCCATGCCTGAGTGAGTTATATGCAGGAGCTGCTGCAGATCGCTCTGTGGTATGTTTTTTTTTTTCTTGTTTTTAGGGTCTAAAGGCTTGTGAAATAAATTCCATGCCTTATAGACCCTAAATCTGGAATTAATCATAATGCCAGGGAGGTTAATTGGCCATTTTTGGATACAATTGCTATAAGATTTGCATCAACTCCAAATTATGTGCATATTGACGTTTGAAGATATATACTAGTAGATTTATCTGTGAAGACATACACCATGACAAAGGGAGCCAAGTCATTAACAGAATTCTAAAGTGTAAACAAACTCAACTGAAGAAAGCAACCCAATAGATAATAAAGTTGCAGTAGCAACAAAACTTGAACTCTTACCTTCTAAATCAAATCTATAAAATGTTGGTGGACATCCCTATTGCAGATACAATGCCCTTGACACTTGTGCTTATCCATCCCAATAGCCTTTTAGGAAAGACCAAAATATTAATATATTAATTTCTCAACTAGTGTCTCTTGTTCTAGTGTCTCTTGTTCGCTACTGTTTAAAGGAAACCTGTAGTGAGTAAAATTATTTAAAATAAACACATGACATAGCTGCAAATTAATATTACATACTAACCTCACTGCCAGTTCCTCCCAGAAGCTCAGCATTTTCTTCTTACAGTGATACCTTCCAGTGTTGACAATACTTTGTCAGAACTGACGTATACCAGTTGCTGTCAGTTATAGATCAGCAGCTGTCAGTTACAACTGAATGTGCAAGGTAATGTCCATGTTTCCCTTTGGGTCAAGTGTGTGATATTACAGTTTAACAGTGTGCTGACCAGGAAGCTGTTATGGTGTAATGGCCATTTTTAAAATGGAGGACGGAGAATTCCATTGATCAAAGTGGACAATTGGGACGCAACAGAGGATAAAGAGATTGAGTAGTAAACTACACAAGAGGTAAGCATGACCCGTGTATGGTTATTTTGACTTTTTATTTTCTGTTCAGGTTCTCTTTAAACTCTGCTTTAATTGAGGAAGAGGATTAACTATTTTAGGACAAATTTAATTTGAAAGTTTAATTCTACTTTAAAATGGTACTTCCTACAGTCATTCTACTCATGAATCAGTATAGCACAATCAGCGTCGGGGTGGTCATGTTCTTAATCACTGCTTTGCTTTTTATCTTATCTGAATAAATGATCCTTTTAGCTGAGGCAGTTTATGTAGTTTACCGACAATACATTTGTTGTGACCCTAAAACCATTAAGAAAGAAATGTTAATTTTGCCCCTTCAAAAAAAAAAGAGAATGTAAAAAATAAAAACAAAAAAATCAGAAAGTAAAAAAATAAATAAATTAGTCATTTTCATGAATCTAATTGGACAGTTTAAATAAGCATGATCAAACTGAAAATGTATCTCTTTATCTATGAAACTTAGACAAGTTTGGAGGCGTCCAATGTTTATTACCATACGGTATATAAAAAGAGGTAGTCTTACTTCTCCAGATGAAAAACACCAATAATATTGTAAAGGATTTGATTCAAGCACAATGGCTAAGATGAGTCATCTTATCAATTGTGCTCAAAATAAAATCCTTTCCAATATTCTTGGCGTTTTTCACCTGGAGAGGTAAGACTACCTCGTTTTCCACACTGTTTTTCAGCTCAGGAGAGCCTTAGTATATCGATTCGACATAACCTGCCATGATACCAGTTATCAGAATACCAAAGAAAACATTTCCACTGGCTGTCTAATGAAGAAAACAATGCGGATACTCTTCACTTTCACCAACCAGCCATAATACCATTGTATGATCATTGTATGATGTGATCATATTATCAAGACTATTTTAGAGGCAGTGAAGTAAATGGGGTAACACAGGGCTGTGCTGGCCATTGTTCACATAAATTGTGCAATATTTTTTCTTCTTTCATGAAGATGGCATCAGACTTTATTCTTCATGTATCCTGTGTGATATAAGGCAGCATGCCTCTCCTCCTAGTGGTTTCAACCCTAAAAGTTTCATTTACCTTTTCATATTCCTACCAAAGACTGAGAGTTTTTGTATTCTATACTCTGTATACAGAATGTATCAGTTAGAAAAATGTTGATTTGAGAGTGGAAACCGATAAAACAGATATTTGCCTCTAATACTTTTAACAACAGACCCTAAACAAAAAATGAAGTGCAGGTGCTCTGACTGAAGTCTGACTAGATTAGCTGCATGCTTGCATCAGATGAGTGATTCCGATGCTACTGCAGCCAAAGGGATCAGCAGGACATCCAGGCAACTGGTATTGTTTAAAGTGTACCTGACATGGTGTATGTGGGCCAGTTTATACTTACCTGGGGCTTCTCTAGCCCCATGAGGTGCTTGGAGTCAATCTCCATCCCCACAGGCCACTCTGTTCTCTCTGAAATCCTCCTAGTAATCGGGTCAGTCGCCGCCAGTCATGGTCTTCAGTGCATGCTTGGCCCCCGTCGCACTCCCATACCCAATAGCGTTCTGCACTTGCTCAGTACAACTTCACAGGTGCAGAATGCTCCGGGATGCAGGAGCGCGACGGGGGGACGTGCGCGTGGCTGAGCTGCGCATGCACGGAAGACCACGGCTGGCCTGATTACTGGGAGGTTTTCTGAGAGAACTGAGTGTCCAGAGGGGGTGTTGAGGGACCCCAAGCACCTCATGGGGCTGGAGGAAGCCACAGGTATGTATAAATTGTCCAACACATGCCATCTCTGGTTTCTTTTGATAGGAAATAACTATGGCAGCCTCTAAATCCCTCTCACTTGAGATGTCATTTGAGGATGTTAACTGTTACAGTCTTTTTGTTAATGTATTTAAAACTATCACCCAATAGATGGAATGTATATATAGTATTAGATATATATGACAGGATGCTGACCAGGTAACTGAATTATGTTGTATTCACTGGCAAAGACACCTTTATGGTAGAGTGTTTTCTGACTATTCTATTTTTTTTTTATTCAAATAATTAATTTGTTTTAATACACAAAATAGCTACATTTTGCAAATACAATTGACTCCCTTAAGGTGGCCACTAACGATCCAATTTCTAGCGAAAAATCATTTGAGCGATCAGATAATTCTGATTGGGAGAAAATTTGTTCACTACACCATTAACGAACCAATCTTTAGTGTCTATCTATCAGAACCAACAAGAAAATCCAAATTTTGATTTGACAAAAATCCAATCGAATGACTATTTTTATTATCGTTTGTAATTGATTGTGCCCATTAAAGGAGATTATTTACAACCAATCCGATCAGAATTTCTTATCGCTCTAATGATTTTTCGCTAGAAATGGGACTGTTAGTGGCCAGCTTAACACTCCTTTCCCATGGAAGTTTGAAGTTTCCGAGCCAGAAAGAGTTAACATGCATTAGGATGATTTGCAACATTTTAATCAGAGTCATTTATTTCGCCAAGTACAAACGTGAGGTTGTACCCGATATAGGTTTTCATCTCATTTCACTAACAAAAACACACAAAGCCATAATAATTTTGTCATAATAAATAGCGACATAAAATAAAATGAATAATTCTAAAACTTTCTTTAATATTTGATGTGGTGGATTCCATAAAGTATCCACTTCGCACTTTTATCATATTAAGGAGGGAGCTAAAGAAGTCATCCTGAGAAACTAGAAATATCACGGTAAAGGATTTCATGAAGAACGACAAAAACATGCATTTTTTTATTGTTGTTACCCCTTTATTTTTGGAAAAAGATTGCCTTTTCAATGCGATTGTTTTCTTTGGAAGTGCAAGTTAACATTAGTATAGTTAGTTTAAACCCATTTTTGTTTTTGTAAAAACAAAAGAACCAAAAATGTAAATGGAAATTCCTCTTGACGACGTTCAGTGCATTTATTTAAATTCTTAAATGTACATCAATAGCCAGTGCTTTGAAACAGCTTTGATACTGTCTCCATTTAAGTAAACAAAACATTACATTCAAAATAAGCCAGGTTGTTCTGTTCATGATTTGGCAGGCATGGACATCTGTATCCTATACACTGCTACTCCTTCAGAGACATCACCCAACATCAATTAGCTGTCATTATAATTAGTGAACAAAGGAACCACAAAAACAAACAAAACAAGGACACAATGGATGGTGGTACAAGTTAGCAAAGAAAAACAAAAAGAAAAAAAAATGTCATAAGCATTAGGCAGCAGTCAAAGAAGGCAAAATACACAGTGGATGTACACAGGAAAATAATACAAAAAATACAGCCATCAAAACAAGGGTTGACTCTTTGCAGCCATAAAAGATCTTAGAAAAAAAAGTAACTGGAATATTTCCACACAATATTTTTCAAGGTTAACGTGTAAAACAAAGTGGTATATTTATAAAATTAAAAATATTCAATAAAGCTACATTTTCCAGTTTGGAGAAGAAGAGTGTTGAGGTGTCAACAAGACAGGTATTTAGAGATGAAAGGGCATACATTGCAATAAGACTCTCAAATCGTATCCGTGCAATTCATAATATCCCTCAGTAACCAATTATGGCATAAAAAATTAAAATGTATGCCTGTTAGATCAAACACAGCCACAAAATCCCTATATAACAATTATTTTAAAAAGCAAAGAAGACTATTTAAAAAAAAAATCTGTTAGGATTGTATTTACTTTTCCATTTATTTGGTTGCAGTATTTTCATTAAGAAAAAAACAGTCTATAAATTATCTGAATTAGACTTTGGGAAGCTGACACAATAACTTTTGAAATTTGGCCTATAGTTTAAATTTTTTTATATTTATCGTGCCTCATCCTTGGGTGGGAATTCACATTTTTGAATGCGCCTAAAGGATTGGTTATGGTTTAACACCACCAACTACAGCTAATCTGCTGGTCTTTTTGACCAATGTGGCAACTGGAAATTTGCACAACATATGATGTTGAAACTAATATATAGCCAAGAAACAGAACGGCTATCTACAATATCAATGTTAACAAGCAAATATTTTTGAAAATAAGTCCGTTAATAAAGCCAGTCACCATTATTTCTTTTACATACATTGGATTGAAGTGAAGTTCATTTAATCACTTTCCTTCAAGTCCCCCTATGTAAACACTGATGTAAAAAGAAAACTTGCACCCTTCTCAGCTTAATTTAGAAAATGTCTTTGATTTAATATCATTACTGGTAATTCTTAATAAGGTGTCATTTACACAAGGAGATATCAGTTTACAAATGAACATGGCAAGACATTAGCCATTTCTTTAGAATCAACCAAATACATTCCATGCCATTTTCCAATTTTTGAGGTAAACATACATTTCAATATAAAGCAACAAGGACACAACCAATTCTCTCAGCAGTAAATAGTGCTTTTAACACATTCCTTTGAGGTACTGTACAAATCAACTTTCCTGAGGTTTTTTCGTTATTTTTGCAGACAGAACATTAAAATAAAGAAAATGCAGAAATTAAGGTCCAGATTATATTGTTTTTCCCTGTTTCACTGTTCTGCAGAACAGACAGGATTGAGGAATACTGTTGCTCATACAATGGCAAAAAATCTGGTTCTCTGTCTTTCAACTCAGTTCTTCATCTAGTCCAGTAATGTTTGAAGTTAAAGCTTTTCATATTAGCACATGCCACCAATGTAATTGTGAGGCAAACAAAAACAAAAGGAAAAAAAATAAAAGCACCACTTTAGGCACTTGACAGCAACTAAATCTCAAGAACAGCAGAATGGAATCAACAAACAGGCTTCACGTCTTTTCAATTGCCAACCTACTTCCACCCTACGCCTCTTGGAGTGTTGGCTTTCTTGAAGACAACTAAGCATCAACACTTGACCATTGTACTATATGATTCAATTCAGAACATTGGCTGTTTGATGCACATTTATTTCAAGTCTACCAGCACTCTGCAGATGCAAGGTTATAGTGGCTGTCTTGGTACCTTTAACAATTAGGCCACTGCCCAAAAAAACAGGGATTCAATTCCCTGTCACACCTATGTTTGTTTGCCAGCACTCACTGCAACGTTTCACGTACGTCACTGACTGCACCCAAACATTTTGTTCCATTCAATATATGTATCAAGTTCTTTTTGTGATATGCTAGGCTGAATTTTGCAGAATACATTTTCAAAGTCTTGGTATGTTACAGGTCGCAGTTGGCTAGGCATAATGGCTGAAAGGTCTGAAGGTGGTATGGTATGTAGAGGACCTACAACAGCTTCCTGACACAATCGAGCCACATCCAGTCCAGACAATCCTTCTGTGCGCTGGACAAGGAGTGAAACCTCTTTGTCACTGAGACAGTAATTGTGCTGTGACAGCAGTTGTATTATTATTTGATGCCTTGCTGTGCTGTCTGGAAGGGGGATAAGAAGTCTCTTCATGAAATATCTCCGTAGAGATTCATCTATTTCTTCAGGTTTACTTGTGGCACAGATTACAACTATTTGGTCCTCCGCAGAAGATAAAACCGTATCTAACTGCATAAGAAATTCTGTTCTCATTCGACTTACAGGATTATGTTCTTCACCTACTTGGGAAGAAAGGAGCAAGTCAATGTCACTAAAAAAAATCACAGATGGTTGCCGACACCTTGCCACAAGGAATGTTGCATGGACAATCTTTTCACCTTCTGCTATCCACTTTGTGACAATGTTAGAGCCAGCAATTTTAAAGAATGTGGCACCTAGCTGACTAGCTATGCATCTGCCCAATAAAGTCTTGCCTGTCCCTCTAGGTCCAAATAAAAGGATGCTCCGAGGCAAAGCAGTGAGTCCACTGAATGCATCAGATCGAATTACAGGCCACAAGACTTCTTCTTTGATGAAGGCCTTTACTAAATCAAGGCCAGCAATTTCATCCCAGTCTACTGGATGTCCCTGGTTGATAATCTCATTTGTTACAAGGTCAATGAGGTGTGTATCAGTATTCTTCAGCTGTTCGTCCACAGAGTGGTTAGATGAGGTAGCTGTATGAATGCCAGGGGCTTGCAGAGAGTGAGGGAGCATTTGCCTGTGGTCATCATTATGTTCATTAACTGCAGAAGTGTTATATTTTCCAAAAGATTCATTTGATCTTGAATTTTTTGCAGTGCCATATGAAGGTGGGGTAAGAGCTCTAGTGGACTGACTGTTGAATTTTCTTTGCTGCTCACCAGGCCCCAGCTGCTTTGTTGGCTTAAATGCCAGAGATGTGTTCTCAGAACTTCGGTCAAAACCATTGCCCCGATTTGAATTGGAAAGATTTGTGTCAGGCATTCTATACATGGGGCTATGTGAGGTCCTCTGTTGGCTATAGCTGTAATTTACATAGCTGGGATCTAAATCTCCCTGACCTGCCATGTAGAAAGCTTTTCTTTTAAGGGAACTAGCAGAAGGTGTTATTGGGGTCAACCCATGGGTTTGATAGCTGTAACCTGGTACAGTGGTGGGAGGAAGAGGAGTAGGAGCAGGAATACCTGAAGGGAGATAAGCAGAGGGAGGTGGTGCACTTCCAGGACTATAGCCTGAAGCAACAGCAGACTGTGGAGGATAACTAGCAGGTGGGTAGTTATAGCTGGATAAATTAGTGGCTCCATTGTAACCTGGCACTAGAGCTGATGGGGGTGGAGGTGGGGGAGGAGGTTGAAGAAGCCCAGCACTATGAAGTGGAGATGGGTGAGGTGATGGCAGTGCAGAGGCAGACTGGCTACTGTAACTTGAATGCAGGTAGGATCCATTGTATCCTGCTCCATATTCCTGAGATGGTAGCCCTGAATGCAGACTTGCTACTGTGTGACTTCCACAGGTACTACTGGAATAACTAGGCTCTGTCAGGTTGCTGACCACCCCAGGAGAACTACCTATGCTGGTATCTGATGAAGGTATGGTGGCACCCACTCCAGCTTTGCTTGCCGTTAAGACATCAGTTACACAGTTCATAGAATAGACACCGTCAGAGTTCAAGGAACTCTGCCAAGGTTCACCTTCATTTTTTCGGCCATTCACAAGACCTGACTGAACTTCAGCAGCATAATTACTGATAATGGGTCGCTCCATGGAACCATCCAGTATTCCAGAATATTTCTCAGCATATTTTTTTAGCAGGTTTGATGCAGTCAAAGCAGAGATGTCATCGTTGGCCCAGGCATATTGATAGGTGCGTTGCAAGTGGCCACGATAAGCTTCAACCTTGTGAGCTGGTGACCGAGTCGTTGATGTTATATCAAAATGTTGTTCCGGCCACTGAGCATGCTCCGGCGTCCACTGCATCTTCAAGCCTGAAAAGCAGAGGATAAAAACGGTGAGAATTATAAAAAGGAAAAAGACAAACATCATACATACTCCCTGTTAACATAACTAATGTATGTGAGTGATATATGTTTTGCGGGAATGGGTCATCGACCCTGTTATGACATTGCTAAAAAAAAGACTCTCCAATAGATATGGACTTGGCAGGTCATAACCAAATCAACAATATTTTTTGATCAATCAATATCGTTATTGTACATACACTACAGAAAAAAATGAGGCTTTGTTTTTAAATGCTTTCATTGTTTTAATTAGGACCTACCAAGTCCATCTATCTATTGGGGAGTCTTTATCTCTTATTAGCAATAAATTAAATTGTCTTTGTATATAGTTGTCTTTTACGGTGAATTAAAAAAAAATGATTGTGTGTTTAGCGCTCTTACTCTTTATTCATATACATACCATATGTAATTTTTCCTTCAAATACAGATGTAATTTTGTCTTCCTAAAGGAGATCGCATTCGAAATAATTCAGCTTCAAAGTGTACTGGTGCTGAAACGATGTAAACGTTTTATACATACATGGGGCTTCCTCCGGACCCATAAGCTCAGATCGCTCCCATGCCGCTGTCCTCAGTCTTCTCCCTCTTCGGTACAGGGTCCCGTAACTTTAGCCAGATGCGGCCAGTCTGCACAAAAGAAGTGCAACCTCTACATAGCTCTCCGGCGGCTGCTAGAGAGATACATAAAGAGCACATTTCTCTTACACCAGACTGCCCGCAGCTGACTGAAGTTACGGGCCCCGGTTCCCGAAGAGGGAGAAGACCGAGGACAACGGCGTGGGAGCGATCCCTGTGGATGGGGCTGGAGGAAGCCCGCAGCTGACTGAAGTTACGGGCCCCGGTTCCCGAAGAGGGAGAAGACCGAGGACAACGGCGTGGGAGCGATCCCTGTGGATGGGGCTGGAGGAAGCCCCAGGTGTGTACAAAACTTTTATATCATTTCAGCTCTGAGGAATATTTAGCATTGCTTTTTTAGTAAGAGGCTTTTTGGGCTCTTTTAGCCCTTATACTCTTCGAATGGTTCTGTGTCACCATGTGCTATCTGGGTTTTCTCATCTTGGCCCATATGCAATTAATTTTTTCTCCTGTGTTTTCTCCTAGGTGATATTTTTAAAATTGTCAATATAATGTATTTTAAATCACCAGCAAGCAAGAACATATTCAAAATAATTTTGATAGCACCTTTACACCTACTTTTTGGTACCTTTCCAGTTGTAGAGTGCTGAAAATTTACTTAAAATGGAAGATGAAAAATTATCTCCCAGGAGAAAACTCAGGAGAAAAAGTGAATTGCATATGGCCCCTTATATAATTATGTAAAACATTACATATATATAACATGTAAAATAACAACATTTTTCAACAAGCTATATTAAATAATTGAGTTTCTTGAATGTATTAATACTTTGTGCCCAATACTTTGCTAACTGCCAGGAGTTTGTCACTTTAACTTCTTTGGCCTCCTAAACGTACTAGCTACGCCCAGGAGGC